>NC_140290.1:9421373-9458873 GCF_964030765.1 Micromesistius poutassou | reverse complement strand
GTGCCAGAGAGAGAGAGAGAGAGAGAGAGAGAGGAAAAAAAAGAGGGAGACACGCACGCACGAGCATGTACACACACAGGGGAGAGAGACACGCACACACACACACACAGTCCAGGGTGTGATTCCACCAACACACACTCAGGATGACATCACCCACTGACCTCGTTCCCGGGCCCCCCCCCCCCTCTATTCCCGGCAGCACATTAGGGATCTGGAGAAAAAAGAAGGGAAAAGTCCCACAAGGGGGGCCTGTCAGAGCAGGGAGCGACCTGGGAGCAGAATGGGAGAGAACTGAGAGCTACCAGGGAGCTAACAGAGAGCTAACAGAGAGCTACCAGCAAGCTACCAGGGAGCTAACAGGGACCCTAGTATAACCAGACTGGGACCAGACTGAAACAAGACCTAAACCAGACTGGGACCAGACCTAAACCAGACTGGGAGCAGACCTAAACCAGACTGGGACCAGACTGAAACAAGACCTAAACCAGACTGGGAGCAGACCTAAACCAGACTGGGACCAGACCGAAACCAGACTGGGACCAGACCTAAACCAGACTGGGAGCAGACCTAAACCAGACTGGGACCAGACCTAAACCAGACTGGGACCAGACCTAAACCAGACTGGGACCAGACTGGGTCCTAGGTCCTCTAGTGTTTTTCTGTCTTCTTTGTGTAAAGCGGGTCTGTTTTTCCATCTCCTGGAGTTTCCATGGGGGGGGGGTTCAGAGGCTCTGCCTTGTACTGACCACCCGTGTGTGTGTGTGTGTGTGTGTGTGTGTGTGTGTGTGTGTGTTTGAGTGTGTGTGCGTGAGTGCGTGTGTGTGCGTTTTTTTCCATGTGCAAGTAGACACAGGTGCATGCATGTGTCATAAATCACAGACAAACACACACACACACACACACACACACTAACCAAGAGCGTGCACGTGGGCCCTCATGCCTCCTCCCACAGCCTGGGAAAGAGTCTCCCTCTCTCTCTCCCTCTCCCTCTCTCATATTTATGTATGCATTATATATAGTATCTCCTCACTTTTCCTCCCTCATTTTTTCCTCTTTCTCTTCCTTCTCCTATTTCCTATCTTTCTCTCCTCCCTTTCAGCTTTCTCTCTTCCCCTTTCCCTCTCCCTCTCTGACGTGTTTCACACACAGCATCATGTCACATTGAACATGCTTATATAATTAAAGCCGGGTCAGACCCACAGAGTTTTCCTACTCCTTCTCTCTCTCTCTCTCTCTCTCTCGTGCCTCCTTCACCTGCTCGGCGGGTGAACAAGAGCACATGTAAACATAGAATTAAACATAATTCAGGTGAATCATATGTGGACGGTGTTTCACCAACCCGTTGGTGCTGGTTCATCGTGTAGCGTCTTGAGTATGAGAAGAAGATGTCATGATTTGTGTGTGTGTGTGTGTGTGTGTGTGTGTGTGTGTGTGTGCATGCGGATGCTGGTGGCCAATAAACTCCCAAAAAATATGGAATGAATGAGTGAATGTGATCGAATTGATCTGTCAGCGTTTGCTTGTCTTGTCATATTCCTTCATTATGAGGAGATTGTGTCCTAATTGGAAGTATGTGTGTGTGGGCCCCGTGAAGTCCCTCTGTAATAATGACACACCATTGATCTGCTGTCTATTGATCCATCGGGTTCGTCATACAATATTTCTTAATTAGGAAAGAAAATAAAAACCCACCCCAAACACACGCGTGTGGTGTTAGGGTACTTGTGATGTTGACAAATTGCATGCATGACACATGCATGCAAATGTTTGCATGCATGTGCAAGTGTGCAGCCATGTGTGTGTGTGTGTGCGTGTGTGTGCGTGTGTGTGTGTGTGTGCCTGTGTGTGTGTGTGTGTGCCCGTGTGTACAGCGCTCCGATTAGTTTCCATGGCACTCTGTCGCTTCCGTCCCTCCAGCAGCACGGAGGAGGTGGTGGAGGAGGAGGAGGAGGAGGAGGGGGAGGGGGAGGAGGGGGAGGAGGAGGTCTGGTTCACATTAGCCCTTCCATCCCTCCGAGTGGGAAGCATCTCCTGCTGCACTCAGCTGCGAAGAACACCCCCCTCTCCCCTCCTCCTCTCCTCCTCCTCTCCCCTCCTCCTCTCCTCTCCTCCTCCTGTCTGGTGGACGTCTGTCTCCTCCTCCTCCTCCAGTGCCGCGTTGTGACAACATGCCCTCCTGTGTTCTTGTGTTGCAGATAAAATCGAGGAGGCGCAGAAAGAACTGAAAGACCCGACCGGCTCACCCAACGGTAGGATCCTGTGTGTGTGTGTGTGTGTGTGTGTGTGTGTGTGTGTGTGTGTGTGTGTGTGTGTGTGTGTGTGTGTGTGTGTGTGTGTGTGTGTGTGTGTGTGTGTGTGTGTGTGTGTTGTTACATGTGTGACTGTGTGTGTGTGACAGAAGCCATGGGGTTTATGTTTCAAACAGGAACTATCAGGTCCAGGTCTTTTCCCGTCAGGTTGGGGCGTGTGGTGCAGGGAATTCCTCCTGTTCCCATTCTTTTGTCGGGGATGTTCTGTGGTGTGTAACCTGAACTAGGGACCAGGCGAGGAGGATGGGAAAAACTTGAATGGGGGACAGTTAAACAGTGGGGTTAATATTAACATGCAGCAGTTGGGCTGTAGATTTACTATGAGCGGAGGTAGAGAATTTATACTTCATGTAAAAAAAAAAGTATAAATGCTAAAATGTTAAAACAGACTTTGTATAATTTCATCATTGTTTTTTTCTACATCGTGACATTTGATGAATGCATTCATTTATTCAAAGCTTACTATTTATTCAGTAATTTGACTATACAGCGGCTAACTGAGGAGATTCATTCAGACTTTGAATGTGTTTTCTGGCTGAACAGGAAAGGAATTTATGTCAAATATGTGACAGGTCTTCCCAAGATTGCAAAACACTGTTGAAGATAACAAGTAAATAACGAAAGCAGGCCATGCATGCAAAGGAAGGCGTACATTCCTTCTAATGGGATTGGTTCACCCGAAATAAGACGGAAAGCCCAATAGAAATCCTTCGGTGAAAATACAGCCGCTGATGATGTCACAGAGGCTAATCTGTTTGACTGGTCGCCTCCTATCTATAGCGCTCGCATCCTGAGCTAAACACCTCATTTTAAACACTTAACTCAATGGGAAGAATCCTAAAAATGATTGACCATTTACGGAATGGAAGATTTTTATAATGTAAAAAAAAGACTGCATAATAATATCTTAAATATACAATTCACTGAATAAATCAATGTAAAGTAATTCATAGGTTTCATTTTTGTTTTTAGGGAACACAGAGTGATCTCTATTACAGTAAGGTTATTTTTGCTGTTATTCCGTCTTGCAGAAAAAGGGAATTAGTCATGCTTTATATTTTCACGTTGGTGTGTGCAGAACACGCTATTTCTGGAGCAGGAGGGGGTTTGAAAAGGCCTGTGGCCGCAGCACAGTGGAGGTGGCGGTGGTGTGGGAGGCAGGTTATCTAATGTAAAGAGACTAGGTCCTCCTCAGTCTAATTCTGCCAGTGACCGGAGGAATCCTGACCTCCTCTTGGGAAATACCCAAACAAGCCAGGAAACTGTGACGGGTTACGTCACACGTCCTTAAAATAAAACCAGCTGAAACCAGCATTGCCGGTTTCAGTAGCGATGGTCACATATTGCGTGGCACTCGAAGGCTTGGGTGCGCCCATTTGAACAACACTGGGTCTTTATGTTCGACTCGCTGTGGACAGGGCTTAGGACAGCCCAAGTGTGTTTTCCTTTAGCTTCTGTCGTAATAGCAAAAGTATTAGTATTATTGTAGTGACTTCTCAGTCATAGTGAACCTATCCATCCTGAAAAGCAGAAGGAGATCGTGTGAAAGGGAACCAGAGTCTGGTATATGAGCAAAGTGCCAGGGGAAACACAACATTTTAACACTGAACAGGAGGGTTTGATTCCTCATCTGGCTGAATTAATTTGGATTACCTTCGATCTTGTTTTCCAAGGTTTCCCGTTTGTAGTAATGGAGGGACCGCATTATTTTCGCATTATATTGGTTGCGTAACCGCATTGCATTTTGTTCATTGACTATATAAAGCCTTGGCACTGCAACTAAACAAAATGACTTCATTTGTTTATTGTACGGTTATGCAAGTGGCACCATGCAGTTAGTTAAGTGAAAACAAGAATGTATTTATTATTTAGATATACTTTTGTGTGGGTGTTTCAATCAAACCCATGTGTGTTTTTTTGAAAAACAAAAAGGTTTTCTGCCAGCTTGTTTCCTTTATTTTTTTTAAATTCAAGAATAGAACTTCATGTTTATTGTCCTTTTTTTATACCAAGTATATTCCATTGTGTGTTCCTCGCTCACCTTCCTGTCTCCTTCTCGTTTGTTGTCTACAGGGATATCTGGGAGCAGTAGAAGAAATGCAGACAACATCAAAGGCTTGAAGAGGAAGAAGATAGTAGCAGAGAACCAGCTGAAGAAGATCCCCAAGTCTCCCGTGAAGAAGCCCCTGCAGTCCAAGAAACCAGACCAGCCTCCAGGGCCGCCCTCTGAGACAGCGACCGTCTCCTGCCCTGCAGACCCGGAGAGCCCGTCCCAAACCACTCCAACGTCACAGAGTGTCAACAAAGACCCCAAGTATGCCCAGGAAGCCCCATCAGCATCTCCCGCGGAAGGAACATCTTACCCCGATCATGAAGAGCTGAAGCCGCCAGAAACATCCTCTTCGCGGCCTCCGCCGCCGTCGTCGACACCACCGTCGACTTCCACTCCTGGCAGAGAGGAAGCTGAGACCAAAGCCGAGGCGTCCCAGCCCGAGTGCAGCAGGAGCGGCGACAACGGTGACCCCAACTTCGAGGGGGGGTCTTACAACTCAAACGCTCCCCTCGAAGTGTTACTCAAGGCCATGGAGCAGGACTTCAGTACTTTAGTGGAGAGGAAGGGCTCCTTCCCAGTCCAAGCCACTGGGAGATCAGTCCCGGCTGTCCCTGTCCAGCCAAGAACTGACGTTAAGACAGTGCCAACCAGTGTCAACTTTGGTCTTCAGAACCAAGCTTCCCACGTGCAGACATATTATGTTGACACACAAGGGAAGGTGATCGGCATCGCTGCTCCGATCGGGAGCAACGTGCCCACCTCCGGCCATGTGACCCAACTGCAGTCTACGCATCAAACCACACCCCACTTCCTAGCCTCCGGCAAGGACAAACAGGGCTTGCACATTAGCTTCCATACGGGCTCCTCCACCATCACCCACGCCCCCATTCCTTCAGGGTGTAAGGCCATGCCACAAAGCCAACCCCCAGTGGTTCACACGTGCCAGTCCATCACAGCCAGCGTTCCCAGCACAATCCAAGTCCCAGTGACGCCTGGCTGCAACCCGGTCCAAATGGCCACGGTAGTGAACATAAATGCAGACCAGGCAGCTAAGGACCTGAAGCCAAAGAAACAGGGGAAGTACGTGTGCGAGTACTGCAGTCGGGCGTGTGCCAAGCCCAGTGTGCTGCTCAAACACATCCGGTCGCACACGGGCGAGAGACCGTACCCGTGTGACACGTGCGGCTTCTCGTTCAAGACCAAGAGCAATTTGTACAAGCACAGGAAGTCCCGTGCGCACGCCATCAAACTCGGACTCGTCGCCAGATCCGAATCCGGCGGGGGCAGCGGGTCCCTCTCCCAGGAGTCGGACCGAGCAGACGGGACGCACTCGGAGGCTGAGGAGAGCGGGGACAGCGATGGAGAGAGTAGCACTGCGGACCAGGACCCTGACTCCTCCCAAAGCAGTGTTACGGCGCTATCTGAAGCCAGCTTGTACAGCGCAGGAACCACGCAGGCCGGCCTCTGTGGAGAGGGAGACCTATCTGGAAGTGTCACGGAATTGGTCAAACCAGCCTCCGGTCATGGTGGATATGAGCCAAAGGTGACGGCAGCTCTTCCAAAGGTGGTTGTTTACCCGGTGAATGTCTCCCCTCTGAGGGCGGACAGCCCGAGGGTCACCGATCCAGCCCCCGAGCAAGCGGCCGCACAGCGGCAGAGAGAGTTCCAGACGGCCAATCATAGGTCCAGCCTCACCATTCTGTCTTCTTTGAAAGAAGTGGACTGCAGTAATGCCTCGCTGGACCGAGTGAGTGAGGACGAAGACCAGCACTGCAAGTCCCCTCTCTTCGGGGGCCACGCTCAGCTTCAGAGGCAACAGGCCACGGACTTCTCTCAGCAGCAGCAGGCCAAGTGTCTGCTCAGTCCACGCAGCTTAGGAAGCACAGACTCTGGCTACTTTTCACGCTCTGAAAGCGCCGACCAGGCGATGAGTCCACCGACTGCGTTTGTAAAGATAACCCCTCCGGCGGAAACGGATGTCTCCAAGATCGCCGTTTCGAATGTCTCCCCTGTGGTTGCCACGGTGATGCATGTCCCCGAGGAGAAGAAACAACCCTCAGAGGGTCACATGATGCGACCGCCCCTGGAAACCAAGGCACTCTCTTTAGAGGAGCGGATCTCAAAGTTGATATCGGACAACGAGGCAGTGGTGGATAACAAGCAGCTGGACAGCGTCAAACCTCGAAGGACTTCTCTCTCCAGAAGAGGAAGCATAGACTCTCCAAAGTCATACATATACAAAGACTCTTTTCAGTTTGACCTCAATCCCATCGGAAGAAGGTCAAGTTCCAGCTCTGATATTCCCAAGTCTCCTTTCACCCCCACAGATAAATCAAAGCCAGTATTTCTTCTTTCTGTCCCTTCTCAGTACCCACCAATGGATTGTTTACCAATCACAAGGAGTAACTCCATGCCAACGACACCAGGAAACTCTGGACTTCCAATGAATGTTGCCCCACAGCCCTACCCCTTGCGATTCTGCCAGTCGTTTGACGACAAGATTGGTTCTTTGAACGATGATGTATTTTCCTCTGCCCCATCTACCCCCAACCCTGCTATTCATTCCCGCACTTTAGTTAGGCAAGTGGCCGTCGAGGATTTTAACACACACGAAAAGCACACTATCCCCACGGTTCGTTCGATGGATGAAGGCTATCACGGCTCCAATGTATCCACGGAGCTGATGCAACGAAGCAGGTCCTTTGAGCATGGTCAGGACAAGAGCAGAAGGCCGATGCAGACGAAAGGCACCATGTATGAGTGCGAGACTTGTCGGAATCGGTACAGAAAGCTGGAGAATTTTGAAAATCACAAGAAGTTCTACTGCTCTGAGCTTCACGGTCCAAAAAACAAGCCAGTCACGGTTAAAGAAAGTGATCCAGACGTCTTCCAGGTCACCGTGGTGCAGCCCCCGGTCCAGAGGGTATCAGGAATTCCAGGGGTTCTGGACCAGCAGACCTCGATTAGAAAGAGAAGGAAAATGAAGAGCGTTGGAGATGACGACGATCAATCACCGACGGACGTTATTCCTCCTTGTTCTGTCAGCTTTGATTCGTGCCAGTTGACAGCCGCCGTGGCCGGCCAGACATTTTCTCATTCTCGCACAGTCGCAGTGGACATACAACCCAAAGGCCACCAACCACAAATACCTCAGATCCAGCTCGTAGCAAGAGGTATAGACCCCTCTGACTCCAGGTTATCACCAATCCGAGAGGCCCAAATAAGCACTTCTGCTAAAGAGAGAGGAGACCTGCAGAGACAAGGCAGTGGCACCTCGGTCATCAGGCACACCAACTCACTGAGTAGACCAAATTCGTTCGAGACATCTGAATCATTTGACAGGACAGGATCACCTGTTGACATCAAACATGTCCAAAGCAAGACCAAACCAGAAGCAGAGAATGTGTCCGTTGATGGCTACCAGGAAAAAATGTCCAAACCCAAGAGTGTTGACTATGGAAAACAGCGACAAAACAGTGCTGACGGCCCCGTATCTGTTTCTGCTGAGAGCACTACCCCTGTGCACCAGTCTCGCCTGGTCCGTCAAAACAACATCCAGGTGCCGGAGATCCTTGTCACAGAGGAGCCTGACCGAGAACACGACACGCAGACCACTGAGCCAACGGAAAAGCCAGCAGAATCCTTCAACTGGCCCCCGAGAAGTGAAAGCCTATCTAAGGTACCAGCGGAAAAACTCCCCCCTAAAAAGAAGCGAATTCGGCTGGCTCAAATGGAGCAGTCCTCAGGAGAATCCAGTTATGAGTCCAGCCTTTCCAGGAGCCTCAGCAGGGACAGCAGCCTCTCACGCTGCTCCAGTATCTCAGCCTCTTTCGACAGAGAAGAAGCCGCCAGGTCCGAAAGCCCTTCCCGGGGCGAGAGCGTCACTGTTGTCCAAGAACCACTGGGGCTATCAGCGGCCTTCAACACCCTGGGGGTACCTGGTGTCATGAGGCGGGCTGCGTCGGAACAGATCAGTTGCACTCAGCCCTCGGTGGAGATCTCATGCGACTACCGTAGCAAGTCCTTCGATTGTGCCAATGTGTCTCCCAGGAGGTCCTTGTCTCCAGCCGCGCAGACAAGATGTACACAAGGCTCTCAGGTTCCCCAGGTGCCACTGATCGAAAGGCGAAGAGGCCCGCTGGTTCGGCAGATGTCTTTGAAGATCAATCCAGAAATTCCGCAACATCAAAGGAAGATGATTATCCCGCTGGAGAAGTTGGCTTTATCAAACATTAAACCGCTCATTCAGCATAGACCTCAAGATGCTAATATGGTCAACAAAGGTCATATTGCTCAACCGGTATTTGTTGATACACCCATAACAATTACTGAGAAAATGGTGCAAAGTATTAATTTGGGTAGCCCAACTCAGCAGCCTCAGATATATGGCCTTCCACACCCTTGGCATCAAACGTCTAGGGTTCAAACATGCCGAAAGTTACCTCCTCCTCCGAGTCAGATTGTGGTAAGTCGTGAGAGTACCTTACCTCAACCATCTGAACCTGAGGAAAGGAAAAGCTTGGTGCCCAAATACCAACTGCAGTGTTCTGCTCAGAAAGCATGCCAAACATTTTCCTATTCAAGCACGCAGGGAAATCAGTTGACAATGCCTATTTTAACGATACCACTCTCCAATCCAAACTTGAGTGTTTCAAAGTCTTCAGAGGTACTCCAGAATGTCTACATGGCTCAGCATAAGCATCTCGGTCCTGAGATCAAGACACAGCAGGTCGTTTTACCCGGAGGACCGCAAAGGAACTCGTTCAGCCAAAGCCACCCAGTTGCTACGCCATTGCCACAAATTCTGATAACCCATGAACAAATGAACCCTGTGTCTTCCTTAGCCAAGCGAAACAGCCATCCTTCTATTCAGAGCGTCGATAATGACCTCCATACGTCGCCCATCGTCAACAGGGATCGAGCGCAAACGCAGACCGTCAGCAGCTCTCAGATCTCACATCCCGTGGAGAAGCCAACCTCTCTTGGCTCTCTACATTGCACACAGAAGCTGGCTTCGGTGACACTTTGTCCTCAACAGGAACCCACCGCCTCCAGCAAGCGAATGCTCTCCCCTGCCAACAGCTTGGACATCTACATGGAGAAGCACCAGAAGCGGGCCAAGGATGAACACGGCGTCGCGTGCCTCACCGACGGACGCTCAGTTAACTACCTTAACTCCAAGATGGCCGACGTCACGCGACAGAGGAAGCTGACGCTGGTTCGACAGGTGTGCACCACGGAGCCCGCGGACAGCCCCATTGAAACAGAGGCTCCACCCCTTCCCGAAGGTAAAGCAGGGAAGGACTCCGAGGCTACCGACGACTGCAAACCCATGTCACCGGACAGCAACCTTCCGACCGCGCCGGACAAAGACACGGCCGTAGTCCCTCAGGATGCCAGCAGCGCGTTCAGTCAGACCACCTCCATCATCAGCAGTAACCTGTTGAAGCCCCAGGACAAGGGCGAGGAACAGAGGTGGACCCCCGCCAAGTCCCCCATCAGACCGTCCAGCTTCCACGGCAGCCAGGTGAAGCTGACCTCGCCGGCGTCCGCAGGCAACAGCAAAGACAGCCACCGCCTCTCCTTCCCCAGCCTGAAGACGGCCACCACCTTCACCTGGTGCTTCCTGATGAAGAGGAAGCCCCTGCACGTCCCCCAGACCGACCTGAAGACCTCCGCCTACGCTGCCTGGACGATCAACCCCAAGAACCCCAACCCCCTGGGCCTGCCCACCAAGGTAGTCATGTCCCTGTTCGACTCCAAGCAGTGCTCCAAGAAGATGCTGTACACCTCGGCGATAAGGACCAGCGGAAAGTCTGACATTGTGTCCTACTCGAGCCAGCTGAAGGACGTCATGTCTATGGTAAGAACAACAAAACACTCAGGATTTTGTGGGTTTTAAATATGTAAATACGCGACAGAGTTAACCCCACACTGTTTTGATGTGCAGCTGCTGTTGTCCCAGAAGACGAAAACAGTGGAAAATGTGAGCAAAGCCCAGCCTGAGACCCAGGTCGGGGGTGAGGCGGAGAAGGACGTGGCCACTAAAACCGAACCGAGGAGAGTTAAGATATTTGACGGGGGGTAAGAAAACAGACCCATACGATTCATTCAATGGCTTGATTTACTTAAAATGCAAATAAAGTCATTTTCAAATGAGGTTATTCGATGATTGCTTTGTCGGTCGAACTGTCGATGTAGAACTCCAACCAAATTGCATATTTACCCCTTTGATAAATCAGCAAATGTAACACTTCAGACATCAGAAATGTGTCCAATCGAGGTGTACGTGATTGCTATATTATTTGAAATACCTCGCTAATCTTCCGATGCCCCCCATCCACCCTTGTTCCCCCGCAGGTACAAGTCTAATGAGGAGTACGTGTATGTGCGCGGGCGAGGTCGGGGGAAGTACATCTGTGAGGAGTGTGGGATCCGCTGCAAGAAGCCCAGCATGCTGCGCAAACACATCCGCACGCACTCGGACGTGCGGCCCTACCACTGCATCCACTGCAACTTCTCCTTCAAGACCAAAGGTGAGCGCCGGGCTGACGTGCTCATCACAGGGCTGTGTGTGTGTGTGTGTGTGTGTATGTGTGTATGTGTGTGTGTGTGTGTGTGTGTGTGTGTGTGTGTGTGTGTGTGTGTGTGTGTGTGTGTGTGTGTGTGTGTGTGTGTGTGTGTGTGTGTGTGTGTGTGTGTGTGTGTTAGCCTCAGATGAAGAACTGTAAGTCTTATTGATTTGTTATTTGATTGTCATTTTAGCAGATGCTTTTATCCAAAGCAAATCACAGTTAAGTTAGATGCATGTGATTAAGGAGCAGGTGGGGGGTCAGACATATTCAAATCAAATCAAACAATACAATTGCAATACAAGGTGCTTTACAATGGAAATATAGAAATGGATTTAGAGAATACTGAGCTAAATAGTTTTTTTTTAAGGTTTATTTTAATTGCTGAAAGGATGCCTCTAGGTAGTGCGTGTCAATCATGATCCTTCGGAATCCTATTGAAAAAAAACAACATCTTAGAACATCAATGCTTCAATGTTCCATTTGTGTGTTCCGAACTCCAAATGAGCTAGTGGAGCTTTAACACAGACCTGTACTTTCGAACGTGGCTACAAACAAACGAGGCAGTCGTTTACATTAGTTTTGCAATCCAAACTATCGGTGACTCATATGTTCCTGAATGACGAATCCAATGTACGATTATTATGGTATGCATAACCTAAAGATAGATTTAACTCTTCACATTCATTCCAGTAGAAAAAATGAGCCTTTTCACAGCTGTGGCTGTGTTACTTCCCCTACCTACATCTCTGTTTGATTCTCCATCCCTCCACCCGAGCAGCTATGATTCACCGCTCCTTGTTGAACTTCCTTCCCACGCGGCGCTGCAAACGCGCCACAGCCCACGTTCCTTTCAAAAATGTCTTCACCGGATACTTGCACATTGCACACCGCCCGCTCGCCTGCCTGCCGAGAGACAGAGACAGAGAGAGGAGGAGAATGTTCTCTTATATAAACCCACTTTCTGCATCTGTTAGGTCTCCGCCCACTTAAAAGACAGAGTTGGAGTGAAACTATGCAGGCTTTTTTAACGGGTTGATACCCGCTCCCCCGCCCCCTGCCCCGCCACCCCGATGCCTTGCTCACCGTACCCAGACCGCTAACCGGACCGCTACCACACTGAACCCTCAAACTGGAACGCAACCATCACTCAACATCTTAGCTAAAAAATACAAAAGATGGACATATTGGTTATTTAGTCAGCTTAGCTAACACCCGTGATTGATCCAACAACTCAGACTATTGTTTCACACAAGAAATTTCAAAAAAATAAGTTGAGCTAAAAAATACAAAAAGTCAGTAGCTTAGCTGACAAGTTTAGCTAAGAATATAAGCCTTGTTGATAACTTAGCTGACAAGTGTAGTTAAAAATACAAAAGGTTCATAGCTTAACTGACAATTTTAGCTAAAAAAAATACAAACTGTCAATATCTTAACTAACACCTCTTCTTCTTCACTCTTCTTCCAGGGAACCTGACCAAGCACATGAAGTCCAAGGCCCACAGCAAGAAGTGCCTGGAGATCGGGGTGCCGGTGGGCCTCATTGACGACCAGGACGCAGAGGACTCGGGTACGTTTGGCCCACAGCCTCTTCCTTATTGGTTCAGGAGGTAGAGCGGGTCGACTGTCAATCGGAAGGTTGCTAGTTCAAACCCCCGACTCCTCATGGCTTAGTGTCAAGGTGTCCCTGAGCAAGACACCTCACCCTCACTGCTCCAGCTGCTGTGGATGTCGCCTTGCGTGGTTGACACCGCCGTCGTTGTGTGAATGTTAGGCAGAAACTTCAAAGCACTTTGAGAGGCCACTGGTGAGAAAAGCGCTATATAAATGCAGTACATTCACCATTCCTTCCTAAGGGTGATGCCAAAACATGGGTTCAAAACATCCAATGTGTTGTTAAAATCTAACTGGTCATCAGCAAAACAAAAGCAGTCCTAAAGTCGTTTCGCGGTTGGGGTTGCTAACAAGATTTTAGACGATGTATGTGTGCGGCCGTGAGCGTTTACCCAACATTTCCCCCCTGTGGAGAGGGAACAACAGGAGCTTCGTTAAACAGCCCGCCGTTAATGAGCCCAGGAATGGACCCGGGCTGGCGGCGCACTCGCAGATCAATAGCTCTGCCAGCATCTAATTAGAAATTCTAAATCAGGCCTCCCTTCCCCGTTAACTCGGCGCACATGTGGGCGACGAGCGCTGCGTTTAGAAACAGGAAATTGCTGCGTCTAAATTTAGCAGCGCGAGAGAAAGAGACGGAGTGAGAGAGAGACTGAAAGAGGGAGCGAGGGAGAGATGGAGAGAGAGAGAGATAGAGATTGAAAGAGGGAGAGAGAGAGAGAGAGATAGAGAGATTGAAAGACGGCGCGATGGAGAGAGAGAGGGAGCGAGGGAGAGATGGAGAGAGGCTGAGAGATGATTGATGGAGAGAGAGGGGAAAGCCTTAAAGCTGCTGCTAGTCTCTGAGAAAGTATTGTTTTCTATTCTCTGGCTGTGATCGGGCTGGAGGGAGATGGGGGATGGGGGGGTCCGGGGTGTGACAGAACCAGAGCAGAACTCCTGCAACGCCACATTATGTCACTTAATAGTACCCCTCAGGGAGGGAGGGGGGCCCTCTGCCTCTTCCTCATCCTCCTTGTCTGTGGGAAACATGATTGGAATGAGGAGTGGTTCAGTGCTGCCCAAAGGCCTGTTGTTTACTCACCCAAACTCTGTACTAGTACTAGTACTAATTAGCAATGGAGAAGCTATTATTTACCAAATCATTGAAGACATGTACAGCTCAAAGGGATAGTCCGTTTTTTTGCACTTTAAGCCTTATTTTCAGGTTGTTTACGATGAAATACATCGGTTCTGGTGCTAACTTCACAGAAAGTCTGTGTTTGGAGAAGTTTAGGTTTTTGTTATAGCCCCTTTCATATCCCAGTGTACAGGTTGATGGGCATGAAACATCGGTCCTAAGGCAACATTAAACGTTTGTTTGCAAAGCTGTGAAACTCACCGAGTGGTCACTGGTGTTCGTTGATGTTCGACCAAAAAAATCTTAGCAAAGTATGCTTTCCAGCTGAAGTTTGACGATCGTGGAGCTATTTTTTTCAGCTGAACCACATCGGTGTGTAAACTTCCACTTGACAGTTATACACCTGCCAGTAGTTGGGGATAATGAGCATTTACGTTAGTTTACCAACCAGCTGGGAACAACATTGGCGGTGGACTAATACCGAACACTTTCAAGGCTTCCTATAGAAATTAGTGGCTACAACAAAATTACTAATAAATCCTGCTGGAAAGCATACTTTGCTCTGATCTTTAAGAACGTTCTCTCTTGTCCCTCCAGCAGGCGACCGCGGCCACACCGGCAGCTCGGACCGCCAGGACTCGGACGCTGACGACTCGGACGGCGCCGACGACGAGGACAACGACGAAGAGGAGGAGGAGGAGGAGGAGTCGGGCCTGTCCACCAACCCCTCGGTCAGCGCCAGCCCCCAGCACCTCCCCCCGGGTGCGGCCGAGATCCCGCCCAGCGCCCTGCTGGCCCAGATGTCCATCAGCTCCATGCGCTTCTCCTCCCCCTCCCCCAACACCGCCACTGCTGCCGCCGGCCCCCCGCCCCCCGTCGCGGACCCCCTGCCCCCCGCCGCGGACCCCCCCGTCCCCGACCGCTACTCCGAGTCGTCGGTGGCCATGATGAGCCCCGTCTCCCTGTACAAGCAGATGTCCATCTCGGGGTCCTGCTCCAGCCCGGGCCCCTTCCCCCTGTCCCCGCCGGCCCTGGGGGGGCCCCTGGGGGAGCACCACGTGTCAGACACGGACTCGGTCCACATGATGAGCCCTGTGTCGCCCTGCCGGCAGATGTCCATCGACTACCCCGACTTCGAGGTGCCCCCCAGCCCGCCGGTGCCCAGCAAGGGGGCCAAGCTCAGCCAGGTGAGACCCCCGTCCCGCCCCTGTCTGTCTGTCTGTCTGTCTGTCCCTGCTTCCTCTCTCCTTACAGCGCATTTCCACCGGTGAGTACACTTCGGACCCAGCACGCCTCAGCCCAGTAGTGAGGGTGCGGTATAGCCCAGCTCAGTTATGGCGCGCGTTTCCACCGCCGCCACTACCCTTATGGTAGGGCGGGGTTTAAGCTGGACGGCAATAGCCACGGCAGTTATGTAGCTTGCTAATAAATCCAAGGAAAAAGAAGAACGCACACTGACAACACACTGCACAATGAACAAAGATCAAGCAACAATGTAGGACGTCCAAGAAGGACGGCAAACTTTTGCGCGACATTTTCTTCAATAAGCTTTCGCCGTTGTCCAGAAATATCTTGCGGGTACTGTGTTTGTTTGTTATTATCCCACTGTCGCAGGGAAGTGATTCTGTCGACCAATCAACAGACGCCGTGTGTAGCTCAAACTTGCCGGAACCGTTTCAGGCGTCTCAGTACCTCAACGGAGTAGTACTGTGAGACGAGTACGGCTCAATACGGCTCAGTCCAGGTCACGCCCCCTTTTGGCGGTGGAAACACTACCCGTGCCGCACCTTTACATTCACGCCATTTAGCCGTCAAGTCCCTTTATCCAAAGCAACTTACAATAAGTACATTTGTCAGTAGAAAGAGAAATAATATATCGCTGTCAGTGTGTCAAACACAAGTGCCAAACACTTACAATTGCTAGGTTTACATGCCAGGCGCTACTGCCAAAGTTCACTGAGTAGGCTGGTAGGTTGGGGATCTAGCCATCCTACATCTGGGTGGCCACTCCCACTTGCGTTGTCACAAACGGATGGATTTTGAAACTGCTTTCTTAACGGCTGATGGACACCTTTGCAGTTACCGTAGCAGCCACCTGCCACCAGCCGTCTTCTATTTCAAAGTGTCAGACTCGCTTAACAGTGCCTAATTATTAGACATTATTAGTGTCTAAAAACGTGATTATACCGTTTTTCTTAAGCTAACAGTGTTAATTTTCCTGCCTTCTTCTTCTTCTTCTTCTTCTTCTCCATCGTTCATCAGGAGGTTTCTCCGGCGCCCGTCACCGCGGCGACCGCCAGCGAGCCCGGCTTCCCGGTGGACCGCGGCACCCAGACGTCGTCCTTCCCGCCTCAGGGCCCCGTGCACTTCCCCCTGCACGGCCTGGCCACCCCGGCGGGGCCCGAGCACCACCTGTTCAGCCACCTGCCGCTGCACTCCCGGCAGCCCCTCCGCCCGCCCTACGGCGTGGTGCCGGTGGGGGGGCTGCAGCTGCTCTCCAGCGGCCTGGCCGGGTACTCCACCTTCTTCCCCATCCAGGCCGGCCCGGTGCAGCTCACCATCCCGGGCGTGAGCGTCATCCACCGGACCACCAGCCCACTGCCCACCGCGCTCTGCTCCCCGCCGCGCAGGGAGGACGGGCCCTCGCCGGGGTCCCACCAGGGGCCCCACCAGGGGTCCCGGCCCCTGGTGGTGCAGGACCCCGTGGGCGGCATGGTGCCCTGCTTCCCCCTGGGCCAGGTGTCCGGTCTGCAGGCCCAGGGGCTCCAGTCGGTGGGGCTGGAGGCGCTCAGCCTCCTGGGGGTCGGTCAGGGCGTCGGCCCGGGGCTCACACTCAACGCCACCCTGGGGCTGCAGGTGGTGGCCGCCGGCCCCCCGGGGCCGCAGGGCGCCACGGGGCCCCAGAGCCACCTGCCCGGCCTGCAGATCCTCAACATCTCGCTGCCCGCCCTCATCCCCTCGCTCAGCCCGCTGTCCGCCCTCAGCCCGCCGCCGCCGCCGCCGTCAGGAGGCCCGGAGGCACCAGCAGCCACGGCCTCACCTTCGCCTTCGCCTTCGCGGGGCACCACACGGGGCACCAAGCCCGCCGCCCCCTCGCCGCCTGCCCCGGCGTTGCTTAGCAATCCCGCCGCCGTGGCGACCACGCCCACCAGCCTGCTGAGGGCCGCAAGCGAGACGGACCTCAGAACGCTGGCACCTGACAACCAGAGCACTGGCTGGGCGGCGGGGGCGGGGCCGCCGTCATCGCACCGGACGGCGGGCGGGGCCGACACTTCCAGGGCGTCGCCGGCGGGGGGGGCCGGCAGTACGACTCCTCCCAGGCCCCCCCCCCCGCGGCCCTCCAGGCACAAGATGGCGGACGTCTACGACGACGAGGACGACGCGTCCAGCGACGACGAAGGCCGACTGGTCATCGCCACCTGAAACAGGAAGACGACGACAACAACAAGACAACGACAACACAACCCCAGTTGGAAAGCTATTCTTTGTCTTCTTTTCTTTTTTTTTTAATGCTTGTCACTTTGTAAGACTGAGAACACTTATTCAGGGCGGTGTGTTTGTGAGCCGCCTTTGGAAGCACAGATCCAGACATTAATTTAGTACGTGCAATCATATGACGACTATTGTTCGATTAACAAAAAAATGACCAATCGTTTTTACTTTACTTTAAGTCGCCCTCCAGACTCTTTTTTTTCTTTTTTGTACATGTTGTATAGACAATTGTGCCTTTTGGAAGTTTCTTGTCGAGGAAACCTGTACATAAAAAAAAATATGAATTCAGTTGTAATGTTGTGTTTATTCGAGACACTTTAAGTAGACCCAGAGGACAAAATGGAGGATATAAGATTTATTTTGGAAAGACTTTGTCATTCGTATCTATGAAAAATTATAAATGTTAACTGGTACATGTACATTTCTATGGATTTTTTGGGGCAATGTTACTGTGTACAAATGTTGTGTTGAGCTATTTATTATATTCCATCTAGTGCCCATGATTGATTCATAAGTCCATTGTCATGTGCAATATGGTAGCTTTACATTGCGGTATCAATATTATCAAATGTATCAGTAAAACTTTGTTTACAAACACTCAAGTGCTGGCGTATTTACTTTATTTCACCACTTATTTCTACACTACGCTTTATTAACAACAAACACTCACACACTGCACGTTAGTAACACACACACGCACACACACACAGTCAAACTGCGCGTTAGTAACACACACGCACACACACACACACACACTGCACGTTAGTAACACACTCACACTGCACGTTAATAACACACATACTGCACGTTAGTAACACACACATACACACACATACTGTACGTTAGTAACACACATACACATATACGTATGTTAGTAACACACATACTGCACTTAGTAACACACACATATATACTGCATGTTAGTAACACTCCACACACTGCAGTTAGTAGCACACACAACCACACACACTCCTTGGTGCATGGTGCCTTGCTCACTTTAAGAACTCTGTGTGTAGCCATGGTAACGCTGCCTGTGCGGCAATAAATCTCTGTTCACTCACAACTTACTTTGACACAAATGGCTCCTAAAATAAAATATTTAGGGCCATCATATGTATCTTAAGAAGGGCCACCAATGTCCTGGTGTACTTTCTTCAATTTACTTGACACATACCAATATTTCAAACCACAAATACAAGAGCACATACAAAACGAGTCTTTAAATGTGATATTAAGGTGAGAGTTGGACGATAGGCCTAATATTCACACTGATAGCAGCGATGGTCATAAAGATAGGCTAGCCTGCATGTTGATTCTAAAGGGAAGCTGATCGTATCCACGTGGCTATAACAGTTTAATTTGCAATGAAACGCTATTCAAGGCACTTGCAGGCATGCAAACTGGTTTGGGGTGAAAAAAGGTGAGAATGATGCGTGAGCCGAGAAAAACACAGACCCACTAAGGGGTTCCAGGGTTATACTCCGGGGAGTTAAATAAAAAAAATTGTAAATAATATATATAAAATATATATATAAATATATATATATATTATATAAATAAAAAAATTCTTAAATTTTTTTTTTTGATTAAAATAATTATTTAAAAAAATAATTATATTAAAAAAATAACGCGCGCATAAACGTGAAATATACATAGCCTACACAGACATGATATGAAACAACTTGATTTATCTTATAACCAAGTCTCATATAAAAAAGAAATATGGCTTTGCTTTTTCTTTGCAGAAAAATAAAAAATTGCAAAAACACCAATGATGATTCATAATGTTTGTCAATCAGATGCTTATTAGTTTTCTGGGGAACAGTCAGCCTCCTATCAGCTGTATCAATCATTAAAACAAAGTCCTCATCTTCAATCATTGGGACTGCTAATCCTGTGTGTACAATGCATTTTGCTCTGGTGTCCTCCTTGGTCTGTTGTTGTTCTGGGATGCACTAGCTTTATTTGCACTCAGTGGCCCATCCTTGTCGGAGGCCTTCTGTACCTGTGAGGTAGAATGGAGGGGGGGTCCGATTTTTCTGTCTCTCATCCACTCCCGTCTCTCACTCAAACATGCGCCTGCTAGTTGACCTGCCGAGCGGGACGATCAGTACTTCCCCAAGAGCTTAGTTCTGATTGGATCGCTTCCCAAATCGTCCCGCTTACATTTTCGTCTCGTTTTTATTTGTTAACGAAAGTGTCAAAAGATTTTGTCGTAGTTTTTGTCATCCTAAATTGATTTTTATTTAGTTATCGTCTTGTTTTCGTCAGACTGTAGACCCCCCCCCCCCCCCCTCAACAACTCTGGGCACCTTTGCCTGGAGCCTCCAAAGGGCTAAGTACGCCACTGCCCCTCCTCATCTGTCAGAAGGATGACTCATGCCTCTGTTGTACTACGATGGTATCTTCCCCTTTGCAGCAATCAAACCCGTGTCGCTCTCTGCGTGGAGGAGATTACGATGGGCCGACATGGACATCTAGTGGTCAATGTCAGCCACTGCTGAGCGCTCCACTCACAAATCGGCAAAGTGGTAGCCTGGAAATCCAGACCCACATCTAGAAAGCTGTAGGGTCTGGCAACGATTAATGAAAATGGCCCCAAGCATGCATTTGAAAATATCACTGCACGCAATTGGATAACACGACCAATCAGAAGAATACAAAGGGTGACGTATCCAGACCAGCGGAGCAAATCAATAGATAAGACTTGCTGTATCCGATCAGTAAAACAGCAACGCTTTTGGCCCGCCTATATCAAATACACCTATGTGATCGGGGAGGGATTATATTGCTCATTCCCAGAGTGACTTGCTGAGCAAATTCAAATTGTGCTCTCGCGAGAACTCTGGATTTCCAGGGTAGCAAAGTGGCCCAACAACCTGTTAACAGGGGTTATTGACGGTTATTACCGAGTAAATAAAGATGTGTGTTGTTGTTGATTGCTGTCATAGAGCCTGTGAATTCCTAACTAAAAAAAACTTTACTTCACATTATTGTTTAATGGACCCAGACGCCACTTACATAATCAGGCCACCATACCAGTGTGAAAGCCTTTTTTCCTCAGCGGATAGGGGTTATCATTTCATTACTGGCTTAATTTGATCAGGCTGAAAATAATTAAAAATAACAATGTTATTAAATAAAATGACATACTGTAATAGTATAATAATAATAATAACTATTTATACAATAGCCTTCCTCCAAGTAGAATTGTTCATAAGCATATGAATAAGTCATCCGTTTTTACAAACTGTCAGCATTCCATCCATATCCATTACACACACAATCAGCATTCCATCCATATCCATTACATTAGACCAATGCACATCGTAACGTTAATTTCTCAAACTTGAGCCAAACTAGATGTTCTACAATAGTCCTACAAGGACTGATTTCACAAAATGTATGCGTAACAAAAATACTTAGCTACATATCACTATGAATTATATATATTATATAGGTATTGGCCTTATTCAATAAAATAATACACTCAATAAATCCGCAAAGCCACACTGCAATCGCGTCCTGCGTAATATCCAGAGACAGTCTACCAAACTGGTGAGACATCCTGGTCGGTCTGCTTCCCCCTCGTGGTTCAACCTTATAACTGCACCCCCAGTCGGTCCGCAGACCAGAGATTGGGTGTGTGTTTTTTTTTTTTTTAAGTTTTCTTGGCACAGGCTCACAGACACCCGGCGTCGCCGTCCTCGCGGTCTCTTCGGAACCGTGGAATTTCGGAGTTCTTATCTCGGCCTGCACGTTGCTTATCGGTGACCACCAACAAACAGCATTGTCTGCGATTGAGCCAAAGGACAAAAAAACGTTATACACGCGACTCCTCCAGGGAGGGGGGAGGCGGGAGAGAGGGGGAGGAGGGGGGGCGCGGGGAAGCACTTGTATATAAAGTCTTTGGGCTTGCTCGTGCGGGTAGACATCACTAGACCTCGAGACTGACGCGCCGAGAGACGCAACTAAAAAGACGCTCCTGCAACAGATCGCTTCAACGCTTTTCTCCACAAGTTCAAGAAGAACAAGTGGATTTTTTGTGACTTCTACCTTTAGGATTATTACTTTCGCGACAAAAACTGATTTTATTTTTGTGAGAAAGACAAGAAGTCTTCCTGTTAGAAATACTTTTAAAGATGGATTTACGCGCGGTGATCTCCCTGCTGTCGATCATGCTGTCCGCAGTGTTGAACACAGGTAAATAGTCAACGCTTCACTCATTTAGCTTTGGAAAGTGTATTTAGCATGCCAGTTCTTAACACATGTATGTTTAATGCGCTCCGTGCAAGAGTAGATGCGGACTTTCAAGTCAAGCCAAAACATTGACGCGTCAATGTTTTAACGCAGACTACAAACTTCGTTTCCAAATGTCTCTTTGCAATCATGCATGACGACAAATAGGAAACTATCCAGCCATGACATTTGCTGAAATTAAATAAGTTTCTTTCTTTTCCCTTATCGCAGTTGTGTCTGCTCCCGCAAGCGAGGTCCCCGCGGCCAGCCTCGTGAGTCACGTCCGGAACAAGCGATGCTCTTGCGCGACCTTCCTAGACCACGAGTGCGTCTACTTCTGTCACCTGGACATCATCTGGGTCAACACGCCAGAGTGAGTAGCCCTCGCTGCTTAAGAAATAGACCCAACATCATCATTGAAGTCCACGTTGTATTCCTCATGTTAGTATTTTTTTTTTTTAGCAGAATCGCCGTCTAATAGCAATGTTGTGTTTCTTTCCAGACGCATCGTCTCGTACGGGCTGGGAAACATGCCGAGGAGGAGGCGCTCCGCCGAGGAGCCTTCCGCTAAGAGCCACGGGGGCCCCCGCTGCAGGTGCCTCAAGGGACACGACAGCGCCTGTAAAAACTTCTGTCATCCGGAACACCAACTCAGGTAGGCCTACGGCCTATTGTGTCATATGGAGGCTACGTCTGCTAATATAGCCGTGTTTTAATTGTAGGTTATAACGCTTAAATCAAACACCTGGCTGGGAGCCTCTATTAAGATCAAAGATCAGATCAAATCTAGCCCATAGCACTAATGTGTTAAGAGTCTACATAATCATAATATATATGGGATTATACGGATAATTGGACTCCCACGTGAATGTTTCCAATCCGCTGCACACACGCACACTTGTTTGTGTTCCTCGACACGCCATGACATATGATTCCTGTCATCTAATCGCGGTTTCCGACGCCTTTTATCCTGCAGGCAAAACAAATCGTCGCCAGGCAAGAAGATCCGGCGCGCGGAGGGCGAGGGCTGCTCCGGGGCGGGCTGCGCGCGCACCCCAAGGATGAAAAGGTACGCACGAAAAAAAAGAAATTCTTCGGTGACAGTAGGAGGCACGCAGAAAAGAAGGGAAATACCTGGGGTTTATTTTGCAAAATAAACCCACACATAATGATATTCGCTCACGCAATGCGAAGGCGTGGGAGCGAGTGTGTTTCTTGGCAGGCAGACCACTTCTCGTACTACTGTTGTGGGATTACTCCATGTGTTGATGGACGGGTTTAAAGTGAAGGGTTTCTACTAGACTATCCCTCAAGTCACGGATTTAATATCCGACATCCCAACGACGAATGTCGCTTTTATCCCCTAGGTCTTAAATTATTAAGGGTTAATCGTCCTTCTTTTGTCGATGCGTTGTCCTAAAATAGAGTCGGCCCCGTCCCGCCACATTCCCTCCTGGCCAAACTGTCAGAGTGAGGCAGTAATGGAGGCACGGCGTCTTTCATGTCCCATCACGTCGTCTCTGCACCGGGCTGACCTGCTCCCGGCAGCGGGGGACGGGCGGCTGTTGCTGCTCGTTCGACTCGTACATAAAAGCCCAAAACACACACACAGAATCTACCCCGCATTCATCACAAAACCATGTGTGCGTGACATGTCAAGGACACCGTTTGACTCGTTTTTGAAGTGTATTGAAGTCTACGCTTTTGACTGACAGCGGTGTCCCCACCCCAGATAATCCTAAACACGTCCACTTGTAACCCCAAAGTTCAGTCTGCGGTGTTTCACGGACACTTTGATTACTCACCGCCGTCCTTCTCCTCTTGTGTTTTTAACAGGCGAACAAACGGCGAGAACGCGAAGAAGACGGCGTCCCCGGTCGCGCTACGCGCCGTGGCGCAGACCCGCAGCGTCCTGGAGGTGTGGAGGTCGAGGAGGTGGAGGAGGGCGGAGGAGGAGGAGGAGAAGGTGGAGGAGCACGTCACGTCCTAGAGAGCCCCCCGCGGCACCTCCTCAAAACCACTAACCCCGCCTCCTCGCCGTTTACGGAGAGAGGATGCCATCAGCACCAGAAGCTAGAAAATAAGACGCCGTTGTGGCCTAGCCGGCCTAGCCTATGGCTAGGGGTCGTAACATAACCCTAAAATGGCCGCCGCGGCCGGCAGAGAGCTGGCCACTGGACTTGCTCGGTTCCACACTTCCTCTGGGAGGGGAAGGCAGTCAGGAGTTCTGCTTATGGGTGGAAAGACTGAACTAAAGGGGGCTTGGACCCCCGGGGACTTGAAGGTCTTGGACGGCCCCTGGTTGCAGAGTGATCAGGGTGACCGGGTGGAAACTCAAAGACCACCATTACTCTTCACAACGTCGTCTGGGTCTCTGTTGACCTCAGAGGAGAACACTCCAGCAGAACCTCAGAACCGCTCCTCTGTTGAGAGGGTTCTCCATGAAGCTGAATGTACTAATATACGGTGTGGATGTCTAAATGTTACACAGCAAGAGGCCAGTCGCGTGTAAAGAGCTGTTGTACTGTTGTAGTGATCAATGTGATCGCTGAAAGAAAGATGTTTTTGTCATTGACTGAATTCACCCAACAAGGGGCACATTTTTTTCTCATAACTTATTATTATTCTGCATATATTATTACCGCTATGCTGTGTATTTATTCACATGTTACAGATTGTACTCTACTAAGGACCACATTGGTCGTCCGTATGGATGTTTCGCTCTTTTATCATTTCTATGAAATGTGTTGCCGTCAAGTTGCCCTGATTCAGGCAGAACTTTAAATATAAAAAACGTTGCACACTAAACAAAAGTTGAACTGTGTGTTTGCATTTCTTCTCTTTTTCACATCAACATACAATATGTTGGCCTACAGTGTTTCATTACGTATCCCTTTTATGATATAGTTGCTACCACTGTAGGTTGAACAATAGCCAAATTTAACCTCTAACCTTTAGTAATGGCCCCGGTAACGGAATAGACATGAATGTAAACCAAGAGACGTTTGTATACGACTGCCTTGGTCAACACAGAACCTCCACAGAATCTACAGACAGGGGAATGCTATCAAACACCAGGATTGGTTTGATGTGCTGATGAGTAAAGGAGAGAGAGAGAGAAAGAGAGATATAGAGAAACAGAGAGAGAGGGGTAGAGAGACATACAGAGACAGAGAGAGAGACTGGTAGAGAGACATTGAGAGACACAGAGTGGAAGACAGAGAGAGAGAGCAATAGAGATAGAGAGAGAAGCAGCAGTGTGTGTGTGTGTGTGTGTGTGTGTGTGTGTGTGTGTGTGTGTGTGTGTGCGCATGTGTGTGTGTAAGAAATAGAGAGCGATCCATTTAAAGGAGAGCAAATAAAGAGAGGGAAAATCCTAGAAAGTGTCCCTCCTGGAGCCCAGGAAGGCAAAGCCATACAAACACATTTCTCTAATCTAAACGCCAAACCTCTTACACACACACACACACACCACAGTTCCACACCCAGCTCATACACACACACACACACACACACACACACACACAGCAACTGGGCTTACATGTTAATAACAATATCCAGCACACTCTATTTGTAGTCACTGTATTGTATTGCATTGTTTTATATCTGCTATATTGTGACTGTCCTATTGGGTTACTGTGGGTTTGGACAAGGAAGAAACAGGCTGGATGACTGTTCTGAAGAAGCATGACTCAGACGCACACCAAGCCACATTCTCACGGAGCCGCTGCCAAGAGTAATGATATAGCCCTTATTTATTAGTTAACACATTAAGGAAATGGTCCCATGCAGGTATTCTCTGAGTATGCTGCATGATTTGAACCACGATGAACCGGAGTATAGGGAGCCTTATACATACCTTAACACCACACTTTTCTGTGCCACATATAACTTATAACACTTATAGTCTTATTATTTGATAAGGTGCATTGGTTCCAGCAAAGCCTTTTCGCTTTCAAATAAAATGTATTGGCAGTGAATTCTGTTTGTTCACAACTCATCCGTAACCGAGCGGAAAAGTGGAAACCATAAACCAAAAATGGTTACCAATGAACAGAAATTATCTTATCTCACCAGCCTGTTCGATAATCAAATCTGCTGTCTCCATTGGACCCTGGGATAAATCATCAAAGGGATGGGATGGATTCCTTTAACAATTGATTTGTCCTGAAGTAATATTGACTCAGTGTGCCAGAGTGTTTTTGAGACATTGTCTCTGGAGTCAGTTAACGGTTTTTTGATCGAGTGTTGTTGAAGAAGACGAGGTGGATTTGGACGTTCGCCGACAATCTACGTTTTTACAAAGTGCTTAACAAGCGAAATAACCCAGCAGGAATAAAACATGTTTTAAGCTTACACAGATACATCAGAGCAAACACCAACACTTAAGAAAACAAGAAATAAGTTTCAAAGATCAGAAGGAATCAGAGTCACTGAGATACATTTGAGAGCCAGAATGAAACAAGGAACATTTTAGATGAGCTACGTTGGAATCTAAAGTAAAAAGAAGTCTCCCGTCTGACTCGTTGTCCCAACGTACGTCCGGTGACGACGTCTGGGTGTCTCTAGTGCAGGACAGAGAAGGATCACGCGGTCACATCGACAGGCAGGCAAGGCTCAACCTAATTGGTCAGGGTAAAGGATGGCATCGTGGTGTCGGACACAAGGTTCTGTTACATTGCATATTGGCTGCACTGTAGGTTCAATGTTTTGCAGACAAACTGATCCTACCACCAGACACACACACACACACACACACACACACACACACACACACACACACACACACACACACACACACACACACACACACACACACACACACACACACACACACACACATACGCATGAGAGAACTCACACAAACAAACACACTCACACAGCCTTTGTTTGATTTGATCCAGAATATTTTGTTGTGTGAGTTGATAACCCTAATTAAGTTCACAGGCATCATCGTTTAACCAGAAACAATTAGGCAAATAAATCTAAACAACAGCCATGTTTGCCATCGCATTTACAGCCCTCACCCTGCCCCCCCTCTCTCTGTCTCCACTTAACAACCCTCCAGCCTGAGAGTGAGCCGCTGGCAGGGTTAATGGATTGTTATGCGGATGACTGTGCTCTCGAAGAGGTTAATAAACCTCATTCCATCGGGGCCGCGTGTCGCCTAACAATGGCCCTCGCCACGCGAGGTTAGCCTCCGTGCGTAAGGGATTCCCCTGAGACACTCGCTTCTGGCGCAGCTCATTAGCCCGTTGAATAGGGCCCCGGCACCAGCATAATAGCCCACTACAACGCATGGACTCTCTCTGCATTCTCTCTCTATCTCTCTCTCTCTCTCTCTCTCTCTCTCTCTCGCCCGCTCTCTCTCTCTCTCCCCTGCTCGTTCTCCGGAGTCGAACAATGGAACTGTGCGGTGGAAAATTACCGCTGGGAGCGGTGTGAAGCGACCAGGCTAGCTCGCCGTCCAAACCGACGCCCTGCGTTAGCTTCGCACGCCTTGTTTTGTTCCAGAGCTCACCTCCGGGGGCCGGAGGTGAGCTCTCACGACATGGGGGGCGGGGGGGGGGGGGTTGGGGGGGGGGATTCAGGGTCATCCCTGGTATGGTCATCCCCGTACCAGCCCTGACCTGGCCGTCTCCCTCTCCCTTGGGACGAGACCGCTCAGGTAACCAGGAGTCCCCGCTATTCAATGGTAATGGTTAGCTAGCCCACGTTAGCTAGCACTGACCGTTGCTACTTTGCATGAGTCAACACTGACGGCTAACAGCTTAAAGGTGGCATATCATACCCGCAGGTGTGACTGTGATTAGCCGTTACAAGCCGTTTTGAAAATGGACAAAATTTGGATGGACAAAAAAATAGACAAAATTTGACAAATGGACACGCCCATTTGTGACGTCAGAAGAGGCCGATTTTTAAAACGGATTGTAATGGCTATTCACACTCACGCCTGGTGGTAATATGTCACCTTTAACCTCTCTGTGTGCAGCAACAAATATTTCTGGGCTAACGCCACCGACACACTTTCTCCACCCCCCCTAGTGCATCATGGGAACTGGAGCAGTTATATCAGGCCAGGTCTCGAAATAATCGGTCTCTTCGTAAAACACCCTGCCTTAAATCACTCTTATGTAATAAGATTATTATTAGGTGGATGTCGGTTAAACGCCCTCAAAATGTCCTCCCTGACAGACAGGAATGCCGACGTGTCGGCTGGGGGCTGCGCGGTCGGGGCCGGGCCGCTGCTGGTGCTTGCTTGTATAACGTGACTCGGCCCTAATTCACACCTCAGACAGTCGCAGGGCAGCACAAACACACCTCCAGAAGGGAATGTTCAGAATGTGCGGAATTACACACGATTTCGGCAGGGATTCTTTTTTTTTTCCTTTTCTCCCCCACTTTCTCCCCGCCGCCCAAACCCCCCCCCCCACCCCCCTCCCCGCACCCCCGTCTTCAAAGTGTTTACCTGAGCTAATTGAATCCCTGTCATGGAGAAGATATGTACTCCCTCCCTCCCTCCCTCCCTCCATTCCTCCCTCCCTCCCTCCATTCCTCCCTCCCTCCCTCCCTCCCTCCATTCCTCCCTCCCTCCCTCCATTCCTCCCTCCATCCCACCCCGATACTTTCCTCGGCGGGCCGGAGAGAGGCTCCATTCTCCTCGGTGCTTGGTGGATGTCCTGAGAGCCTGAGAGCCTGATACATTAACCAAGTTAACCTATTATTAACCAAGTGAATGAAGTTAAGCTGTGAAAAAATTAATTTATATTGTGTGTGTGTGTGTGTGTGTGTGTGTGTGTGTGTGTGTGTGTGTGTGTGTGTCTGTGTGTGTGTGTGTGTGTGTGTGTGTGTGTGCGTGCGTGCGTGCGTGTGTCTGTGTGTGTGTGTGTGTGTGTGTGTGTGTGTGTGTGTGTGTGTGTGTCTGTGTGTGTGTGTGTGTGTGTGTGTGTGTGTGTGTGTGTGTGTGTGTGTGTGTAGCACCTACCTGGGCGATGCACAGTGGCCAGTTTCACAGTGGCGAGGTGAGGCAAAACAATCCAATGACCAGTGATCAGTGGATGATTAACAACATCACACGGAAATAAGCCTGTATTGCTGCCGTAGCATTGTTGGTTGTTTAAACAGATAATTTTCCTGATCAGACTCCTCATTACTTTGAAAACAAGACTATTTGACCATTTAGTCACTCTGCAGACACATCCAGAGTGACCAACACTGGATTCAGATACATACGTCATTGAGGTACAGATAGATGAGGAACATGTCGTTGAGGAACAGGGAATAGGGCAGAGAACATTTTGCTGAAGAATGACTATGGGGTGGTTGTGGACACTGAGAATCAAACCTAAATATCAAACTCAAGTTAAGATTCACTGGTCAAACCCAGAAAACATTAACTAGGGAAATGTAGGCGAAATATAAACACACACACACACACACACACACACACACACACACACACACACACACACACACACACACGTTGGTGTTGGCAGATTCTGTGGTTGTTGCCTTCTTTCATCCCTCAGTTTGTTGACACTGTGATCCAGGTGAAGTCCACTCGCTTTCCACATTCCTGTTGCCACGGCATCCCACAGGGAAAAACCACTGCCACACTCCTCCGCCAACGTGAGAGACTAGAGAGACACCAAGGGAAGCTATCTTTGGTCTCTCTCTCTTTGTTTTGTCTCCCTGTTCTCTCTCTCTCTCTGGTCTCTCTCTCTCTCCCTTTCCCTCTCCCTCTCTCTCTGTCATTTATTTGTGCTTTAGTTCTCCGTACCTCTCCTCCTTCATTACTGTCTTCGTCCTCTCCTCTCTCATCTTCCTCCCCATTCTCTTGTCTCTCATCTCTCTCTCTCCCGTTCTCCCTCCATGTCTCTCGATCTCTCTCCCTCGTTCTCTCTCTCCCCCTCTCACCTGTTTTACCACCGCGTCATATCCCGTTATGCATTCATTCTCCATGGGGATAGTTTGAAACTTTGCCCATTCCCCTGCAATTAGCATCCTCGCCATTTCCCTGTTTGCAAACGAGACAAGAGAGGTCAAAGTTCACCCCCTCTGTACAGTGTGTACACATTGAGGAGCACGGGTCCTGTAGAAGTGCGTGAATCTTGACATTCCCCTGTGTCACTGCTTGCCTGAAGACCTCTGCTCCAGTTCCCAGCCATGCCGTGCAACTCAGAACACTGGGATCCTGATAGTACACATGTTGGCCAACTGCACTTGAACTCAGTGACAGAGAAATGCTCCCGTTAGAACAGTGTAACATATAATGAAAGGCTATGCCGATTCATTTGTCGTAATCTTTGCTCCTTAATTTTTTTAAGATGACTCTAATTTGTCTGCTGGTTATAAAACAATTAATTGTTTGAACAAATTAAAGGTTAAAGTGTTTCATTTAAATGAACACATTGCAAAACCACTGCACATCTTATATTTTATATTTTATGTAGAATTGTTTTCTTAATTAAACGTCTTTGTACAGTTGTATGTGTACTTGTCTTGTATCGGTTGTTACATCATCAACATGAAAAAGCCTTAAATGTGCAAACTTACCTTTACATATAACACTTTGTGTTTTAATATAAATTTAGCATTATAAGACTGAAGCAACAATATTGAAACAGCCTTACAAAACTGAAGCAATGCTACTGTAACAGCGTTATAAAACAGACGTAACACTTCTGAAACAGCATTATAAAACAGAAGCAACACTACTGTAACAGCATTATAAAACAGACTTAACACTTCTGAAACTGCATAATAAAACAGAGGCCCAGTGGTCACAATGCTAACAAGGTTGACCCAGAACACCCAGAACTCAAACACAGTGAAACATACCTGTACCTGGGCGCCGCCTCCACCCAGGCTCGTCCATCACCCGGAGAGTGACAGCTCCGCCATGGGCAGCACGCCAGATGCTAGGAACCCTGGGAAAATAGGTACATACGGATGGTTAAGGGCCGACCCGGTGCCAAATGATAAACGTATTGTTTTGGCGTGAGGTGAGGCTTTGATTCTCTCTGCTCCGTCGTCGAGCGCTCCAGCTAAGCCTTTTATTGTGTTAAGTCGCGCCAAGGCACTGGTTCAAGTCGAGGCTTGGAGACTAAAGTCCTCTTTGAGAGCGCTCTTCCCTTTCGATTTCTTCAGTCTTCAGGCCGTGATGTTGATGTTGTTGTTTTTTTGGGCGACTTTAAGTTTCTAGTTCAAACTGTTTTTGTTGATCCAACAGATTCCTGGGTTTAGGAATAGGCTCACACGTAGTGTAAAGGCAGACATGAAAACAGACAGTAATCGTTAGTCATCCCCTGATGAGTACACTAGAATAAAGGATAATTATAAGGGCTAAAGCTACATAAATCGTAATAATAATTAGCCATAATTGGGTGTCCATAGTTTAAGTGGACACCCAAAGAGAGAGAACGGGCTTGTTGCATGCATCTTGGTTCTAATCTCTAGCTGGGTTGAGGAATTTTACATCATATGTTTTGATTGTTCATTTTACTCATTCTCTAACAACAGAATGAATGATACCAAAATCCTAGTTTTTTTTAACTATGAATGAAACAAATATGGCAGTGATTCCAACAGGTTACCCGGTGCACCTGCTTCTTCAATGAAAGATTAAGATTTAGTGGAGCCCCAAGGCCTGTCACTCAAAGTCTTTGTATGTCTCTCTCCACAGAGCCCTGATAGAAAGAGCCGGGAGATTCAGGAGCCAGCATCATTGAAACATAATCTACAGGCTTTCCACAATGTCACACTACTGAACTATTCTCAATGAACCTGGGTCCGATACAGTTCATCAACCGGTCATTTAGAACCTCGTCGCCATGGCGATGAGGGAATACGGGAAGAGGAGATGGAGCAGAAATACGGGACCTGCAATAGCTGGGTGTAAAACTATATGGAGACAGTGTGTGTGTGTTTGTGTGTGTGCGTGTGCGTGTGTTGAGGTGAGTGCGTGCGCGCGTGCGTGCGTGCCTGTGTGTGTGTGTGCGTGCCTGTGTGTGTGTGCGTGCCTGTGCGTGTGTGTGCGTGTTTGTGTGTGTGTATGCCTGTGTGTGTGTGTGTGTGTGTGTGAGCAGCACATCTTTGAAGCCAGGAGCCGGTAGGCTGGCAGGTCTGTACAGAGCTCCCCAGGGACGGGATCAGATGGGGGGGGGCGGGGGGGGGGGGGGTCGGAGATGAGCCCCCGACTGTTGACATGTGGATCAGGACGGCTCTTAGGCGGCTGGGGGGGAGGGGCCCTACTGGGGGGGAGGGGCCTGCTGGGGGCGAGGGGCCCTACTGGGGGGGGGGGTGTGGAGATAGCTCAGGGGTGACACGATGAGGAGGCGGTAGAGACTCCATTGGCTGTTTAGGATGGGAGGTTAGCAGTAGTTAGTAGTTGTAGTAGTACAGGTGTGTAGGAGAATAAATGTTGGATTAAGTGTTTGTTATATCCACACACAAGGGCACACACACACACACACACACACACACACACACACACACACACACACACACACACACACTCGAATGGATGCATAAAAGTACACATGAAAATATGCAAATATAATAATTTCCACATGCACACACACACACACACACACACACATACACACACGCACACACACACACACACACACGCATAGACACAAAGTGAACACAAAAACACATGCATACTTACAGAGTAACAATTACATGACCTCATACTTAATTTCTCGTAATGTTTCCTGCTTCAACTTGCAGTGAGAGTAGGTCATGTGATTCCCAGGTGCTCTTTGACGTCACCTGACCTCTGACCTTGAAGTCGGGTTTGGTAATGTATGTGTTACAGTAGGTAGATGAGGAACCACTGTTTGTCTACCACTGGAGCAGCATCCTTGAGCCTTATCTGCAAGGCCAAGGAGGTAAGTGAGAGGAACAACTCAGGTGTCCTGTTCTGAGGAGGATTACCGTAACCTTGGCTGATAATACACGTCCATCGTTTATGAAAACGGTGCCTCTGTATGGGGGGAACTTCTGAAGATTTTCTCTATTAATTTGATTAGATTCAAGGGGCGTCATTAGAATGGGAAACATTTACATGTCAAAGCATAAAATAAAGTCTATGATACAAAAGTTTGAACATGCAATCTATCTATCTATCTCTTTCTATCTATCTCTTTCTCTATCTATCTATCTATCTATCCATCCATCCACCTATTTATCTCTTTTCTATCTATATATCTATCTATCTATCTATCTATCTATCTATCTATATTTATCTATCTATATCCATCTATATCTATCTATCCATCTAGACTAGAGTATATATCTGCATGTCTGTATGTCAATACATACAGACACATACTGACCAATGTCTCCATTGTTTTTTAAAGTCAGAAAGAGAGACAGGCATGAAGACAGACAGGCAGACCAAAGTCTGACAGTGAGACAGGGAGGGAGAGAGAGAGAGAGAGAGAGAGAGAGAGAGAGAAAGATAGGCAGACCCATCGACTGACCGACAGACGATATTAGATGACATTTGCCTCACTTTCTAAACTTCAAAAAGCCAGCTGGCATCAGAATCTCCTCACATCGATATGCAATCGCTCCTTTATTTGGACACCGCTATATTTGTTTTACCATCAGACGTGGGCAATCGCTACCCGCCCCCCCTCTAATCACCGCCCCCTCCCCCCTGCGGTGTGTCAAGTTCCTCTGCCCCCTGAGTAGCTGTACTTACTCCGTCTCTCCCCCTCTCTCCCCCCCCCCACACGCTATGCCCCAGCTATCTCCTCCCCTCCTCAACCCTAAACAAGATTGCGTGCACCTGGCATTGGGCTCGAGGGACGCAGTGTCGGCCAAACCGACCGCAGAGTCCGTCACCGACAGAGTGATGCAAACGATGAGCGTCGCTCACCCTCTCTCCCTCTCTCCCTCTCTCCCTCTCTCCCTCTCTCCGCCTCAAACCCAAACAAAGCAGAGGAGGGAGGGAGAGAGAGAGAGAGGGTGGGGGAGAGAGAGAGAGGGAGGGGGTGTGGGAGAGAGAAAGAGAGAGGGGGAGAAAGAGAGAGAGAGGGGGTGGAGAGAGAGAGAAAGAGAGAGAGAGGGTGGATGGGGGGGAGAGAGAGAGAGGGGGTGGCGGAGAGAGAGAGAAAGAGAGAGGGGGGGTGGTGGAGGCAGAGAGAAAGAGAGACAGAGAAACAATAGATATAACATGCTGGCAGATTATGATGATGAAGAGCAAGGAGAAAAATAATAGGAGGAAGATGGAGAAGGAGAAGAGGAGGATGAGGGATAAAAACAGAAACAGAGGAATGGATCAAATTCTGGAGGCACTCGTGGCAAACTTAAAACAGGAATAATTTCAGAACAGATCTATAGAAATAATGACTATTAGACTTTCCTTTAGAGAAGCGCTTGTGCAACCAATTTGAAATACCAGGAAGAACTGTTTATTTTCCTCAAGTGATTGTTTTGTAACTTTACAACTATTTTTGTAAGATTACAACTATTAGGGGCTATTTATTGTGAGGGCATGAGACACAAGGCCGAGATGAGGGAGAATGTTGATGTGTCGGGCCTAGCCTTAGATAGCGTTAGAAGGCTAACAGGCTAACAGGGGTCACATGGTTCGGAACAAACCGCTTGTTTCCAAAATACATTCGGGAATAAAATAAATAAGAGAATATACACTAGACCACAGATTATAAGACCATGAACTTTTGCTTGATGAGTTAATAGATACTTAATTAGAATTTAAGTCAATTTAATATTTTTTTCAGTCAAAATGGTTAACGTGCGCACCCAAAACATTTTCGGAATCAGCACTGTTAAAATGTCAAAGATTTCCATTTTGTTGCCTTTGGCGACACATTTGGCAATAAGTGGTAACTGCTCTCATAGATCCAAACGGTGTTACCTCCAACAACCTGTTTGTAACATTCACACTGCAAATGCAAGGGCTTTCTTTAGTGGGCAATGGGCTCAAACACCAGGGTGTTACCTCACTTGATATAGTGACTCAATATATAGATCACTCAGATAGAGAGTGACTCAACAGACATTTATTTACCTGAATATATACTGTAAATCGAGATGCCACTTTAACCTTGAGGAATCCCCCATCTTCTGATACATATTTAAGAGACATGAAGAAAACTGAAATGAACAAGTCCTCGCTGCATGCAAACTCACTGTTCATCAATTCATCGTATCATCTAACCCGGACATCACTAATGGATGATGGATCAGGTTGATGCTTGAGTGATGGTTGATAAAACTTGGAGTCGCAATGGTCAAGATAGCGTTCTCCCCGTCTATCTACCTCCCTCTCCATCTTGTTTGGTCTTGTTGGGGAAAGTTGATGGAGAACTGGGGAGTGGTGTTGTTGGTGGTGGTGGGGAGTAGTGGTGGTGGTAGTGGTGGAAATTTCCCGGGTCCTGGAACTAAAAGTCCTGCCATGCGTCATACCCACCCCGCTGTAAGCCCGGTGTTTTCTCCGGGATTCTACCTGTCTGCCTGGTGCCAGAGGATACTGGAGAGGACTTTGTGGTTTCATGTTCTGAGGTCTGGTCTGATCATAACTCTTCTTCTCTTGTTTTGGCCTTCGGGACGCATAAGCCTGCGTTTCCCACCACAGAGGTTATAAAATAGGACTCCTAAGTGGATAAATGTAAGAGATTCGTAGACAGGCTAAAGGTATAATACTTCTGAAAACGATTAAGAAAATTGTCTCATGGACAATAAGCCGGTGGATGGGGAAAGTAGTCTCGGAAGACAGGTAGGATAAAAAAAAAAAACTGCAATATGGACGGAAAACCTTTTGACTTTTTTAGTCTTAGTGCTGACACGTACTGAGAACACAATGATCTGCTCATCTCCAATTGGTGGTTATCTTCAGCTGAGGGGATGGCTGGTAACCGTGGACATTTAGATAAATGAGATGATAATGATTATAATAATGGTAATTCCAATCCACCGTATGGTTATGACATAAATCCCAGTGGTCAAGATCAGAACCGACTCAGGTGTAGGTTCAAAGGTCAAAGTGTACACTCGTCAAACCTCTGCTGCTTCCTCTGCTGGAGCACCTGTTGCTTCCCAGGTGTGACAGTGATCCCAATGGGACCTACAACTGTGGGTTTCAAATTTGTGGGTTGGGGCCCTTAAGTTGGATGCAGCAGGGGCCACATAACACACACAAAATCCAAACTGTATATGCATGCGTCATCCGTCATTTATTTTATAATTAGTATATTTAAAGCGTAATTCCAGCGAAAATTGAACCCAGGGTCTTTGTTTTGGCATGTACACACATCAAATATTGCCGAACGCTGAACGCCGGTTTGGAAGCTGAACGCTTTCAAACCGGCATTTTTTAACCACTAATATAGCTTAAAATAACACCAAACCTCTGCAGTAGCATGATTAGGGTCCCTACACCCTAAACAAAGCATCAACAACTTAGTTAGCATAGCTAACTAAGTCTTCCAAGTATGTGCCTTACCGGTAGGTCCATGTTTCCAGGAAGTCCTAACAAGTCGATTGACGCCTACCGTAAATAATATAATAGAAACACCAAGTAATTTAATTTAACAAGCTATATTAGTATATTAGTTAAAAAATGACGATTTGGAAGCGTCCGCGGTGCCCCTATCCAATAACATGGAAGCCAAACATTGCGGCGGTCAAACTCTATACTCGATTATCAACAAAAAAAGTGTCTGGAGAGCTTATTTGATGTGTGTACATGCCAAAACATGTATACATGCCGGAATTACGCTTTAAGGACTGAAAATGGGACTACTGTATAGAAGAGCAATATGCATAGAGAAATAACTGAATAACTTATAGGCAAGGCAAAGGCAAGGCAAAGCCAGTTTGATACATTTGAACACAGAACCCTTCAAACACAATGGCCATTCAGAGCACTTTACAACTGCAGGAAAACTCATTTGACTTTTTCAAACTTTTTAAAATATATTTGAGTGGATCCTGATGGGACAGAGGTTCCTCCACAGGGGGGGGGGTTTGAAAAGCTTCCTGAAGTATCGCTAATGGAGTTAAAAGAAGAAGATATTACCATGTCTGGGGGCTTTCATATTCAATAAGTTAAACATGTGTTATGGAGTTAAACATCAAACGCCAGTGTCATAATTCTTCAAGCATATCACTCTGCACCCAAAACATCGTGTTCCATAATATTTATGGAGCCGAAGACATGTTGAAACTATGTGCAATATGAAATGAAAACAGAGAAGTTTTCGGCTGGACAATAACAACCATCAGCCAGTGCAGTAATCTCACCGCGATATTGCCTCCATATCATCATTCTTAAATAACAATCAAAACAAAGACTGGATTCTATCTCACTGTTGAAAGAGTGAACTAAATCATAAAAGGGACGTTCCAGGGTGACCATAAATAAAATAAAGATAAGTAAAACAATAAATGTCAGTTGAACAGACATAATGTTGTCATCCAACAGAATACATGAAACATAGATATAGTAAATCACAACAGGAGGCTGAGTGAGGCAGAAGCACTACTGTTCAGGGTTGAGGCTTGTCAAATCTGTATCTGGCAGTGTGAGTGTGTATGGGTGTGTGTGTGTGTGTGTGTGTGTAAGAATTCACCTTTTTGCATGTGATTTCACTGTGAGTCAGTCAATGGCTGCTCGTTAATAACAAAGAGCATATCTACCCGCAAACTGTCATCGGCCAATCACATGGTGTTGCAGATTTTTCCGTTGTGTTTGTCTGGCAACCAAGAATTATGAGGAAGATAAGCCCAGACTGACATGACATTATTTTGGATAAAAAAAATGGTAGCTGGTATTTCAAAAGGGAAACCAAAACAACAATAAGAACTCCATCAAACCTTTTTGAAGCTTCTCGTTCGCTACCTGTGTTATGCAACCGTGTGTTGCATAACACGGAATAATAAATCAACGTCTGTTGATTGATTCATCATTAGCAGCGACTTCAAATGGCCGACACAATGCCTTGGCCAATAACGAAGTGCCTGGCAAAGACGAAGTAACACCCTAGCGCCGTTAATCACCGTGAGGATTCTGGTCAGACTTGTTGCATTCTGGTCCGCAGTTCAGAGTTTCTTGTTTTAATCGCA
>NC_140290.1:9399447-9419447 GCF_964030765.1 Micromesistius poutassou | reverse complement strand
CAGTTGGACAAAATCAGACATATTGGCGTGCAAAGAGCAGAGAGGGGGGGCGGGGGGGAGGGGGTGTAAAGATGCAATGGAGTCCGTTATGTTTAAGATGGAGTCACAGCAATACAGTGAGCGAAATTAGGAATTCGTCACAAACACACACGCTCACGCACACACAATCTCTCACACACACAGACTCTCATACACACAACATTTTCTGGTTTAAAGTTTTGCCGTCTGTCCCTCTGTTGCCTTTAGGACGGACAGAACTGCCCTGGGCAACATGTAGACAAATGCTGCTGCAGGGAGACACAGAGGGACAGACAGACAGACAGACAGACAGACAGACAGACAGACAGACAGACAGACAGACAGACAGACAGACAGGTAGGTAGGTTCAGGCCTTTTAGTTTATTTATGTCTTTGTCAATGACAAAGAATTTCAGCACCATCTAAGATTAGAAGAAAGATCCACTCTGATTGGCTACCGGTATGACATCATTGGAGGAGATGGGGGAAGGAAACAACCGGAGACCATCCGAGATGATGAGACGAGATGCCCAAGTTTCACCATGAGTTAAAAAAAAAAACAATACACACTTCATTGACTCCTCTTCCGACACTTACGACACAGAGAAATGAGCTCATACCGTTGCTAGGTGTTGACGGGTGTGTGCCGTGAGAGGGATGTGGTAGCATAGGGGTGTCCTGACACCCAGCACCTGATCCGCGATACCGCTGTGGATAAATCCAACCTTGCGGCGAACCTTTGCATCCGGCGAGCCGCCCGACACGCTAGCTTTCCCCCCCCCCCCCCACCCAAGGGCGAGAGCGACCACTTGTGCGTGGCGCGATGCGGGATCCAAAAACTGAACAGTCACGAATACCTCCATCTCTTCTCCGGTTCCAAAGGTGTGTCATAACCCCCCCTCTCTGTGGGCACGCAGGTGGTTCACTGCGGTTGAGTCGATCAACGTAACCTTTGACCGACTTCGGTTTATTGCGGCGACTCGGGGTGAGCGTTAACGGGGATGCGTTACATGAGGGAAGAACATGTAACTCAACCACGAGTTCAACCTCAGGGGAGCAGGGGCTTTGGGAGTCTTAAAACCAAACGGTAAAACAGATCCAGGTCTGAAGGGTCCGTCGGTTATTAAACAAACAGAAGAAGAACCAGCCGGAACATTCCGGAACATTCCGGAACTAATGCACCCAGGGTCAGGGGAAGTGGGGTCAACATGGCTGACAGCGGAAGACTCCGAACGTGAGTGATGTGATACAGTGGCCTATAGGTGCCAGAAAGGTGAGCCGCGTGTGTGTGTGTTATTTATTTGTATAACTTTATCGACAGTTTTCACCTGGAGCTTGACACTGTCTGTAGTCCATGCAGAATTCCCAACGGCCACCCACCCTCGTCCAATCAGGGCCTAGGGGCTTCATCCCGCCTCTTTTTCCAAAGCTTTAAGAATGGATAAATATGATAATCAGGGCGATAGATTTCAATTGCAATAAAAAAAAATGGAGAGAAATAAGGATCATTATATTATTATTGTATAGCAACTTTAAAACGCATGTTTATTAAAGTGCGTTTGCATGCAAAACAATGATGCAATATTTTAAATGATGGCTGAGCAATTTAAATTCTGAGCCAAAGTATTTGGGTAAGTGGTTTAATTTAATTGCAGGTGTGTGCTTGTGCACAGGGCTTTAAGGACTCACAGTTCTTGTTTGCTCCAAGATCGATGCAGCAGTACAATGAAGGTCTCCCCCCAGGGTTAGAGAGAGAGAGAGAGCGAGAGAGAGAGAGAGACCAGAGAGACCAGAGAGAGAAACCGGAGAGACCAGAGAGAGACCAGAGAAAGAGAGCGAGAGAGAGAGAGAGAGAGACCAGAGAGACCAGAGAGAGAGACCAGAGAGAGAGACCAGAGATAGTTGTCTCTGTGTCTCTCTCATGTCGGCAGAGATATGCGGCTGTGGTTTTTCACTGTGGGACGCCTTGGCAACAGGAATGCCAGGCTGGCAACAGGAATGTGGTTATGACAGCGACCATAAGCAGACACTGACCGGGGAAGCCCTTCACACACAGTGTCAAATGATAATAAAAATATGGATATGATTAATACCCAAAACATCTCAACACAAAGTCTCAAATCCTTCATTGGATGTCCGAGAACACCACACACACATGCACACACACGCACACACACACGCACACGCGCACGTGCACACACGCACACACACACGCACGCACACACACACGCACCCTCACACAAGCACACACGCACACACACCCTCACACAAGCACACACACATATGAACCAGTGGACATGCAAGGAACTGAAGAGCTGCTGTTGGAAAACAGCTTTTGTTTTTGCTTGTACAATAAAGGTTGAATAAAAAAGCTTTTAAAAGACATGGAACATACCTGTGTTTGTTACCGTAGATCACAACCCTTACCCTTGCCCTAACTCTTATCTGTTCCTGAACCACATGCATCTCTGGTCACTCTAAGACGCGTCGGATGAAAGCGTTTGCAAGATGACTAAATGCTGTTTGGTCATTGAGCAGAAAGCTTCAATCAAGGTGTCTTGGACGGTGAAGTCAGATACCGGGCAATAACACCTACAGGCTGCAGAAGTTGAGCATCAATCCCGGTACCTTTAGTAAGATTAAGTAAGAGAAAAAGGTTTTCTCTGCTCTTCATGCTTTGCTTGCTGCAAAAACAAGCTTGAATTAATCTGGTGCAATGAAAGATTTTACCAGGTCACCATCATCCTCCTCATCATCACCATCACCCACTTTGGGTGACCAGCCTGGCATGGACCACTGACACGGGTTGCTGTTTATCCCGGTCACCATGGCAACAGCGCGGAGGAGGAGGAAGACAGATTCCATGAGCTGCATGGGCGGGAAGTGGTGCACGGGACAACAGGATGTGCCCTGGCTCCGCCGTCCAGGCTCTAAGAATTCCAGGAAGTTATTGTACTCCGCGGAATGGCCCGAGGAATGCTAAATGTCTGCCGATTTCTTTTTTTCCTACTTTGGTGCGCGATGGCGACCATATCACATGGCGACGGGGGTGTTTGAAGATAAGGTGCCCTGTGTTTGTTTGATGCGTGGCCCCGGTACAGACATGTTTTCTGGTCATCCATCTCTCTGGAAGAGTCTCTCCCTCCCTTCAGGAGCGAGCAGGTTGTTTTTGCTACTTTCTATAGTCGATGCGTCTGGAGACATTGTCATTGGTGGAATGATGTGTGCTTTACTTTTGTTTTACTGGGGGAATAACACGTGAGAGCAGCTGAAAAACAAATAGCTCACGCCCTTCCTGTGTGATTAATACATGTATGTAAGTCCTGGGAACGAGTGTTGAATAACAACCACGAAATACCTTCGGATTCTGAATTGCCCTCGAGTCAAGTACGTGGAGAGTCGTGCCTTGGAGACATTATTTCTCCAATCACCGGGAAAGTCTCAAGACCATAACACTGGAGTCTTTGCCAAACCACTGATGCAGCTGCAGCAGCATCCAGTAACTTAGGTCTGCAGGTGTTGGGTCAGGAGGGATTCTGCACAAGTCCAAGACCTGGCCTTGCTCATCCTCAGTCTTATCGTCCGCTACGCTGATCAGAGACCTTCAACCATGAGAGTAACAGAATGGACGAGGAGATCATTAAATGGTCAATTAACTTAACAATTGTTGGTGCTTGGCACTTGGTTCTATGAACATCCTTACTGTACCGACAGCGATATATTGTTGTTTCTCCTTCTTCTGACAAATGTACTTTAATTGTAAGTCACTTTGGATAAAAGCATCTTCTAAATGCCCTGAATGTAAATGTAAATGGTCAATTGTCATCATTGACAAAGATTAATCAATAACTCCTCTAAAACGACAGCACCCACTCTATCGAGGCCAGACTCCGCTCTGCAGCTTTTCCCTCAGCCCTCATCGTCTCCGTCCAGCCCTTGTCCTTCACTCACACTTTTCCCTCCACACAGACGGATCACATATCTGCTGGCTGCCATGCTTCCCCACCACGGCCCATTTGATCCTGTGTAAGCTAACACCTAGCTAATTGGATCTGCGGTAAAGCCCCCTCACTACCCACTACCCCCCGACCCCCGTCTCTGTCCCGCGGGCTCTGTGTTCTCCTCGCCGGTCGTCGCGTGGACGGGCCCTGCTGCTGTCCGCAGGGGGGGCTCGGGAGCCCAGCGGGGTCAAAGGTTAACACCACGGGTCTCGCTTAAACAACAAACAAATTGGCTCCGGAAAAGAAGGACTAAAGCCCAAAGCATACAGACAGAGCACAGGGCAGGGAGCCCCAATGTAGCCTCAATGTAGCGTGGCTCTATTCCTTTGGCTGTTATAACCTTTTTTCACGTCCTTGTAATTTTGGGCATAAAAGGTTAGAGGTAAGAAACTGATTGATTGATCTATTGATTGTATTTGACCATTTTGATATAAAATATGAACAGCACTCAACAGTGCCATATATTAAAAGACATTAGTAGTCAGGGATGACACGATAAAGCCCAAAGGCTTATTTCCATTGTGGTCCCTGGCTGCTATCTGGTTAGCTGCTCGCTAGCTGGAGTCCATCAACATTGGCTTCACAAACCCCCCAAAATCATCTGTCACCTCCAAAGACACAAACAACCAACCTTAGGTCTGTTAACGCACAAGGGGCTCGGTGTGTAAACCCGGCGTTGACTCATGGTGCATAAAAGTCAGAACCTTCCTCGCCGTCAATCAATCCGAAAGGCCGTAAAAAGCGAAAAAGGTTTATCGTAGCTAAACGCTAATGGAGGCTAATGGTCGTCCATCGGTCAATGTTGCATTTTGCTAATGCCAACAGTTGTTTGGCGGTGTGTGTTGGCCGTTGACAGGTATGCAGCGCCTGTGGGGAGCGGGGAGGGGTGTGGGGGTGTGGTGGTGTGTCCCTCAGGTATGGGGGTGGGGGGGCTTGTTCGCTCAGCTCTGATGATGTGCCTTTCAATAGAAAGGTTAACAGGTTTGACCCCCAAACACCGACCCTCCCAACCCCCCCCATACACCCGCTGCTAAATCCTCTCAACCCCTACCACACACACACACACACACACACACACACACACACACATGCACATATTAACGCACACACACATACACACACACACACACACACACACACATGCACATATTAACACACACACACATACATACATACACACACACAGGCATGCATACACATACAAACACACCCTCGGGGGGGCCCAGTGGTCAAGAACAAAGGAAGACATGTATGTCACACACACACACACACACACACACACACACAAACTGACACACATCACAGGCACATCCCAGACCGACAGACAGATCAGAGAGACAGACAGACAGACAGGAAGGTAGGGGGTCAGCATGTAATTGAGACCAAGATCACCCGTTTAAGCAAAGGAAATGGCAGAAAATTGGTGATCACTTGAAAGGGGAAATGGTTTTGTTACTAAAACAGAAACAGGACCTTCCCACTATCTTAACTACCTTTTGTCAGGAAATAATAATTAATTTTGCACAGCCTGATGCCTTTGCAATGAGTGATGCATGGGAGTAACAGTGCATGCTACATATTCATTTAGTAAACAATTTCATAATAAATAAGCATTAGACGAACGGAGAATAAAACCAATAACTTCAGCAGTGTGTCGGTCAGCTATGAACGTCTGCTCACAGTGGACTGACATTTCTGGAGATGCAACAAGTCGGTTCAAGTCAGGTTCATTTTATCTGCGTAGCCCTTAATCGCACTGAAAGTCTCAAAGGGCTTCAGAGGGCCACAGACCCACGACAACCCTCACCTCTAAGCCCCGACGGAAAACCTCCCGAAACCCAGAGGGGAGAAACTACTGGAAGGGGTGCAGTAAATGTGGATGTATATCTATAGGAGAGCAAAGCAAAGCAGAAATAATGTTTATGTGTCGGTTACACACAATCAAAAGTCATCAGAGCTTTTTACCTCAAACTCCTTTATAGGGTTAGGGTTAGGGTTTTTGTACTTTTGATTAAAAAAAAATTACATTTTTATTATAAATAATAAATAAGTTAATAGTTATTTAATGAGAGGGGATTATGTGTGTATCTATTTCATTATACTTGAAATAGAGGCCTGCTTGTAACAGGCACTTAAGAGCCAAAAATAGTCAAAGTCAAACAACCTGTAATTGATGTAAATGAGTCCAAACAAAACATAGCTCTAATATGAGGTAACCGGAGGAAACAAGTGGAATGTACACAAACAGGGAAAGCCGTGGAAACCCTGCGTTAACCGATGAGAGACGATGAGAAGGTATACAGCGCCCTCTAGCGATGTACTTAAGCTAATGTTCAGTTCAAGTACCAGCCTAAAACATTCACCGGTCCCTCTACGCTCTACTATACATCTTTACTTGGTGATTACTTTGGGGACATATGCGTTATAACATTTTCAATCTGATTCGATCCTCGCATAAATTGTCTAGAAGTTAATCCATATCTTTGTATTGGCAGTTAGTATACCCATGGCTATATTTTGATAAATAATTACATAATAATGTGTGGATATGTAGGGCTTATGGTTTGAGAGATATTACAGTTGCTGGCCCATTTTAATGATATACTTCTATGGACAGTCAGTCTACAATCTACAGGGCCGGCCCAAGCCTTTTGGGGGCCCTAAGCAGAATTTGTTTCAAGCTTTTGGGGCCCCCACTCCCACCACCGTGGAGTGATCTGTGCTTGATGATTATTGACACAAACAGCACAACATGTCACATTATAAATTGCATTAAAACAGGAATGGATTGTGAACTACTGTCCCTCTGGGCAAATAAGCATAAAGCATAAAGAAAATTTTGAATTTGGTAGATGTGATTTCCTATATTCTGGTGCATCTTGGGCAGTGGTGGCCCGTCAGGGCCAGCAAGGCCATCTCTGCTGGCCCTGTCAAAATCTAAATAATATATATATTTTTTTTTTCAAAATTATATTAATGTGTGTCTGAACGCATCTTAATTACATCATTTTTTCAGTACGTTACAATATAATTCCAGAAGGAAAACGTTTTTTTTGTAAGGCTGATCTCAGCTGACTAACGCATCACAGCTACATGGACCAGCGGGGCCAGCACTAGAAGTATTGCTAGCCTTCCACTGAAGCTGCCACCTCCCATTGGATAATACATTTGATTGACGTGTGTCATCAGCCAATCACATTTTGATGTGTAGTGATAGAACGCCCCCCGGGCCCAGCAATATGCCGGCACTGGCCACCGGTGATGTCATCAGCAAAGTTTGAAATGTTGGTGGGTAGTGAGAGAGAGTTGATATGAACTACTATGGCCACCGCCTTCACACCACCTAGCGATCCTGTTTCTGATCTCCTTCGTTTGCCTTTTTCAAGGCGATCATTTGGAGAGAAGAGTTAAGTTAAGAGTTAATTGCAAGCGATCTTTCTCAGCTCTCAAGTGCATTAAAACATACTCGCGGAACGCAACTGGACAGACCTGACTCTCTGCACTGGTATATATTGCCATCGAGAAGGAACTGCTCATGAAACTAAAACAGGACTCCCCACTACATGAGGAGGTCATTGAACGTTTCCTCCGAAAGGATCGGAAGATGGATTTCCTCCGATCCGAAGTGATGGGTGAGTGTTACTTTGTAGGCTGTGTAGGAGGAGCGATAATGTAGTTGTGGTACTTAAGTTTATAAAACATTTTTTTGTAATGGTTGGAAACACAATATATTGCTGGAATTTGGGCAGTACGCTAAACGGTAATGCTGTGTTTCAGTGATGCCACTTAATAACCTTATTAAATGAACCTGTGAACTACTCCTGGGATGGAGGTGGTGCACTTAATATTGTCGCTATACTTACTTGAATCTGTTGACGTTGAAGTTGCGAAAGCATCCGGTGGACATTATGACAATAACTGTGAGAACTTGTTTTTGTGTCATGTGTGTGATGTGCAATCTGGTTGCGGAGTGACATAATGAAAGATCTGATGGTGATGCTGCATTCGTCTAGCTGCGGTAATGCAGTGGTGTGTGTGTGCGCTGTTGTTGTTGTAGATCAACTGTCTTGTTGTTGATGTTATGCAGTAGCTCATATTGTGATGCACATATTTGGCTGTAACCTGACTTGCAGGCCTGCACAAGCAAACTAATATAGCACTGGGTTTAGCTGCCCCCAAACCATAAGTCTACTTTAAAGGCCTAGCCTATATTTTGGTCCATATTTGATTAGATACATTCAGGGTTCCACACAGACATTGTGGCATAAGCAGAATTTCATGATTTAGAGGGCTTTTAGATATATCACATCACATATTGTGCGATACTTACCTGAGGGGCCCCATTCAGACATCAATCCATAATCCATTTTGTATGATTAAGGAAGCCCTATTAAGACATATCACATTCTGTATTTGATCTGGGGCCCCATTGAGAGGGTCATCCACCCCTGTATTAATTTTGTTGTTATTTACCCCAAACCAGTGTCTTTTTAACCTCAGAGGGTGCTGAAATCATCACAAATCTATTTTAAACTCATATTTGAAGTGAAACACTAAGTGTGGTTTACTGAACTTGAATTAAAAAAAAACGTTGTTTTTTTAAAACTTTTTTTTGTTTTTGTTTTTTGGGGGGGCCCTGGTGGCCAGAGGGCCCCAAGCAGCCGCTTAGTTCGCTTATGCCTCGGGCCGGCCCTGACAATCTACATCCATCGCATTTCGTGCGGAGCGATACAGATGATGACCACCAGAGGGCGGTATCACCATCCACAGCTGGGTTCGACAATAACAACTTCAGAGCAGAAATAGATTGCAAATTTACTATCTATGCGTTGAAGTTACTCATGAACTTGATGTTAATATTAACTATTAACTGTATTCTATTACTATGCTGACATTTATTTTGACATTTAATGGTTTTTTTTTCTGTTTCAAAGTCTATCTATCTATCTATCTATCTATCTATCTATCTATCTATCTATCTATCTATCTATCAATTATCAATCTATCGGTCTATCGATCTGTCACGTCTGTCTGACCGTCCACCCATCAGGCTATTTATCTGTTTACGCCACCGGTCTTCTGCTCCTTCTTTCCGTCCCTGGTGACTGTCCTCTTTTCCAGAACTTTCCTCTGTCCTGGTTTCCCCCCCCCCCCCCCCCCCCCCCCCCGTTCAGTGGGTCGCTGTCCTGGATTTCTCGGTTTCCTCATTTGCAGCGCTGTTCCAATTTTGCCACTTTTTTATAAATGACTTCCCTTCTCCTCTCTGCTGCTGTTATTTCTGTCTGCGTTGTCATTCTTTAATAATAAAGATTAAAGAGTAGAGCTATAATGAATCATTCTGAACTGGAGCACTTTTCTTTGGCAGTCCTCATTTCTCAGTTCAATTGTGTTTACCTCACATTGGTTTTATACAATAAATAAATTACTGGGCCAGTAGAAGTTCTTACTCTTTACTGGGATCAGGATAAACTCCAGTGGGATGCGAATGCCAGTATTATTAATGAATGATTGAATTGTTCACTGGTCAACAGTGGTGTCACCCATGCAAGGGCAACAGTCAGGGGCAGGTGTCTCATACAGGGGCAACGCAACGTAGCCGGGGATCGAACCAGCAACCTTCCGATTGCTAGACAACCTGCTCTATACGTCCTGAGCTTCTTTGGGTTCGATCCCCAATCTCCAAAGTCTACTTGTAGGCATCTATAGAGCAAGATGCCCTAACCTCTAACTGCTCCTTACTGTAATGACTTATATCTGCATCCACTGTAAGATGCTCTGGATAAAAGTAGTCATACATAATACAAACAGCACATATGCTAACCCTATAGCGATAGTGTTAGCATATGTGCTGTTTGTATTGCAATAATCCTATCGCTCCAACCTGAACTACAACCCAGCCTATCGCCCTCACCCGGGGCTGTGATCCATAGCCTGCTGGTTGTAGTCCTGCACTGCAGAGGGTGGTGGCGGTGGTGTCAGTGGTGACGGAGGCGGACAACAGGGCCTTTCATTTCTGTCACTACCACTGCCAGCTGTACCACTGAATGAATGGTAGAGACCGCAGCTGTTAGGGAGAGAGAGAGTGAGAGAGAGAGAGAGACAAAGAGAGAGAGAGAGAGAGAGAGAGAGAGAGAGAGAGAGAGAGAGAGGGGGGGGAAGAGAGAGAGAGCGAGAGACAGAGAGAGAGATAGAGAGAGAGAAAGAGAGAGAGAGAGAGAGGGGAAGAGAGAGAGCGAGAGACAGAGAGAGAGACAGAGAGAGAGAGAGAGAGGGGGGAAGAGAGAGAGCGAGAGACAGAGAGAGAGAGAGAGGCAGAGAGAGACAGAGAGAGAGAGAGGCAGAGAGAGAGAGAGAGAGAGAGAGAGAGAGAGAGAGAGAGAGAGATGGTGAAAGGAGATAGGGACTAAAGTATTGATTGACTAAATTTGAGATTAAATCTTCAGCTGGTTGTTGATTAGACACAGCATGCGTTGTCTTGTGTCATGTGTCTTTAAACAGATGGGTATTATTCAAATCAAGGTTTGGCTATAGTTAGCTACTGGACAGCTGTGAGCCAAAATTAATTGATACGAGTGTATAATGAACCCCTCACAGAGAACTATGATACAGTTATTAATTAACCATGTTTACTCTTCTCTCCTCTCCTCCTCTCCTCTCCTCATCTACTCTACCCTCCTCTCCTCTCCTCTCTCCTCCTCTCCACTCCTCTCCTCATCTACTCTACCCTCCTCTCCTCTCCTCTCCTCTCTCCTCCTCTCCTCTCCTCTCCTCATCTCCACCCTTCCTCTCCTCTTCTCTCCTCACCCCTCCCTTCTTCTCCTCATCTCCTCTCCTCTCCCCTCCTCCTCTCCTCTCCCCTCTCCTCATCTCCTCTCCTATCCTCTCTCTCTGCCTCTCCTCTTCTCTCCTAATTTCCTCTCCTCTTCTCATGTCCTCTCCCTTTTTCCCCTTTCCTCTCCCCTCCTCTCCTCTCCTCATCTCCTCTCCTTTCCTCTCCCCTCCTCTCCCCTCCCCTCCTCTCCCCTCCTCTTCTCTCCCCTCCTCTCCTATTTTAACCTTTCCTCTTCTCTCTCCTCCTCTCCACTCTCCTTCTCTCCTCTTCTCTCCTCTATCCTCTGCTCTCCTCTCCTCTCCTCTGCTCTCCTCTCCTCTCCTCTCCTCTCTTCTCTCCTCTCTCCTCTCCTCTCCCCTCCTCTCCTCTCCTCTCCTCTCCTCTCCCCTCCCCTCCTCTCCTCTCCTCTCCCCTCCTCTCCTCTCCTCTCCCCTCCTCTCCGTGTTAAATGATCTTTACAGAAGATGAACACAGTGTTCAATGGTAGTCCTATCTCGCTGTGCTGATATTGTTGCTGTTGTTGTTGTTGTTGTGGTGGTGTGCTTTTTGCTGAGGCAGCGGGTGTGTTTAAATCCTCTTAGCTGAGCGAGCCCGGGTACCACCACAGAGTATAACCTCTCCTCAAGACCATTACATAATCACACCTGAGCTGACACCACGGCAACGGGAAGCCCCTCCTGCCTGTCTCACTGCTCCAACACACACACACACACAGTCACTGTCTCCTCACTGTCTCACTGCCCTAACACACACACAGTCACTGTCTCCCTGCTCCAACACACACACACACACACACACACACACACACTATATATACTATTACTGTCTCACTGTCTCCTCAGTGTATTACTGTCTCACTGTCTCCTTACTGTATTACTGTTTCACTGTCTCCTTAGTGTATTACTGTCTCACTGTCTCCTCAGTGTATTACTGTCTCACTGTCTCCTTACTGTATTACTGTCTCACCGTCTCCTTAGTGTATTACTGTCTCACCGTCTCCTTACTGTATTACTGTCTCACTGTCTCCTCAGTGTATTACTGTCTCACTGTCTCCTTACTGTATTACTGTTTCACTGTCTCCTTACTGTATTACTGTCTCACTGTCTCCTTACTGTCTCACTTTTGCCTCATTTTGTCACGTTTGATTTAGATACAGTGACATAAGGTTGAAGATATAAGTGATAGTACTGTTCTTCTCCAGTATACTTGCAGATTTAGCAGTGTATCTGTAAACTGTATTTTATGTCTAGAATATGAAGTTCCTGTATGGTATTAAACTGACTTTAAAAATGGTTCTAAGCAAAAAATATCAATGATTTCCATGCAAAAATAAAGGAAATATAACACTTATGTACCGAAATAGAGCTATCACAGTAATCGAGATGATGAACACACACACACACACACACACACACACACACACACACACACACACACACACAGTCACTGTCTCCTCCCTGTCTCACTGCTTCAACACATACACACAGTCACTGTCTCTTTACTGACCTGTCTCACTCTCTTCTTACTGTCCTGTCTCACTATCTCCTTACTTTCTTACTGTCTCCTTATGTGTTGTCTCTTGCCCTGTCTCACTGTCTCCTTACTGTATTATTGTCTCACTGTCTCCTTAGTGTATTACTGTCTCACTGTCTCCTTACTGTCTCACTTCTGCCTCATTTTGTCACGTTTGATTTTTAGATACAGTGATATCTAGATAGATAAGGTTGAAGATATAAGTGATAGTACTGTTCTTCTCCAGTATACTTGCAGATTTAGCAGTGTATCTGTAAACTGTATTTTATGTCTAGAATATGAAGTTCCTATATGGTATTAAACTGACTTTAAAAATGGTTCTAAGCAAAAAATATCAATGATTTCCATGCAAAAATAAAGGAAATATAACACTTATGTACCGAAATAGAGCTATCACAGTAATCGAGATGATGAACACACACACACACACACACACACACACACACACACACACACACACACACACACACACACACACACGCACACGCACACACACAGTGTTAGTCCGTGCGCGCGGCAGAGAGCAGCTGAGCACACGCGCCCCCGCGAGGAGGAGGAAGGGTTTTATTAGCGACGCCGTGCCGGTCCGCGCGCTCAGTGCTGCCATAACCCCCGGTGTCTGACAACCGCACCGGGATGTGCACACACCGGACCCCGGGAAACACTGGAATAAGAGCCGCGGGAGACTTTTTACGGACGAGGCCGAGGTGTCACTAGATATGGAATGCATTGAAAGGACTCCGATTTAACTGTGGAAGTTTAATTGTATGGAATTGTTTTTTTAATGCACTGTCTCGGAGATGGAGACGCAAAATCAGAGAGAGAGATCCGTTCAACGGTCAACGCGGACGGACCTTTCCTGAACTCAACCGGACCGGAGTGCACCCGGGACCGGAGGATGATGACACATGCGCCCGGTTTCACCAAGATTCCCCTGCGGGACACTGTTCCGTCGGTGTGTTTCATAACAATGGATCAGCGAGCACCAGAGTGACCTTTTGTTCCTTGTTTTCGACGGAAGTACACAACGCGTCTTAATTGGACGGCGACGAGCCGCTGAGCGTGTCCGCATACAGGTATCGGACTCCAAAGTGCGCACCGTGCGTGTGTCCTGCTTGTGCGCGTGGGTCGTTTGCTGCGCCACATAATAAACGTCCGTCTGGACATCACAGGTAAGAATTAAAGCTTTAATTTAAGAGGACGACACAACGTGATTCTGGGTTCACCAAACCGCCAATAGAAAATAAATTCTTTGTTATAATACGCCTGATGTCAATTAATACATTATAAACATTGAAATATGGTACTTTTTAAAAGTTAGTCATATTATGCATTTTTTACAGAAAAGAAAAAACATTTTACATTTTGCATGCATTAATGTTATTAATGTTATTATTAATGTCTGATTGTATTTTTGAAGGGAAAGATCGCTTGCCCTCTATAACCGTTTTGTCAAATGATGCACTTCACTTAAAGCCCTATAAATAGATGAATAAGTAGGTCAACTCATTTCCGAAATGCGACCTCCCATAGGACAAATAACGGGTGCAAACACGATAAAAGATCAAAGGCTTTTACTTTGAAGCGGTCACATGTTCCCGTGCGCGCACATTGCCATCTCGCGTCTTCTCAAACAATCGCCTCTTTTACCGTTCCAGCGCGCGGGATGACGTTGCCCGGCGGCGCCCGCCAGCGGGGCCATGTCTGAGGAGTTCACCACCTCTCCTACACCCCCTGTGGCTCCTAACAGATCATAACAGAGGTGCACCCACCTCTGTCTCACCTTCTTCCTCCTCCTCCTCCTCCTCTTCCTCCACCGTCAGACCCGGGCCCCCCCCCCCCCCCCCCCACTCCGAGCCTGGCACACCAGGGTCCGTCACCATGGGAACGGTGCTGTCCCTGTCGCCGTCGTCGCGGAAGTCAGGCTGCTACTACGACCAGCGGGCCGGCTCGCTGAGCCACTACCCCAGCCTCAGCAGCCGCTCGCTCAACACCGCCGGTCAGAAGGAGCGGGGCTGCAGCGGTGGCGGCGGGGGGTGCGGCGGCGGTGGGGGGGGCGGCGGCGGCGGCGGCCTGCTGGGGGGGCGGAGCCGCGGCCAGTCCCTCTTCCTGCCCGCCATCACCTGGAAGCGGCTGGTGGCGTCCACCAAGAAGCGTGGCGGCGGCTGCGGCGGCGGTAAGAAGGGGTCGCTGGCCCACGACGACGCCGGCGACCCGCTGGCCGCCCACAACAACAACAACAACGTCATCAACAACCACCTCAACGTCAACGGCCACCACCCGTCACAGCACCACCACCACCACCCGTCCCAGCACCACCACCACCCGCACCACCACCTGTACCGCCAGGACCCCCCCGGGGTGCTGCAGCTCAACCACGACAACGTCAAGAAGTCCCTGTCCTGCGCCAACCTGTCCAGCTACGACGGCGGCGGCGGCGGCGGAGGTTACGGGATGGGCTACGGGATGGGGTACGGCGGCGGGGTGGTCCCGGGGCAGGGGCAGGGCGGCCCGCCGGGGTACGGGGGCTACGGCTACGGCAAGAGCATCCAGAACCAGAACCAGAACCACCAGCAGCAGCAGAACCAGCAGCAGCAGCAGCAGCTGTCGTCAGTGAAGAAGGCTCCGCCCCACACAGCGCCGCACGGCATGGCCCCGGCTCCGCCCGCCTCCCCGAAGCGCGTGATCGTGCAGGCGTCCACCAGCGAGCTCCTGCGCTGCCTGGGCGAGTTCCTGTGCGGCCGCTGCTACCGGCTGAAGCACCTGTCGCCGGCCGACCCGGTGCTGTGGCTGCGCGCCGTGGACCGCTCGCTGCTGCTGCAGGGCTGGCAGGACCAGGCCTTCGTCACGCCCGCCAACGTGGTCTTCGTGTACATGCTGTGCCGCGAGGTGGTGCGCGGCGAGCGGGTGGCGTCCGAGCACGAGCTGCAGGCCACGCTGCTCACCTGCCTGTACCTGAGCTACTCCTACATGGGCAACGAGATCTCGTACCCGCTCAAGCCCTTCCTGGTGGAGGCCGGCAAGGACGCCTTCTGGGACCGCTGCCTGGCCATCGTGGAGGCCACCAGCGGCGACATGCTGCGCATCAACGCCGACCCGCACTTCTTCACGCAGGTGTTCGCCCAGCTGAAGAGCGAGGGCGGGTGCGGGCCGCAGGACTACAGCCGCGTGCTCGACCGGTGAGGGGGGGGCGGGGCGGCGGGGGGGGGGGGGGGGTGTGGGTCGACGGAGAGGACCCCCCTCCCGTCGTGGAGACACTGACGCATGCGTTCGCACATTGGAGTGCGCATCGCACATCGAGGTTGTTTGGATACGTGCTTTTCTGGACACACACACACACACACACACACACACACACACACAGTAGATGTAAACAAAGAACCAGCAACACAGTCGCCATGGTAGATAGATAATTAACACCATCACACACACACACACACACATGGACATGATAGCGTTAGCTCGTCACTGTAGCACAAGGCGGGCGGTGACATGTCGGTTTGTCACCATCTGCGGGTCGTCTGGAATACTCAGTGGGATTTGTTTTACTTGAACTGGGAACCATTTGGGCCAGCTGTCCTACCTTGTCCCGGGTCCACCCCCCTGCACGTGTATGTGCGTGTGTGTGTGTGTGTGCGTGGGTGTGGGTGGGTGTGTGTGTGTTTCTGAATGTGTGTGTGTGGGTGTGTGTTTCTGAGTGTGTGTCTGTGTTTCTGAGTGTGTGTGTGTGTGTGTGTGTGTGTGTGTGTGTGTGTGTGTGTGCTTGCGTGTATGTCTGTTGTGTGTGTGTGTGTGTTTGTGATGGATTAGGATACTGTGTATGTGAGCATGTTTGGCTCTGTGTGTCTGTGTATGTGTATGTGTATGCACGCACGTGTGTGTGTGTGTGTGTGTGTGTGTATGCGTGTGTGTGTGTGTGTGTGCGTGCGTGCGTGTGCATGCATGTGTGTGTGTGTGTGTGTGTGCGGTCGTTTCACTGCAGATAACAACAAGGACGAGGTCGCTGCCTGGGTGTTCTCATTTATTTATTTTTTAAATCACCGCAGAATAATTTCCCGCTGAGCCAAAGCGTTCCGGACTTTGATGTGCTTTTGATTCACCGACGGAGGATGAAAGGATGACTTTACCGCGGATAACCGCCCCGCTGTCAAGGAGTTCACCTGGAAAACGTGACACGGGGTATAAACATATAAATATATAGCCATATATATATTGATATATGTTTATAAACACACAGCACGAAGACCCGAGTGAAAAGGTTGTTCAGATAATGTGTCAACAAGGATAAGCATGAAAAAGCCCCACGCTTTTATTGTGTTAAACACCGATTTCTCACGTTACCAAAAAGACGACTCCTTCTGTGAGTGCCGAGCGTTTTGTTATCTCTGAGAGAAGACCAACAGAGTGTGTTTCCCTGCCCATCGTGGGTCGTTTCAGCCCTTCAGAGGACAGTTAAAATCCTCCTCTTCATCCTCACTCTCCTCATCCTCCCTTGCTCAGCTGCTGTCCTGCTGTGCTGTCTTATCACATCTGGGCGCAGTTTCCTACTGGAAGCTCCACACCACACCCTGGTTTATCACTCTGCACGCATGTGTGTGTGTGTGTGTGTGTGTGTGTGTGTGTGTGTGTGTGATGGATGGCGGTACTGTATATGTGTGTGCATGTTTGGCTCTGTGTGTCTGTTTTGCTGTGCTGCGCACCACATTGTGCAGCAATGTGGCCTGTCAGCTGTTTTAACCCCTCCCCTCCAACACACGCACACCATCCCCCCTGCAGCTCCACCTTTTGGGTGTTGTGGTCGCCTCACCAGGGCAGCACCCACATGGTATTAATGAGATTAGCAGATTATTGTTCCGTGCCCCCCACCCTCTCCACCTCGGTCCCCTATGGTCCAGAGACTCACTGAGCTACAGTCTAATCCAGGGGCCCTAATCCAAGGGCCAATGTCCACAGGCCATCGGACATGTTTACGTGCATGTGTTTGTGTGTGTGTGTGTGTCCATAGGCACATGCCTAAGGACACACACACACACACACAAACACACGAGCACAACCTCATGACCACCTAAACATGTCATATAGACAGACGTCATCATAGAAACACACACACACACACACACACACACACACAGAATTCTGTGCACACAAGCAAACAGATGGAAGCAGGAACACATGCACAAAACCCCCACCCCCTCCCAAACACACACACACACACACACACACACACACACACAGACACTCACACATTCATGCAGACGAACAACACATAGCTAACTCAATAACATTAATAATATTTGGGTTTCCTCCATCGCAAATCCATAAAAGTGTTGTTTGCACCTCCAACACGTGTGCTGCAGACAGCGCCAGGGATAGTGTGTTTGTTTGTTTACTCCCTCATCTCCCTCCCCCCCCCACCTCCCACCGGGACAGATAAACTAATTCCCATGTGCTTCCTGGAGGGGTTGAGGGGGGGGGGGGTGAGGGGGGGCTGTTCATGGCTGTCAGGCATAGGTCACAGCTGAGCCCTGAGACTGGAAGAGTGTACGCCATCTCTCTCTATCTCTCCCTCAGCTTCCCTCTCTCATCTGTCTCTTTTTCTCTCTCACTATTTCAACCGTTCTCTCACTTTCTCTCTCCCTTTCCATCTGTCTATATCTTTCCCTCACCCTCTCCCGAGAGAGAGAGAGAGAGAGAGAGCGACGGAGGGGAGAGAAAGAGGAGAGAGAGCGAGAGAGACTCTCTTGAGAGAGAGAGAGAGAGAGAGATGGAGAGAAAGAGAGAGAGAGATGGTGAAAGCAGAGGACAGAAACAGAGAGGAGAGAAAGAAGAGATAGAGACCCCTCATTGGCTCCTACACTGTCATAGACATAGACATAGACATAGAGACACAGACATAGACATAGACATGGACATGGACATAGACATAGACATAGACATAGACATAGACATAGAGACACGCAGAGCGGCGTTTCGGTTTTGACGTCAGAGGTCGCCGTGTCGTGCCAGGATCACGAGGCCCGCCGGCGACAGGATGTGGCGGCGGCTCTGACTCCTCGGCCGTAATCTCTCCCTGGGCGCGCGTGCTTCTGGAGCTCTGAGCTGTTGCTAGGTCGTTAGCTGAGCGTCCCCCCCTGGTCACAGGTCCCTGCTCTGCTAGGCAGACGCCACACACACACACTCCGACGTTGCGCATACATCACACATCAAAGTTAACGTACACACACACACACACACACACACACTCCAGGGTTAACACGCACACACACACACTTTGACGTTAACTCATGCACACACTACAACGTTAATGTACACACACACACACACACTCCGACGTTGACGCATACACACATTCCGACGTTAACGCACACACACACACACACACACACACTCCAGGGTTGACACACACACACACACGCACGCCCAAGCACACGTTCACATCCGCACGTTCACATGCTTGGATAATCCGGCTTTAATCCCTTCAACCAATCAAATAGAGAGAGAGGGGGGCGGGGGGGGGGGGGGGTGCTGTGTGCAGGAATGAGGCGTGGTTCCGGTTGGGGGGTCTGGTGTCACGGCGGTAGGGTCCATAAGACCCTCATAACCACCTGGGGGGCCGGCCCTAACGTCCCACCCCCTAACGGGGCACAGGGCCAGCGGTGCCGTCCTGCACGGGGTCACTGGACGCCTGGTTCAGCTCAGTCCAGTCGGTCAGAGGAGGACAGGGACGAGGCTGTGACTGTGGCGTTCTGTCAGTTTGTTTACAAAAAAAAAAGAAAAAAGTATTGAGACTTTTAACCGCCGGCCATTTTGGACGTGCTCCATGGCGATGGTTCCCCTCGGCCTTGGCCTGGATTTAGCGCCGCACTGCTGCTGCGTCACTCGGCCATCTCTCGCTCTCTCTCACTCTCTCTGTCTCACCCCCCCCCCCCAGCTGCCCCTCTTCAGCTCCATCACTCACCCGTCCCTGCCCTTCCCCAACCGACACACTCGCGCACACACAATCACACACACACACACAATCACACACACACACACACACACACACACACACACACACACACACACACACACACACACACACACACACACACACACACACACAGTCAGTCCTTGTACCCCCGCTCTGATTTGGTTTGACCCTCCCCTAGCCGCGCTGTGTCTCTAGAATGCGTGGTGAGATGGAGGGAGGGAGCGAGGGAGGGAGGGAGTGAGCGAGGGAGGGAGGGAGGGAAGGAGGGGGAGAATGGATGGTGTGTCTGTGAGGCTGAGTGTGAATGTGTGTGGATTGGACCAGGTTGTGGACTCTGACCCTCCTGCTAGGCTGACTGCATCCACCATTAAGTGTCCTTGTCTGATATCCTCACTCTCTCACACACACACACATTCAGACACACACACACACACACACACAGGTTGTGGTTTATGTAAGATGTACTGTAGATACTATCTGAACTCACATGCTCAAAACATGCTCCTTTGTTGTAAATATCGGTCATTCTTCACGGTTATGAGACGAGGACTTCAGTTACGTGTGAGGATTGAAGCATGAACTTTGTTGCTCTCTGCTTTCGGCTCCCGCTTTGTTGAACTTTCAACAAACGTTTCGTGTCTCACCA
>NC_140290.1:9366947-9394447 GCF_964030765.1 Micromesistius poutassou | reverse complement strand
CCCTGAGAGAGGTGTGTGAGGGTGATGGATGGACTGGCGCGGCGTTCATACATCCGCAGTAACATTCAGGGCAACGCGCCTCGCAAACACTTCTGTGTTGAAAGCCTGGCTTCCCCCCGCCGAAGGCGGCTGGAACGGTTAATACAGTTGGCAGCAGGCGTAATGAATTTACCTGATGGGTTTATGGATCATAAAGTAATGTAATTACCCTGCCGAATCTGGGATGGCTCCAGCCCTAAAGTAATGAATAAATAATCACAATAGACGAATGGCGACAGCGGTTCTTCTGATGTTCAGGTCGGTTTTTCTGCAGGGACGAGTTAGAGAGGAGCTTCCTGGGTTGTACGGGGTGGGGAGCTGCTGTGAAGAGCTCTGTCTGAACGACACTTCTTGATGACCGAGGGAACAGATGGTTCTGGAGATGGGGCGCCAGGGTGCAGAACAGAGGGGGGACGAGATTAGCGCCAGGGGGGACCTCAAGAGATAGCCCCACCTCGAGAGATAGCCCCACCTCAAGAGATAGCCCCACATCAAAAGACAGCCCCACACCAAGAGATAGCCCCACCTCAAGAGATAGCCCCACCTCAAGAGATAGCCCCTGCACATGGAACACCAAGCACCTCATGATCCAAAAAGAGGCTTCCTTCACTTCCATGGACGGTAGAAGTGCTGGGGTAATCCCTATGTTCCCCGGGTCCTATGTATGCTTTGTTTGTGACCGGGGAGCAAATGTGTTTTTCGTAGGCGGAATCCGGAGGAATCATGAATATTAGGGTTACGGTTACGGTTAGGGTTAGGGTTACGGTTAGGGTTAGGTTTAGGAGTCAGTGTGCCTGTCCAATCCTAGCGCTTGAGGCGGGACTTTTTCCGGATTCCGCCTAAGAAAATCACAGTCGTGACAAGGGGAACATAGGACCCGGGGAACATAGGTACGCTCCCGAAGTACTTTAGCTATCTAGCGTTTTTGTGCGGACAAAACTTGTGTTGGTCCCGATGTGACATTTGCTAGCAGGAACACTGCTAGCAAAAATAATTTAGCTAGCTAGAACGTTCCTCCTAGCAAAACTAGCTTGCAATGAGAGTTTCACCAGCACAAACGCAAGCAAACCTATACATTCTGTTCCATGGCTCCCCTATCGAAAACACCCAGCGAAAAACACCATCCCTGCACGCACGCAGCAAGGCTTAGGAGCGCCGTCGAATCCACCGAGCCAACGGCAGTTTGTCACCCATTTGCTGATTGGGTAAGCTGTCAAACCCACGGCATGTTGCTTCAGATCAAGCAGCAAAACAAGCCCCCCTCTCCTCCAACCCCACCGCCTCCGCCCCCCGCCCCGCCACCCCTCCTTCCCTTCCCCATCACGTTACTGTAATCTCTGGCATGTGACCGGCCCCACCCCTCGGGGGGGGGGAGGGATAGGGAGTCGTTTCAAAACCAGCAGAGCTCACTGGCCCCCGCCGACCCTGACGGAGGATTGAGCCAGAGGAATAAACAAGGCCGGCTCTGGGGCAACACTTACTACACGCTCACCCCCCCCCACCTGGCAGATCCTCATCCACTCAGTGACAAATCCTCCCAGCAGGGGTCCAGCGCCGGGGGGGGGGGGGGGGGGGGGGAAGAGACAGACGGCATGCAAGCCTCTTCTTTATTTTTCATATAATGGAATTGCAGGGCCCTCTTTGAGTGATTGCATCGACGATAAGGCGGTCGGGACGAGCGACCTTGCGGTGTACCGCGGAACCGAATCTAAAGCCCACTGGGAGCGTGTGTTTGTCGGAGCCGGGATTAGCGGATTGTCCCCCGACGCCGGTGCTGGGAGAGATCGACATGATGCTTTGTCTAACCTTGCATCTCATTCGGTCGTCATGCAGTGTTTTTATTGAGAGAAAGAGGAAGGGACGGTGTTTCAGACGCTCGTAGGGAAACAGGAAGTGAGTAAATGGTAAACAGACTACATTTATATCACGCTTATCTAACCAGTGGCCACTCAAAACGCTGTATAATATTGCCTCACATTCACCCGTTCATGCACATTCACACACCGACAGCGGTGTCAACCATGCAAGCGTCTCGCTCAAGGACACCTCAGCACTCTGCTAGGAGGAGCCGGGGGATCAAACCAGCAACCTTTGGTTACTAGCCAACCCTCTCTACCACCTGAGCCACATTCCCATGTGAGGAAAGCAGCATCAGACTCTGACTTTATTCAGGCTAAAGCTACGAGTAAAAACTTGGAAATGGTACACCCACAAAGTTTCTTGACCACAAACTGTTTTCCAATTTAAAGCCAGAAAAAAAGAAAGAAGGAACAAGCAAAGCAAAACAAGTGAAGACGAATGTCGCCGTCTCCGGAGTCTGAGCGGTTGGCTCAAGGTGGCGCATGAATTATTCATCCGATTGGACGAGCCATCACAGGAAACAGAAGGATATTGGACGACGGCAAACAAGCCTCTCTGTTCACTAAGTAGCAGCTGAGGGGTGTTTCAGCAGGAGGAGGGGGGGGCGGAGACTCAGAGCGATTAGCTCAGAGACCTCTTACAGAAGGACTTGTTGGCGTGAGCACACAGAACCCTCTTAAGAGCGCTGGCCCCGGGAGGAGCCAACGTCTATGGCCCTCCACCCAGAATGCATCAGTAAAGGGGCTTCCAAGAGCTGAGAACTGGTGATGTCATTGTCGGGGGGGCCAAAGCAGGACCGGTGAATGCCGGTCAGGCCTCCATGTTTTATCCGTCAAAGTTTTAACTCGATTAAAACAAATTAAAACAAACCTGGACTCCAACACCTGGAGGTCAACACAATTTTTTTCCTTATACAAAATATTGGCTCAATCGGGAAAAAAATGGAAAATAAATCACAAAACCCAAAGGTTTGCTATTAAAATGGTGGGAGGAAGAGGGTGGTGTTGTTTCGGTTGGACGCTAACATGCGCCGCGCCGGGAGCAGTGCTATGTAGCACGTAGCACTGCCCGCTGTGCCGCGACACAGCTGCTTCCCCGGTCCCCTCGCTAACATCAGCTCACGACAGAGGGGATTGTGGGTAATGGTGGCCAATGCCCTGCTGCGGTGCCCTTTAAAGAAATGCCTGTGAGGACTAGCCTGTCAGAATAGATAGAGAGAGGGATAAAGATTTTAAAAAGAGAGAGAGAGAGAGAGAGAGAGAGAGAGAGAGAGAGAGAGAGAGAGAGAGAGAGAGACGAACCCCAGGCACAACCAATTTATCAAGTCACTAACTTTTGTTGTGGGACCAAATACAAACACACACACACACACGCACATACAAACACACAGTCTGGCGGGCACAAACAGTGAGACACGTACACACACAGGCTGACACAAAAACACACATGCAGTCCGACACACACACACACACACACACACACACAAAACACAACGTTGCAAAAACCTACACAGATGCACAAGCAGGAAAACACAAATGGTCACGCAAACAAATTCTCTCACACACACTGACACAGTTGCAAAAACAAACACAAATGGACATTGTTGCTCAAACACACAGACCTCCCTCTCTTACACACACACACACACAGACCTTCTCTCATTTATACACACACACACACACACACAGACCGGCTCTCACTCCCACACACACACAGCAGTGTCACACAGTGCCACAGTGGGGGGGATGGGGGTGCGTGGTACGAATCAGTGCGAGGGCATCGTGGTGTCTGTCAGCTCACTGCGGAGAGAGAGAGAGAGCAAGACTGGAAGGAGAGATCAGCGCTGTCTAGGAACCACACAGGGAGAGCCGGGGGTCAGACCAGGTCTGTCTGGATAGTTAGTGATGTTAATTATTCTGTTTGTCGTTCATTTAATGAGAGGGATGTCATATAATAATTATATGATAACCATTTTTGTTCTATAACAATGAAGGAAGGCTTCTATCGCAGAAGGACCACAGAGTTAATAATTTATTTGATTAAAATGTTTTCTTCTGTCATGTTGAAAGAAAAACTATGTAAAAAAAAGAACAATGTAAAAAAAAAAAGCAAAGCTTTTGTTTTGCTGCCAGTAATTCATCAAGCGTGATAAATTATTAAAATAAAATCGAGTTGTACAAAATATTCTTTTGAGCAGTCTTTCAAATAAATCATTAATTACTTTTTCCTTTTTGTAATGCAACAATACAAAATCACAACACAAACGCGCTTCTTAAAAAAAAAAAAAATGCTGTGAAAACTTTAATACTGACTCTGATAAGTTAAACCAGCAGTACTGCACCAGTTACAAACAAGTGTGTGACCATTAGCCATACATGAACTGTGCACCACACTGCCAAAACAACAGTGTCTACTCTGCATATTAAAACAGGGGCTGCCTGTGGTTCTCTAGATGTAATCATTAGGTTAACAGCGTATTTAACCACAAACAAACGCTGACTCACACCTCAGTGCTAGCAGGGTGCCTCTTGTTGAAGACACAGGTCTAGCCTGGCTTAGCTCACGCATGGAAATCATCTCCATCTTTCTTTCTAAAAATGTCTCTTTATCTTTTCTTCTATCTTTTACCCTTTTTTATTTTCCTTGTTATTTTTTCTCCCATTTTAATTTTCTTTACCTTTATTTTCCATTCTTTTGAAATCATGAAGGACAGTTTTTTCCGACCTCGACCATTAAAAAAAAAGGGGAAGGAGAACCAGCTGATCTGATATTGGGCAGTTGGTCTCTCTTAGGCTAAGAGTGCACCAGTTACCCCTACAGAGAAGACCAGAGTTGGTACGGTCCGATCCAAGGAGGCAGGCCAGTGTGGCCGCTGCTCTCGGCTAGTCGGCGGGAAGCAAGAGGATGAAACCATCTTTGCTCTTTTTGAAGTCTGCGATGGTCTGGCCCGCTTTGGTTTCTATGGTGACGAACTTGGGCTTTCCTCGCATGTGGAGCTGAACGGCCGAACAGCACACCTTCACCGGGAACGGGACCTGCTTCACCCTGTACACACGCAAACACACAAACACACACACACACACGCATACGCACAATAGTATGGCGTTAATGAGGGGTATAAAACGCACACAAATGAGAAGACGCAAACATGCACTCCGGCACAAATCCTCCACCACAACCACACTCGTAAACCCACAACACGCAAGTTCAAGAGCTCACTGGGAGCCACACTCTCAGCCACTGGGAACGCTGGCAGCATGCCCGCTAGGGGCAGCGGCAGCATCGTCAGCAGCTCTAGAAACACCCGTGTGAGTGATTCACAGGCTGAGGTCATCGCCAGAGGAGGAGGTCACCTCCGGGGGGGGGGGGGGGGGGGGGGGGGGGGGTGCTGCGTAGCGTCACAAACCTGATACCGGACCCCAGACAGCTGGGAGACAGGGGGACGAAGAGGGGGGGGGGGACCCAGACTGGAGGAGCTCTGCACACGGAGCAGCCTGAGTAGAGCCACAGTGGAGACCCTCTGGTGAAGGGAAACCAAACCCTGGAACCACTGGTTGAGGATACGCTGCGCGTGAACGAGCAACAGTGAGGGGTAGGGTTGAGATTTTGGGTTAAGGGCAGTAATGGGAATCAGCCTAAGAGTCATGTTGGTCCAATTGCGACCTTAATGCACTTATCCCAAGTTTTACAAAACTGTGGATGAGATGTAAATACAAAACTCATCCCTCCCTCTTCCCTCTCTCCCTCCCTCCCTCCCTCCCTCCCTCCCCCCCAGGGTCCTGCACAGCCCTACCCAGCACAGGGCTGGGGGAACACACCACTAAATGCACATAGAGGGGGGGGGGACCCTGTTAACCAAGTGCATCACATGCACTTATTGTCCATTGTTCTGTTGCAACTGATTATTTCCAGTTACACTTACTTGATTCCCTCTGGTTTCACAGCCAGGGGGAAAAATTGAGGGAAATTCCCCTGAAAGATCGTAGTGTCATGAGAGTTCAAACGGTTCAACAAACAAACCACACAACGGATGTGTGTGTGTGTGACTGCTTCTTATTCAACTGATGTTGTGTTGAGGGTACAAATGTAATGGTCTGCGTAACAGTTTAGCGCATGGCCCCGAGACTAGAATCACTCAGACTAACCCCTGTGTGTGTGTGTGTGTGTGTGTGTGTGTGTGTGTGAGAGAGTGTTTAGACATTGTTGGGTGTTGTTGTTCGTTGTGAATGCTAGTGTGCGTGGTTGTTGTTGTTGTGTTGGTATCCAGGCAGGATTCTCTGAACCCTCTTAATGGGTTCAGAGACCCCCCCCCCCCCCCCCCCCCCCCCCCATATGACAGCTGTACTCAAGAAGCCTGGGGAGTCACCAGACCCATGACACCCCCACCGCACCCGGGGGGATCGGGATCCGGGATCGACTGGGACCATCAACTGTGTCAACATGGGGAGGAGTGGGTGGGGGGGGAAACTCTAGAGGAGCAGAGGACCTCTGGACGTGCCTGGACTCATAGTGGATTACAGAGGATGGGGAGTATCACCGTGTGACTGTGTGTGTGACTGTGTGTGTGACTGTGTGTGTGTGTGTGCGTGCGTGCGTGCGTGCGTGCGTGCGTGTGTGTGTGTGCGTGTGACTGTGTGTGCGTGTGTGTGTGACTGTGTGTGTGTGTGTGTGTGTGTGTGTGTGTGTGTGTGTGTGTGTGTACACAAGAGCTTACAGCTAATGCAGTTCAGTTGCTCAACAGGAGCGGTCTCAATGACATGGATTAGCTGGTGTTGCTTTAGACCTGTCCGTCTCTCACTACTGTCACCAGCTCTCGCTCTCGCTCTCTCTTTGTCAGTCTGTCTCTCTCTCTCTCTCTCGCACTCTCCCTCTTTATCACCCTCACCCTCATGTCAGTGTATATCCCTCTTTCTCCTCTCTCCCTCTGCCTCTCTCTCCCACTTGTTCCAACTCTCTCTCTCTCATTCTCATTTCATCGCTCTCTTTCTCCTCTCTCCCTCTGCCTCTCTCTGCCTGTCTCTCTCTCATTCTCATTTTATCGCTCTCTTTCTCCTCTCTCCCTCTGCCTCTCTCTCCCACTCTCTTCAACTCTCTCCCTCTCGGGGGTGGATGTCTGCTGGAGCATATGTGGGCATGTGAAGAGCAATTAGGGGTGTGAGAAACCTGTGCAAGTGGTGTTCATAACCGACGACTCTCCACTTCACAGAACCCCAGATGCAGGCTGACACTTATTCAGACTGCTGATTACTGTTTAGAGCGCGGTCCCTTATCAGACACTGCTCTCCTGAGAGGCTTGCAGTGCATTCAGATACAGGCTATTAAGGACTAGGTAGGAGTTAGGGCGACTTGCTGAAAAAAACCTTCAGGTAGACTGTGGACATTGATGATCGAACCCAGGACCTTAAAGGACAATTCCGGTATTATGAACAATGAGCCCCCTTTCTGGGTTGTCTAGGATGAAATAGAGTGGTTGACACAGAAATTTTGACTATTGGTCCTGTCTCAGGTATTTGGCTCATTTCAAAACGCCCCTGCCTGCTTCAGAATGGCTGGCTACATACATGCACAAACCTGTCCTTAAAACAACCCTAAACATTCATTTTCAGAAATGTGCAACTCACTGAGTGGTTAGTGGTGTTCGTTGATGTTCCAAATCAAGAATCGTAGTGAAATACAGTTTCTGTCGTGTTTTATTTGGCATTTTGTAAATCCATTGATTTGTGGAAGACTTGTTGCTCGTTGACTGGAAACAGAAAGGAGGGCTGTTTACGTTTGGTTGTAGTCTTTAGCTTGGTTCTCGGTCCAAACAGTAGGGATAGAACCGAGCGAAAAGACTACAACCAGCCCCCCTTTCCGATTCTGACCAACGAGCAATGAGTCTTCCAACAGATATCATGGATTTACAAAATGCCAAATAAAACACAACAGTATTTCGCTTCGATACTTGATTTAGAACATCAACAAACACCACTAACCACTCTGTGAGTTGCACATTTCTGAAAATGAAAACCACTAACCACTCTGTGGTTAGTGGTTATTTCTGAAAACAAACGTTTAGGGTTGTTTTAAGGACAGGTTTGTGAATGCCCATAGACAGCCATTCTGAAGCAGGCAGGGGTGATTTGAAATGAGCCAAATACCCAAGGACAGGACCAATAGTCAACATTTCAACCACTCTATTTCATCCTAGACAACACAGAAAGGGGGCTCAATGTTCAAAACACCGGAATTGTCATTTAAGGCCAGGAGTCGCACACCTTGGCCCCTGTGATGGTCTAACCTGTGGCTACTCAGAATAACACTGGCCAGCTCAACAGGAGCAGTAGGGTTTTGCTGTCAGCCTCATATATCTCGATACCCGGGCTAGGTGGTGCCGGGGATCGAACCGGCAACCCTCTGCTTTGCCGGATCCTGAACATCTCTCGCCCCTACAACCGCCATCCCACCCCCGCCCCCCCTTCCTCTGGCTTTACCCTCCTCATCCTCACGCTCTTCCTCGCCCTCTCCCTCTGGGCAGCGCTACACCCAGGTGAACCCCCAGGATCCCTCGCCGACCACCAGCCTCGCGAGCCCCCCCCCCCCCACCGGCACTGCTTAAGACCAGCGATACGAGCAGCCCCAGGCCCGTCTGTCAGGGAGGATGTAATTAAGGCTGTGATCCCCCCCCGGCTGCGGGGCTCCCAGCCCCGGCTGTGTGCGTGAGGAAGAGAGATGGGTCTGTGTTGACTCAGTGTGTGTTTGTTCGGCGCTGGCTCCGCTTCCAACACTGGGATGAACCGAATTCTTCAGCGGAGCGAGTGGGGAGATTTGAGTGTGTGTGTTTTTGTGTGTGTTTTTTCTGTCTGTCTGTCTGTTTGTTTTGGTGTGTGTCTGTTTTGGTACGTGTGTGTCTGTCCTTTTTACGCGCTGCGCTCCTGCGTCAACAGCCGCGTGCCACAACGTGACAGCGGGAGCACACAACCCATTACTTCCAAAAAGGTATTTGTTTAGTATTAGTTCAGAGTTGTCACTTAATGGGAGCGAGGACGGGGGGGGGGGAGTGAGCATGGATGGTGTGTCTTTTATGACAACAAAGCAGTCGAGGATTCACATGGAAGCAGACGCAGAGAAACAACGCATCAAGCGCGGCACTGCAGACAGGTCTATTAATAATGGAGCAGCACGGGTCTGTCAGCGGCGGGCTGGGCCTCACCCTCTACACGTCAGCTCTGGTTTAACCAGACAGACGCCACGCAGGCCGGCCAGGTGAGGCCGTCACCCACAGAGAGGTGGACCCCGGGTTCAGAGGCCCGCGTGAACACCTGCTGAACACGCTGGCAGGGCCGACGGGACTTAAGACTAGGGGTGGGACTAAATATCAATACGGCGATATATCGTCGCCCTTCTGCATGCGATGCGAGAATCGATACACTGGCGCAAAATATCGATTTATATAATTTTAGTCAATGTTAATTTATTGATTTATTTTGCACTTCAATGCTTTATTTATGAAGAGTTAGACAGGAAATATTGCCCCAACTATCGATTTTGTTTTTTGATGAGCGTACGCTTGTTGTAATGTGTTAGGGTGTGAGTAAGTGTTGGGTTGTGGTTCCTGAGGTGACACTGTGTTAATATGGATTCATCGCATTCATACCCTGCTTTTGAAGGCGCTCAAAGTGTGGGATGGGACGCCTCACACACTCCCGGGATGTGGCCCGGAGAGGTGAGGATGGAGACTATCCAAGCAGAGGAGAAGAGGAAAGAATCTCTTCAGTCCATCACAGTTTCTCTCCTCCCTCCCTCTCTTCATCCCCCCTTCCTCCCTCCCTCCCTCCTTCCATCTCTTCCTCCCTCCTCCCTCCCTCCCTCTCTTCTTCCTCCTACCTCCATCCCTTCATCCCCCCTTCCTCCCTCTCTTCCTACCTCCTACCTCGCCCCCTCCCTCTCTTCCTCCTCCCCCAATCCCTCCCTCCCTCTCTCCCTCCCTCACTCTCTCCCTCCCTCCCTCCCTCCCTCAGGTCCTTTCCTCACAAAGCCAGCGTCTCCTTCGATCCAGACGTTTAAAGAGTGATGGAGACGACAAAACATTGTGGGGGCATTTGATGTGAACGTGACAGAAAGGACACAACTCTCGCCACGGGGGATACCGAGCGACACACTTCAAACTTTGTGCCTTTTTTCTCCTAAAAACTCTCAAAAGTGGCACTTTATCCTTCCCCAGCCCCCCAATCATGCCAGCCGCCCCCACTTGTCCCCTGCTGGGCGATGGCAGCACTGCAATCAGCCCAAATCTCAATTAGCATTTCCCTCCACTAATGCATGGCAACCATCGCCAGGGCAACAGCAGCCTCCTGGTCCTCACAGCATGGGGGGTCTCCTGGACCCAGGGGGGGGACCAGAGTGACGGGGAGGACATCTTAGTCAACATCGTCCTCATGACCTCATCCCCACCTTCGCCCGGGAACCTGCAGAGCGACAGGTGGTGCTGGTTGCTACGCACATGCTCCTTTCTGTGTCACTGGTCCACGAAAGCCAATCAAAAGCCTGGATCTTAGGGGTAGGGGGAGGCGGGGGGGGGGAAGAGTTCTAGGAAGAGCAAGGGGAAAGTGAGTCCCGCCATGACAGCAGGAGGGGGTCTGAGTCGAGGACATGACAAGTGATTATGGATCTCTGAGGCGGTTGGAGGGAAGCCCAGAAGTGGATCCACTTTGGTTATTATTAACAGTGCTGACGTCAGACCGTGCAGGCGGCTGTGTGTCACGGCCCTGGCGGGCGTGCTTCCGGTGAAGTGACAAGAAAAACAATAACAGATTCTTGTTATCGGCTTTTCCGTTAAATGCGTCATTTGTGCCTCAACGGCGCTTGTGTCAAGCATGCTTCAGGTACAAGTGACGGGAAAAACAATTACGATTTCTTGGTACCGGCTTTTTTCTATTTTCTTTTTTTATTTGTTCATGACCTTTGAGAGTAGGCAACATCATGTGCCAACTGCATTGGATTATATTCCACCCCGATGATTCCATTAAACGATCGTAACGACGATGATTCCATTCCGATGAAGTCGCCAAATTCCACCTCTAACGCGTGTGCGTTATCGTACCAAGTTTCCACTTGCAATATAGTCGATTCTAGAAGCACACACACACTCCTGTGAGATCAAAGGATAATCAGCTTAACCCTCTGCACCAATCAGAGGAGAGGGCACGGAGGGTCACATGACGTGGAAAGACTGATAAGAGACGTGGTTCTGCTCTGTTTTTACGGTTCCTTTCTGCCCACGGTGAAAATAATGGACGAGAGCCGACCGAAGATAAAGTTGACGACTCGTCCTCTTCACGTTGTAAAGATGGCCAGATGTCACCGCCGAATCGGCCAGAGATCGGGCAGGCCGTCTGCGTGGATGACCACAGACGCAGAAGTACGCCGGAAACGCAGTAAAACACACTGTGTACCTAAGGGGGTATGAGTTGGTCGATGGAGTTATTAGGAATTTGCAGAACGGCCCAAATAAGAGCACAGGCAGGATCTGAAAGGCCTGATTCGGATGACATTTCAAGATTATAAATGGAAGATTTGAATTAAAATGCCTGGACAGGGTGATAATCAAGATGTATAACTGCTACCCCGTTTTGATAAAACACCCGTCATGGTGTTGTTATGAAAGATGCATACAGCATATCAACACTGGGTGATAGATTTCAGCTAGTGCGGTGTAAGACACTTTTTTACAGCCATAGTTTAACACCATGCAACATTAAACATTTTTACGCTCTGGGGCAAAACTTGAATAAACTCATAAAACCCCAAAACAGGGAGGAAAGCAACAGAGGACTCGCTAGAGAACAGTCTTGCATAAACGATCAGCGCGTAACGTACTCAGTGGGTAGACCTTTGAAATAAACAGAACAGATTGGAAGATAGACATTGTCCTTGTAGGCGGACTGTGGCTATCCACAGGGCAATAACAGTAGGGGTGGTGCAATTAACACAAGGCTAAGTGTTAAAGATCTGGTCAAGATCTAACCAAGATCTAGTCACAGAAATCTAACCTTTTCAGAGGCCATCGTGAAGCAGATTAGATGTTATTCACCACAATTTGACATGTGTTGAAAATACTCAAATCTGCACACACAGACAGAAAGATACATATAGAGAGAGAGACAGAGAAACAGAGAGAGAAATAGACAGAGGCAGAGAGAGAGAGACAGAGAGACAGAGAGACAGAGAGACAGAGCGACAGAGACACATAGAGAGAGAGAAGCGATAAATGTTTCTATTTCCCCAGTTTTCTTGCTCAACTGTTAGTTTGTTGAGCCCAACAACCTCAGTTGGGCTCCGTTTAGAAACCAGTTGGTTTACATCTAAATAGTTCCTTTATTGCCTTCTAATAGGGTTTTGGTACTGTACCACACACACACACACACACACACAAAAAGGTTACAAAGTAGAGGGTTCAAGTTAACAGAAACTGTGAAACAGAAGGTGTGTGTGTGTCCGGGCGGTTGGCAGGCCGGGCCAGAGCAGACAGGTCCATCTCATAGACGAGCACAATGGGGACAGTCTCTAAGGGAGTGTGGAGGTGAGAGAGAGACAGGGAGAGAGAGAGAGAGAGCAAGAGAGAGCGACACAGAGAGCAAGAGCGTGCGAGAGAGAGAGAGAGAGAGACAGGGAGCGAGAGCAAGAGCAAGAGCGAGAGAGACAGAGCAAGAGAGAGAGAGAGAAAGCAAGACAGAGAGAGAGAGAGCGAGAGACAGGGAGCGAGAGTGAGAGAGAGAGAGAGAGAGAGAGAGAGAGAGAGAGAGAGAGAGAGAGAGAGAGAGCGAGAGAGAGAGCGAGGGCAAGAGCGAGCAAGAGACGGAGCAAAAGGGAGGACAGGGCAGTCTATTTCAGGCAAGGGTGAGGATGAGGATGATGAAGATGATGAGGATGATGAAGACGATGAGGATGACCTAAAAAGTGTTCCGGGTGTAGACCAGAGGAGCTCTCTGGCTGAGTCCACCCTGAAGTCAAGACAACAAGGCCCCCTGTGTGTGTGTGTGTGTGTGTGTGTGTGTGTGTGTGTGTGTGTGTGTGTGTGTGTGTGTGTGTGTGTGTGTGTGTGTGTGCACTAGTGTGTGTGTGTGTGTGTGTGTGTGTGTGTGTATGGACCATGCGTGCATGGGTGCACGTGTCTACGTACTGCTGTGTGAGAGTGTGCGTGATGGTGTGAGTCTATGGTACATGCATTTGCATCTAAGATTGTGTGCGTGTGACCGCGCATGTGTGTGCAGGTGTGATTGCCTCCATGGGAGTGGGGGTCTATGCGTGATTGCGTTGAAGTGTGCGTCTCTGTGTGCATGCCCGTGCAAGTGACTGTGTCCGTGGGAGGTGTGTGCGTGTGGTTTTCGGATGTGCCTGTGGGCATGTGCCTGCGTGTAAATGTGTTTTTCTGTTGCAGTGTGGTCTCAGAAGATTTAAGTGCTCTTGTTCGCTGTCCATTAGACTAACATTAATCAGATGTGATGCTACACGTGTTACTGTTGCATCAGGAGGTGGAGGGGAAAGGGAGAGAGAGAGAGAGAGAGAGAGAGAGAGAGAGAGAGAGAGAAAAAGAGAGAGACAGAGAGAAAGAGACAGAGAAAAAGAGAGACAGAGAGAGAGAGAGAGAGAGAGAGAGAAAGAGAGACAGAGACAGCGACAGATAGAGATTAATACTATACTATAATTACTTCATTATATAATTATTACAAGCATCTTCTTTATCGCATTTTACTTTCTGTGCTTTGGCAATGTGCTGTGGCTCAAAGTCTGCTTTCCATGCCAATAAAGCCCTTTGAATCCTGCATCTTGACGGGTGAAGTGAAGAGGAGACATCGGGGGGGGGGGGGGGGGGGGGGGGGGGGGACGTGGGAGGGCTGAAGTAGCTTGGCTTTCTACACACACGCAGCGTTAAAGCAGCCGTCCCTGATCTGGGCCCATGTTCAGAGTCAGTGAGAGGAGAAGGAGAGGAGAGGGGAAGTGAGGACAAGGAGGAGGAGAGAGGAGGGGAGGAGGAGGGCATGATGCGGGTAAATGAGGACGAGGAGGAGATGATGAGGGGAGCAGGAGGAGAATGAGAGGGGGAGAAGGGGAGAAGAGGAGGATGAAGGGAGACGGGGGAGGAGGAGGGGAGGAGAGGATGAGAGGATGAGGGGATGAGGGGAGGAGAGGATGAGGGGAGGAGAGGATGAGAGGGGGATGAGGGGAGGAGGAGGGGAGGAGGAGGAGAAGATGAGGGGAGAATGAGGGCGAAGGGGAGAAGGAAGGAGGATGAGGAGAGGATCAGGGGAGGAGGGGAGGATGGGGGGAGGAGAAGGGGAGGATGAGGGCATGATGGGGGGACGATGAGGAACGATGGAAGGATGAAGGTTGGATGAACAAAATAAACACGGTGGAAGGAGGGCTAAGGGGACGGTGGATACAATCTGGGAAACACGTTTGAAATAATATAATAATAATAATAATAATAATAATAATAATAATAATACACTGGGGCATGTGGGGCTTTTAATGTGTTAGTTGTTAAAAAATGAAAATATCCTATTTTACTAAGAGCTTTTTGAACACACACACACACACACTCACACACACACACACACACGCACACACATGCACACACACTACACTCTGAATTTCTAAATAAAGAGAGAAGCGAAGGCAGACAGACAGACGGCCAGCAGAGCCTCCTCCATCTAATGCTGGGTTAGATCATTCCCCAAATCCTTCCTTCCAGACCAGTACTGCTGTCCCAGCTGTCCCAGCAGATGGCCTGGGAGATCCCAGTCAAGCCCCCAATATAAACAAACACACACACACACACACACACACACACACACACATAGACACATACAAACAAGTGGAGTTTACCTGTGTATGTATGTGTGTGTATGTGTTTGTGTGTGTGAATAAAGAAAGCAAGAGAGCATCGAGTGAAGGGGTATACATGCAGATGAAAGAGAGAGAGACAGCGAGAGAGGGACAGAGAGAGAGCGAGAGAGAGCAAGAGAGAGAGAGAGAGAGACACACAGACAGACAGACAGACAGACAGACAGATAGAGAGAGACAGACAGAACAAGAGAGGGAGAGAGAGAGAGAGAGAGAGAGAGACACAGACATAGAGAGAGAGACAGACAGAGAGAGAGCGAGAACGTGTTTATTCTGCAGGGAGGATGGCTCAGGACGTGCAGAGACAGGCCGAACCCGACAGCCTGTCTTGTGCTGTCCAACATCCACACCCTGCTCTCAATCAGGTCCTCTTTGAAGCGGAGCTGCCGGGCAGTACAGTGCCCTGACCTACTTTGGAGGATCCAAACCCTCCACCACCTTTACCTTAAAGATCACACTGATCACAGGTCAGGAGAGGGTCCTTACAGAGGGAGGGGGGGGGGAGAGCGAAGAGGAGAGAGAGAGGGGGGGGAGAAGGGGATGAAGAGATAGAGGGGGATGGAAAGATGGACAAGGAGGAGAATGAGGGAAGAGAGAGAGAGAGAGAGAGAGAGAGAGAGAGAGAGAGAGAGAGAGAGAGAGAGAGAGAGAGAGAGAGAGAGAGAGAGAGAGAGAGAGAGAGAGAGAGAGAGAGAGAGAGAGAGAGGCAGAGACAGTGTGAGAGAGAGACAGATAGAAAGAGACAGATTAATAGAGAGACAGATAGAGAGAGACAGATTAATAGAGAGACAGATAGAAAGAGACAGATTAATAGAGAGAGACAGATAGAGAGAGACAGATATAGAGAAAAGTAGATACGTTAATGGAGAAAGGGATAGGGAGAGAGAAAGAAAAAAGAAAGCCAGTCTACCTTTGATGAGAGAACTAAAATGACTTGCACATGATTCCCAAAGTCATGGAATTCACTTCCTGCCAGAAGAGTGTGTGTGTGTGTGTGTGTGTGTGTGTGTGTGTGTGTGTGTGTGTGTGTGTGTGTGTGTGTGTGTGTGTGTGTGTGTGTGCGTGTGTGCGTGTGTGTGTGTGTAAATAGTAGAAAGAAGGACTATAGAGCACACATACACACACATACCCCCCCCACACTTACACCCACCCTCTGACTTTGTCCTCCCAAGTCTCTTTTTGAAAGCTCGCCTGTTGGGGTCGTGACCCAAGCCCCTCCCCCCAGATGGTGGCACAAAGGGGGGGGGGGGGGCGGGGACGCTTATTGGCCTCCACTCTTCCCCCCGCAGCTGGCTCACCGTGACACGCCAAGCCCCTCCCAACACACGCCCAGACCAAAGACCTCAAGGCCGACAACAAATCACACACACACACACACACACACACACACACACACACACACACACACACACACACACACACACACACACACACACACACACACACACACACACACACACACACACACACACACACACACATGCTAATAATATCACTAACCACCACAATCACCCCCGGACTTCAACACAACAAGCCCACTTAAACACTGACTCCAGCACACACACACACACACACACACACACACACACACACACACACACACCAATAATATCACTAGCAGACAGTAATACACACAATCACACACAATACAGGGGCCCAGTAGCACTGCGCCTCCTATCCATCATGAAGATACATTAACAAGATACCATGAACACACACACACACACACACACACACACACACATATATTATCACTAGCTGACGGACAGTAATACACTCCCAATCACACGCAATACAGCACTCTGCCTCCTACCCACCATGAAGATACATTTACAAGATACTATGGACACACACACACACACACACACAGAAAAACACACAAACTAACAAACACACACAACTCCGACACACAAAAACAAACACACAAAAACGACAACCACAACACACACACACAAACATGCACACATACACTGATAAAAAAAACCTCCAACATGCACACGCGCATGTACGCACACGCACACACACACACACACACACACACACACACACACACACACACACACACACACACACACACACACACACACACACAGAGTGTGCTATCACTGGTGTGTCACCGTTCAGTGTGACTCTGTCAGAGACGGACGTCAGCGAGTGTGAATCTGATTTGTAAGCGTTGCGGCGCCTCATCTGACCGCCGACGTCAGCCGGATTCAATCAGTGACTGGGTTGTCCGTGGCGGCCCATCACCGCGGACAACCCAGTCACTGATTAATGCGCCCAAATCTGATGATCCGTGATGGGTGATGTCGCACGCTTAACCGGCAGGCCTGACCCCGCCCTCCCCCCCGCCAGTCCTCTGAGGAGGAGCGGAGGAGGGGTGAGTCATGGTCATGGTTACCGAACCCTCGGACGTATAGGGGGGACAGGTAGGCCGCAATGAGTTTGTCTGTTGTTGTTCCGACTTGTTGGGGATTCAAGTGTTGCTGAAGTATTACTTGGAGATGATGATTATACTTTTATCAAGAAATGCACACTTCTATCCAAAGCGGCTAGATTTTGCGACAGTGATTCTTTCTTTCTTTCTTTCTACCCGGTAATACATACTTCAAATGTCGGGTTTTAAGTAAGTACTGTAATGTACAGTAATGTACTCGTGTGTACATTCAAGCATATAATCATCTTGTTTTCTGTACGTTATGACGTCAATTTGTGCGTACAATCATCTGGTTTGACGTAAGTATTAGCGTAAAATCTGGCGTGGAATTGCCTGATTTGCCATAGGTAATAACGTATAAATGAGAGCAGACCAGTCTGATTTTACGCCTGCATTAATGTAAATCAAGTGTAGCATCATCGAGAGAGAGATTTTATGCATGCATTAATGTAAAAACCAGGTGTAGAATCGCCTGGTTTGCTTTAGGTATTAATGTAAAATCTAGCATAGAATTGTCTGGTTTTATGTAAGTATTGACATAAAATCTAGCATAGAATTTTGTGGTTTTCCGTAGGTACTAACATAAAATCTAGCGTAGAACGTTGTGGTTTGCCGTAGGTATTAACGTAAAATCAGGCATACAATCGCCTTGTTTGTCTTAGGTATTAATGTAAAATCTAGCATAGAATCATCCGGTTTTATGTAAGTATTGACCTAAAATCGAGGGTAGAACGTGGTGGTTTGCCATAGGTATGAGCGTAGAATCGCCTGGTTTGTCTTAGGTATTAATGTATAATCTAGCATAGAATCGTCCGGTTTTATGTAAGTATTGACGTAAAATTGTCCATAGAATCGCCTTGTTAGTCGTAGGTATTAGCGTTAAATCTAGCATAGAATCGTCGGTTTTACGTAAGTATTATCGTAAAATGGAGCGTAGAACCGTTCGGTTTTTACGTAAGTATTAACGTTAAATCGATCAAGAAGGTCCTGGCTTTCCTTAGTGTGTGTGTGGCGCCCCTTACCGTGTGAAGTGGTCGGCCAGGCTGCCCACCAGCTCGCCCACGCGGTCCTGGCCGGGCCCCAGGGCCCCGCCCTGCAGGTACAGCAGGACGTCGTCCTGGGACGCCGTGTGGAGCGCCACCGTCTGGTCGGTGCCGCCCGTCAGACTCAAGCCCGTCAGCTGCTCGGCCAATCAGAGAGCAGAGAGAGAGAGCGAGAGACACGGGCGGTTACATTTACATTTAGGGCATTTAGCAGACGCTTTTATCCAAAGCGACTTACAATAAGTACATTTGTCATAAGAAGTGAACCAATATATCGCCGTCTGTACAGTAAAGACGTTCATAGAACCAAGTGCAAGTACTAACAATCGCCAGGCTAACCCCATTCCCCGTATACAGCAGTGATAGCTAGCTACTGCAGATGCTACACAACTAAGTACATGCTACACAGCATGCATACACAACACAATTAAGTACATGCTACACAATTAAGTACAGTGAATGAATACAACCTGCATTAAGTGCGTTCATCAAGTGCCAGGACGTACAGCAAACAATAGTGCAACAGACAAATAAGGACTGACGGTTAGACATGTAGCGGAATCATACAATCATTTTAATGTTAAAATAACTATCATCCTGATATTCAGAATCGTAATGAAATGCGTAACGAAAATAAGAGACAATGAGAATAACAATTATCATTGTGATAATCATAGCACTTTAATAATATATCATATTATCAATATCAATATTCAATACAAGATATCAATATCAATGCACTTCTTCATTGCAGAGAAATGCCCAAACTGCTCTGAATCAACCTTAAACCTTAAATGTAAACGATAATGTTAACACATGCGAGCAGAATGAAGCCGTAGTGTTAATTGGGGCATGAGATGCAGGCAGTAGCCTCAGCAGCCTACATCCGCTGGTGGACCTGGGGAACTGCACCCCGGGGAAACCAATGACGTTAACAGATTATCTGTGTCGACACTGAGCAGGATTGAGCAGAACTTGACCCATGGTGCACGTTTAAAGTACTGGTTAGAGGGGGGGGAGAGGGTCATGAGTTTGACCCAGTTGGACGAGTCGACACAGATCCGTTGTGGCCGATAGAAACCGGAGAGAGAGAGAGACGGAGAGGGAAAGGAACAGTTTGTGTGAGTCCAAGGGGGGGGTAAATATAGAAAGGCAGTTAATGAACAGGAGAGAGAGAGAGAGAGAGAGAGAGAGAGAGAGATGACAGAGTGAGAGAGATGAGAAGCAAGTGACATTACTGTATGTCATCAAAAGTCGAAGAGCGAGCGAGAGCGAGAGCGAGAGAGAGAGAGAGAGAGAGAGAGAGGTGGATGGAGACAATGGGAGAGAGAGAATAGGAAACGGAGAGAGAGAGCTGATGCTAAGCCTCTTCCGGCAGGCTGTAGCGCAGGTTAATCCACACACTCCTGGATACTGTTACTGCTGCCTGCTGCTGTCTCCTTCCTTCCTAGAGGACGCACTGTGTGCTTCCTGCGGGACCTCACTGTCCTTAAGTTCTTCCTAGAGGACACACTGTGTCCTTCCTGTGGGACTTCACTTCACGCACACACTCACTCAGTCTCTCACTTATATAAGCTCTTACCCACTCATTCACTCATTTAGTTTCTCACTCACTCATTTGCCTGTTCACCGGCTGACTCTGCATACTCACACACACACACACACACACACACACACACACACACACACACACACACACACACACACACACACACACACACACACACACACACACACACACACACACTTGACTCCCACCTACTCATCCCATCCCTCACTCACTCACACACACTCACTCCCTCCCTCAATTGGGTGTTCAAACCATAGCCGGAAGGATCCAGGTTCGATGCCCGCCGTGCTCCATGCCTCCAGATCAATGCTGAGCCTGCTGTGTGCCCCCCCCCCCCCCCCCCCCCGCCAGCTCACGGATGAGAGTGTGTGTATCTGTGTTCACTGGAGGTCCCCTCCAAAGGACGGCTCATTAAGCCTGCTGGGGCTCCACGGAGTGAGGGGGCTCACTGATCACTCATTACACGTCTCTGTTTGCACACTAGTGAAGGGCAAAACATAGTCGACCTTTGGGTTTGTTTTTGGTATAATAATAATATCAAAGTGATGCTTAGAGGCTTCCTGTTTCAGCATAATAACGAGTATATTTTAGTGTTCAGCCGTGAGGTTCCCCCTTCCTTATAGTTCATGTTTGGAGTTGAATGGTAGCTATACTGGGACTCCTCCATACAGGCCAGCTCTCTCTCCCTGTCTGTCTGAACCTCGCTCTGTCTTTCTTTCAGTCCCTCTCTCTCTCCCGTCTCTCACTTCGTCTTAGTCTCTTCCCCCCTCTCTCTCTCTCTCTCTCTCTCTTTTTCTCCATGTGTTCTGTGGGGTCGAAGCATGAAATGACCTGGGTCTAAGAGATGTGCGCGCACGCACACACACACACACACACACACACACACACACACACACACACACACACACACACACACACACACACACACACACACACACACACACACACACACACACACACACACACACACAGTCCTCCCCCCTCCCCCGCCGCAACATGGTCTTTAATTTCCCGAGTACACGGCGGGGATCGGCGGGAGTGACGTCAGCAGATTATTGGTGTTAAGGCCGAACACGAAGTAGAGGAATGGTAGCCCCAGCACACGTGTGTATGGAGAAAGGGAGGGAGGGAGAGGGAGGGAAGAGAGGGGAGGGAGGAGAGGGAGGGGAGAGAGAGAGAGAAGGAGGAAGGAGAGGGAGAGAGGGAGTGGAGAGAGAGAGAGAGGAGGGAGGAGAGGGAGGGAGAGAGGTAAGGAGGGAGGAGAGGGAGAGAGAGGAGGGAAGGAGATAAGGAGGGAGGGGGGGGGTAAGGAGGGAGGTGTCATGAGTCTGACCCAGTTGGACTAAGACAGCCATTATCTTTAGAGGAACAACCTTTTAATGTTTTTACATGTGATTTCCTCCCCGGTGAAGCTCTATGAATGGCCGTGTGTGAACGGTGCCATATATAAACACACTTGGCTGGCCTTACTACTATTTCTATCTATTCGTTTCATGTATTTTGATGTGAATCGTGTCATTGCTTTAAAAGGTGCCGGCGGTAAGATTTGACAGCTGGAAGGCGAGAGAGGAGAGGAGAGACGAGGAGCGAGAGCTAAAGTGTGAAGCCGAACAACCTCATAAATGTCCCCTCCCGCTCCGCTGTCGGAAAGTGTTGCATTTCACACACTTACCTCTGACGGATGTCTCTGGGACAAATTACACTGAAATAATAATAGCTCTTCAGCCTGGTGGTAGACCGGGGACATCGAGGTTCACACCCACAACCCGACGGCTGGGGGTCAGACCCACTCAGCACAAGACCACCCTGACCCCCCCCGGGCTAAAGGATGCAGGCCCCCCATCGATCACTCACAGGCCCCCCGACGCCCGACCCGGGGACCTGTGGTCTGGGCTAATCGGTTGTGGGTTTTAAAGAGGGCGACCTCGACCTCCGCTCCCTCCTGAGGAACTGATGGGGTCTAGATCTAGTGACCGGCTGTGTGTGTGTGTGTGTGTGTGTGTGTGTGTGGTGTGTGTGTGTGTGTGTGTGTGTGTGTGCGTCGTGTGCGTATGTATTTGTGTGTTTGTGTGCATGTATATATGTGTGTGTATTTGTGTATGCGTGTGTATATACGTGTGTGTGTGTGTGTGTATGTATGTATTTATGTGTTTGTGTGCGAATGTGCATGTGTGTGTGTGTGTGTGTGTGTATGTATATGTGTGTGTGTATGTATATATGTGTATGTGTGTATATACGTGTGTGTGTGCGCACATGTGTGTGTGTGTGTGTTCTCATGCACTCACCTGGTCCAGGGGGGTCCTCTTCAGCACCTTGTACTGCTTCCTGGGCTCCAGCTTGTACAGGTGCTTGTCTGTGATGAGCAGGGCCCGGTCCGTGCTCTTGTTGAACCGGTTCACCTGAGAACCAGCCCACACACACCTTCATTTAATACTTCAGTCATCAGCAGTCATCTAGAAGATGCTTTTAATTGCATTAAAAACTCAACAATGAGTTTTGGGATACATGTCATTAGGGTGCAGGTAGGGGTTAGGATATCTTGCTGCCCACATTGGGAATCGAACCCAGAACCACTGCATTTACCCCATGTAGATCCTATTTACTATCTAGTCTTTTTTTTTTAATGATTCACTATAATGTCATGAAGGAACATGTAGCGGTCAGGGCCACTCTACTCATGGACGTCTACAGGTTAGGCTGTGGACATTGGGGATCGAACCCACAACCTTTTGGCCTGGACATCAAACCACCCAGGTACCCAGAAGAAGCTATTGTCCAGAAAGACAAAGGGGATTGAAGTTGGTAGAAAGCCATTATGTATCTGGTGGAGAGGCTCTTTAGCGGTGTGTCCACGGAGCTGGAGCCAGATCATCCTTAATGTCTTCTGGCTTAAACGGTGCTTGGAAAACCTTCTTAATAAAAACCCCTGACATGGACAAAATGGCCAACATTATCCGCGGCGGCTGGAAGCAGCTAAGAGGCAGATTAAGGCGAACAATAGTAATGTAGCGTGTACGGATGCTCGTTTCAGTGGCTTCCAGACTGCTGCCTCACCTGAAACCTCAGATCCTTAAAGAGGAACACGCTTCTGATGAGTAATTCACCGGGAGTGACGTTTTTGTTAACAGTAGTCGTTTTAGATTTAAAATCCGAAAAGATCAAGATAGTTCATCAATAGGGTTTTTGAACTGCAAATAAGTCAGGACAGAAAAATATGAATGGATGAGGTTTGAGGAATAACTGTTCTGTACTGTACTGTACTATATGATGTATGATTATATACACAGTCTTCCACACTCTCACCACTCTGCTCTTTATTTATGTACAGTGTATTGACCATATATGGGACGGAAAGCCAATAGCCATTACCATCATAGACTACAATTTACATTTACATTACATTTAGGGGATTTTGCTGACACTTATATCCAAAGCGACTCACAACCATTCAGTCACACATTCAGTGAGTGAGGGGAGAAGTCCTCCATACCTTCAGTCACACATTCAGTGAGTGAGGGGAGAAGTCCTCCATACCTTCAGTCACACATTCATTCAGTGAGGAGAGAAGCTCTCCATACCTTCAGTCACACATTCATTCAGTGAGGAGAGAAGCTCTCCATACCTTCAGTCACACATTCATTCAGTGAGGAGAGAAGCTCTCCATACCTTCAGTCACACATTCAGTGAGGGGAGAAGCTCTCCATACCTTCAGTCACACATTCATTCAGTGAGGGGAGAAGTCCTCCATACCTTCAGTCACACATTCATTCAGTGAGGGGAGAAGTCCTCCATACCTTCCTGCAGAGACCCGAGAACAGGACCACACCAAACTGGTCCCTGGCCTTCAGCTCCTTGGAGACCCGCAGGAAGCTGCTGCTGGTCTGGGGACAGTCCCTGGCCTAGAGAACACACACACACACACACACACACACACACACACACACACACACACACACACACACACACACACACACACACACACACACACACACACACACACACACACACACACACACACAAAGTCAGCTGGGGTTTGCTGCTGAAATGATCAGGATGTTGGCTGATCCAATATGGCTCCTGATGACCCAGGCACAATTTTGTATCTAGACACAAACTAATCCAAAATGACCAGGCGCCATCTTGGATCTTCAATACCAAAGGAGTCCGTCTCTTATTTAGTATAAAGTGTAACACCTTCAATAAATCGATAATTTCACGAACCCCACCACAACCTTGCATAGACCGCTTCAAATTTGTCATTGTTATAATTCCTAAACAAGACAATCGCAGCAGTGTCTGATCAGACTCTCCTTTCAAACACTTGATATGCTTAACAAGATATGATAAGCACATCGAGGAATGATATCTCGATATGCTCTCTGATTACTGGAGAGGAAATAACAGACGAGGAGGAAACATAAGCAGCTACCCAAAACCGACAAAGCATCAGCCAAACGTGATGTTAAACGTACATACGGCCCCACCACTGCAACAAGGTGGTTGAGCAGCTCAAGGGCAGATCTTTGGAGAGGAACCGACAGTTGAGGAGGAAACATGAGCAACTACCGTGATATTAAACGTACTAAAGGCACACCCACTGTTAAGTAGTTGAGCACCTCTATGGCTGATCTTTGGAGAGGAAACGACAGTTGGACGGGGAACGGCTCCCGAAGGCTGTCCGAGTGGAACCGAACAGAGCTAATAATAGCACTAGAAGGCAATGGAGCGCAGTGTGTGAACCCAGTGGCTCGAGGGCCCGCAGACAGCTGGCGGGTTGATCTGCTCACACACACACACAGAGGGCCCTACACTCCCTCCACAGTCAAGGCCCCGTATCACATTAGCAGGCCCGGGTCCCCGTGACAACCCCTGCTCCAGTTCCCCTCACATGCCCAGTGTTCACACATCCCAGAATAAACAGGGCGGCTCTGTAGTGTTGACGGTGGTTTGTGTGTGTGTGTGTGTGTGTGTGTGTGTGTGTGTGTGTGTGTGTGTGTGTGTGTGTGTGTGTGTGTGTGTGTGTGTGTGTGTGTGTGTGTGTGTGTGTGTGTGTGTGTGTGTGAGAGATCGATGAGGGGGGAGAGGGGATCATTCAGAATAGATCTATATCGATGGCTGTTCGCTCTGGAACTCTCACTTTGTCCGTTGCCATTGATCGACACGGCTCCAGTGTTCCTTTCTTCTTTCTTTTAAATTAAATTAAATCCCACGGGGGGGGGGGGGGTGAAAGGAAACAGGAGGAAGAGGAGGAGCAGGGGGAGGAGGAGGAGGAGTTGATAGGGAGCAAGAAAAAAAGAGGAAGAGGTGGTGGAAAACTAACCTCTGCATAAGGAGTAGAAGAGGAGGAGGAGGAGGAGGAGGAGGAGGAGGAGGAGGGGGAGGAGGAGGTAAAAACAGCAGAGGCATAAGAGGAAGAGGAGGAGGTGGGGAAGGAGGAACAGGACTTGAGGGTGGATGAGGAGGAGGAGAAAGAGGAGTAAGAGCGGGAGGAGCAGCGGCAGGAGAAGGAAGCACTGGAGGACGAGAGCATAGGGGGTGGGGGAGGAAGTGGGGGAGGCAGAGGGGGAGGAAGTGGGGGAGGCGGAGGGGGAGGCGAGCTGAACCCGGCTAGTCCAGGCTCTGGGATCCAAGTGTGGGAGTGGGTCAGGGTTTAGCGGCTGGTGCCATGCCGCCCCCCGAGGCGGAGGAGCTGGCCCAGATTAGCTGTTAAGCGAGCAGACTGTGAGACTCATTACAGAGGGTCCACCCCCCCGCCCCCGCCGCCCCGTCTCTAGGTCACACGGCCTCTGTTTACTCACAGCACGCGAAGAGTCGTGACAGCGCTTTAATACCCCCCACCAAGACTGACAGCTTTAATACATGGACTGTTGAGCTTACTGTTGTTTTTTTTTAACTGTAAACTATATATGTGAATAACTGAGGAACCATGAATCACCTAAGCACATCCTGTAGAGAGGCTTTGATGCTGTCACATGCTTCTTATCGTCTCTGGTAATGGGAACAGAAGAAGTGACGCAGGCTTCTCATTGGAGGCCCCCGGTGGGAGGCGCTCTGCAGTGCACTCTACAGGACACTTCAGGTAATTCCCCGGGAGTCCAACAAGGGAACACGTCCAATTTATTTTTAATTCAGCTCAGGGGAAATAAGGGATTTGAACAAAAACGTACAAACCAACACAACTAACCACACAACTTACTAGGCCCATTACTACCTTACTAACTATAACCAAGAACCTCAACTTGCTAACGACTAAAGCTAAGAATTCAAACTGACTCATGACTCTGAACTATACTACTGGACTCTCAAGGTCACTTTCATTCAGGATTCAATAAAAACACAATTAGTGCTGCTCTATCACACAACAAAAAAGTAATTTGCCTCTTAGGGATAATAAAGACTTACCGTGCAGTAATTAAGCAAATATCCTGACAGCAACGTATTTAATATTTCCTATTCATTCGATAAGATCAGATTGTATTGTCCTCCAGAGAGGAAATGAATGTCAGGAGTACATCATGTCATCAGAGCATTGAGTTACATAGAGAACACAGAGATCCCATTCATTCATGTTATACTATAAAATATATTATATAATACTATACTGTAATATTCAGATGTTGGAGCTAGCGTTAGCATCATGCGTCTAACACATAGACATTACCCTTCATTTAGGCCGAGAGAATGGTGAACGAATGGATGATGAATGAATGAATGAATGATGAATGAACAAATGGCAAAAGAATAAAAGAATGATGAATGATAAATGAATGAACAAATGAATCATGAATGAATGAATGAATAAATGAATGTAGAACTCCAGGGAGTGAGCCTTACGTTGGCCAGGTAGTCCCGCTCCCAGGGCCGGCCGACCCCCCAGGCCTTGCGGGCCCCGTCGAGGGCCCCCAGCGCCGCCACCTTGGCCCGCACCTCCGACACCTCCGAGGGGGGGATCCGCTTCACCACCTGGTGGGCCCACCACCTGAGGACCAGAGGGAGCACCGCGGTGTGAGGAGGACGGGCGGAGGACGGACAGAGGCAGGGACAGGACACCAGGGGTACCATGTGGGTTACCATGACGAGTGTATGGATGAGTGTGAGGGTGAAGGGGGGGCGGGGGGGGGGGGGGACTCAGCGGTGGTAAGCTGGGATTCAGGTTTGGCTCACACACACACACACACACACACACACACACACACACACACACACACACACACACACACACAAACTCACAGACAATCGCAGACACATACACAAAGACACTTGCAACCTCACACAGACACACAGCAGTGTTTTCCGAGCTGCTTTCCGATTGGCTGCGGCCACACGGCACACACTCACCTGCGATGCAGTGTGACCGTGATGTCGTGGAACTGGGCGAGGGCGGCGGGAGGGAGCGGCCACTCCACGCCGCGGCCGTAGTCAGCCATGTTGCGGGCGTTGGCCAGCCGGCGCTCCACCTCCAGGAAGTGGGCCTTGAGCTTGTGTTGCCGGGTAGCAACCCATGATGGTGTAGATGGCCCGTAACTGGCGGCAACGCTTCCTCGCTAGCGCCCCGCGCCACACCTGGGGGGAGAGAGAGAGAGAGAGAGAGAGAGAGAGAGAGAGAGAGAGAGAGAGAGAGAGAGAGAGAGAGAGAGAGAGAGAGAGAGAGAGAGAGAGATGGGAG
>NC_140290.1:9335259-9366747 GCF_964030765.1 Micromesistius poutassou | reverse complement strand
TCGTTACTATAGCCTCAGTGGAGTCACCAGCTGGACATTCCGTGGTATTGGATGTGTTTTATAAACACATCCAATACCACTGGACATACCACGGAATGTCCAGCTGGTGCTATTTCGCAATACCCCAAAAACAGTGGTTACCGCCGATATATTACTCGTAGACTACTGTTAGATTTAAACAGCAAAGACAGAGACATGTTAGAAGTCAACAAAAATATAACTCATTGCAGCAATTTAAAATTCCAAAAATACATGCGCAGTCGAAATGTACCGATCAAACGCCACGTCACAAGACATAATAAAATCTAATGATTCCATTGCTTGTGTGGGAGGTTGCTTGCGAGTTGCACTTGCTGTCTCCCTCTGATTTTAATTCAACCATTGTGGTTAAAATGTCCTCATATTGATCAATGACAGAAGACATACTGTACATGAATCATGCTGAGACCAGCGGGTGTCTGAGAATTTCTGCAGGCGTTTTTTGTTGGGATTGTTTGCCTTAAAGCACTGTAGGCGCGTCGGTGAGGCTGTGATGAAGTTCACTATTTACTATTTATAGGACCGTGTCTAGACAGTTACGAACATCCCTGACCTTAGTGGAGTGCACAATCGCCAAGTTGAGAGCGTAGTTTCTGCAGTGAACATAGACTGCTGCGGGAAACTGTGCTGCGATGCGTGCCTTTCCCGCTTACATTGCCCGCACCATCATACCCCTGCCCAACAATATGGGCAGGAATCGATCTAGACCAGCAACAGCAATAGCTGTGTCAATGCCTCTGCGTTTGAATGATAATGAATGAATGGAACGTTGCATTTTTAATGTTGACACCAAAGTTTCTAGAGAGCGCGCCAATCACTGAATGAATGAATGAATGAAACCTTCTGCGGAATCAGAGAAAGTCTGCCCTCTTTGCGGCGCAAAGCATGTTTCAGAAATCAGCACATTTAAATAAATGCTATAGTTGTCACACAGACACATGCTATTTTTTATTTTTGTAATATGGAATTCATTCAGGGGAGAAAATGCCATGAAACAATGTACGCACGGTGCGTTCGGGATTAGGACTGATATAACATATGTCGGCCTAGACCTAATCAATTGTGTTTTAATATTTGTAGCATTCATATTAGTCTATTCTTTTCGTAGGCTACTCTGCTGTTGGCCTTGATGGGGAGATATTTTTTTGCTACCAAAAAATATAGTTTAATCCAACAACATTCCTGCGTCTCCCCCTCCTACCGAGCTCATTTCAGCACCGTGTCAGCGGACAGCTACAATCCTACGACGTCGTAAGAGCAGAGCACGCGCGTTCATGTTAAGAGGAGTTTCAGGAAATGCTCGGAAAAAAGTTACGACGCATCGTAAGATCCATCGTAAGAAGGAACGTACAAGCTTGGATCCATCGTTATCGGGAAACGGGGCCCAGGACAGGGTCTCCCAGGAAAAAATACATAATAACTATTCGATTGCAATGGACATAGGTTTGGATGAGATGTCTGTGAACATACAACACAATGAGTGTTTGTGTCAGTTACCAAGACAACCCCTTAAGCATTTGTCAACTATCTCATATCTCACTATCTCAACTATCTCTATCCCTTAAGCATTTGTCAACTAAAGAGGTCTGATATTGGTCTTAGTGAAATCCACATTCGGACCACCCACCCAGATAGAGATATCATGAATCCAACTATGACCCGTCCTACTCTGTCTCTGATTGGCCAAACCTGAGGAGTTTGGTTAGGTTTAGGGAACACAACTACCTGACCAGGTTTAAGGTTAGGGTTTTTCAGAAAGCCCTTTCTGGGAGATGTCATCAGGAGGCTTAGCCAACCAGAGCCAGAGTAGGGCGGGACAAGCCATTGTCATTATAGTAGGATTTGTATTTCGCACCCGGCTTGAGTTTAGAACCAGGATGGCCGCTCTGTCCTTGTCTCTTCCAAATGAGTCACAGAAGTAAACAGATCCCTGGGGATAGAGGGATTAGCATAGCAGTCAAGCCGCTTAGCATACATTTATGACTAGACGCTATAACAATAGTGACAGAGCCAGCCTGCTCCCAGCGCGTCAGGGTGCCCTCCTTCGATCGACGATAAATGCGAGAGAGACAAAAACATTAAAGTCTGATTATGCAATCTGATGGACCCGACGAGGGGAGGCGGCGGGAGCGGGTCAGATTAGGGGAGAGACTGAGGAAGAGAGGCTTTGTGAATGAACCTTGCCTCAGAGCACCTCTCTCTCTCTCCCCAATTGCGCTCTCTCTCGCGCTCTCTCTCTCTCTCTATGTCTCCCTGCATATCTCCTCGTTTCACTCCTCTCTCCCTCTCTCATCTCACTCCCTCTCGCCCTCACTCCTCACTCCTCTCTCTCTCTCTCTCTCTCTCTCTCTCTCCCCCTCCGTCTCTCCTCATCTCACTCCTCTCTCTCTCCCCCTCTCCCTCTCCCTCTCTCTCTCTCCATCTCACTCCTCCTCTTTGCCCTCGGATGCTCCCGCACTCTCAGCGCAACCCTTGTTGTGACTCTGCTTCCTCGCTTATTTATTCACCCTCACACACACGCATGCACCCACGCAAACACACACACCGACATACACATATAAACACACACACACACACACACACACACACACAGGCATCCACAAATGTGCATCCTTTTGATCATTGGCTTGTCGTTTTCTAAATTAATCATGCCTAGATTAGCATTTCCCTCTTTCTGAACTCACAATTACTGCGCGCACACACACACACACACACACACACAGACAAGCATACACACACACACACACGAGGAGACCCAGAACGGTAGCCAGGGGAGGGTGCGTCTGACAGATGCGTGACAGATGTATGCTTCTGGCACCTTTAGCTGCTGACAGCACCTGAACCTCTTCCGGAAAGATCTCTGAGGCAGCAGAGATTGAGGGGAGAGAGAGAGTATGAAAAAAGCAAGAAAGAGAGAGAGAGGAGGTGGGGGAGACAGAGAGAGAGAAAGAGAGAAACAGGAAAGAGACAGAGAGACAGAGACAGAGACAGAGAGAGAGAGATAGAGAGGAGAAGGGAGAACAAGAGCAACTCTGTGGCAGAGACGGACATTTCATCTCGGAGACACCAGCCGTACAGGCTAGCATCTGTATCCGCACTCATCCTTAAAACCACATCTGGCAGTGATATCAACGTCTTTCTGAGCGCACACACATCACACAATAATACACAAACATAACAAGTTAGAATAGTTTTCCAGTACACTTTTGTATGTACGGGACCTTTATGATCAAATAATTGAGTGTAATCCATTTATAAACAAATATTTTATGCTTAAAGAACTAGTTCACCGGTGGACATATGAAGGTTTTATGAAGTAAATAATTATATGTATTATAAATGTGAAAAGATAATTGTGCATTGCGCTCCCCGTGATACGTTGACTAGTTTAGACTTCTGCTCTCGTTTTTTCAAACACAAAAATGCCCAATAGTTGTTTGGTACCCGGTTGCACCGAAAAGTCTGCCAGTGAGCGTTGCAAACTGCGGGCGATAAACAACCCCACAATTGGAGAAGACGCCGGTATTGAAATGATAAAAGGTAAAACGATATGCAGTCTCCATTTCAAACTGGAGGATTATGAAGGCATGATGAGGCACGCTCTAAAACAAACTGCTGTTCCGTCAGTCTTCGCTGTGGGCCCGTTCCCAGATGACGAACAGGCCAGCGCTCCTAATGCACCTCCCGCAGCAAACGGAGCCTGGGTCTGTTGAAGGTGGCGTTGCTGTTTTTAGGCTGTGATAGCCATAGGATAGGAACTTTTTTTTTTTTTCACTTATCTTTCATATTAAAGCATTTGTTTTTAATCTTATCTTTGTAATGTTGATATATTGGATAATTTTCCTTTGTGAATAAAATCTTATATTGTTTTTACCACCTTACCTTGGACTCCTGTATAAACCCATGATTACCTTTTTTCCATGTTTTTTTAAAACTGCAATTTATGTGGTATAAATCACGAAGATGCAAAGTAGGTTCAGCATACAGCCATCATGTATGAATGTAGCAAGAATAGATAACAATATCAAGTACTTTATGTATCATTTGTATATTACTGTACAGCATAAAAACATTTGCTAATTACAGTAGCTCAGCATATCAAGTATTTGTACTCAACCTTTTCTCCCCAGTTGAAATAAGTGTTTATCTTATACAGTAGGCCTACTTTAGTATAACAGCACTTTTAGTAGGGTTAGTAAACAAATCACAACAACCAACATGAAAAGTTTTATTCAGACTGGCAAAACAAGGCGATTGCCTCTCCCAAGTCTCTCGCCTTGCAGTATCCACTTGCATTATCCACTCCACCCACTCCTGCCACATTTGTCTCAATTCTTCCTGGCTGTAATGTGGCTTGTACAAATAGCCCTGAATGTCCGAATCCAACAATATATTTTCAAAATCCACTTTGGCTGTTTCCCATTGCAAATTTGCTTCTGCCATGGTCGGAGGTTTGTGTCGGTCTAGTTCTCTAGCTGAGCGGTGAAGAAACATGGCGGACATTGTGTTTACATCTCGTACGCGAGCTCCCGCCCCCCTCATTCCTTATTGGTGGGCTTACAAATTTGAGGAACTAGTGGTTTGTAGTCCTCGGCCCTTCTAGCAGGCAAGCAAATTTCTCCTGAGATGACGTCAAACGCGTCATTTGACGTCATCTCAGGAGAAATGTAATCAGGACAGCTGGGCGACTGGAGGACTGGGTTAGACTGAGGGAAGAAACACACTTTTTTAAATATTATAATAGCGATAATGATAGAACGCCGGTTCTGAATCTGTGAACTAACCCTTTAAGAGTTAGCAACTATCCCAAATTTACAAGTTAACCAAAACCCCTAAATTTCCCATCTGGGATCACCAAAGCATATTCTATCTCATCCAGTGACCCCATATGGATATCAGGCCGTCAAGTCCAGACCCACAGGTCTGGGATCAGTCCTACAGCCTCCGTCTGGAGCCTCACAGCGGGAAGGTGAGTCAGGGGGTTTCAGCAAACAGCCGACTTACGCAGTATAAAGAGTTATGGTGGGGAGAATGTGATACCTCATAGTGCAACACACACACACAAACATAATCAGACACACACACACCGGAGCGAGTGCGTGCACACACACACGCCAGTGATACTGCAGGGGGACAGAAGTGCAGACGAGGTGGGGAGGGAGGGGGGAGATCAAGACATATACACAGGGAGGGAGGGAGAGGAGAGAGAGACAGGTATGAAAAGAGAGACAGGTTGAGGGACACCGACAGAAGAGAAAAGGGGAAGAGAGAGATAATGTAAGGCAATGTTAAGACATCAGAGAGAGAGAGAAAGAGACAGAGGAACTGAAAGGGGAAGAGGGTGAGGCAGAAACCATGCCTGTGTGTGTGTGTGTGTGTGTGTGTGTGTGTGTGTGTGTGTGTGTGTGTGTGTACAGAATAAATATAGACACACGTGTTACGGCTCAGGACCTAACAGGAGAAGACAGGGAGAAGGGTGCTGTCGGTAAGATGCTGTCGCTAGGGAGAGCAGCGGGACCCCCCCCCTCCCACACACACACACACACCCAACTGTCTCCCAGTGAGAGGACGAGAAGCTGACACACATGAAGGGAGTAGAGACGATACAAGTGAACACGTAACCAACAAGAAGTTAGAAGACAAGATAAGCTACGGGCCCGGGTGGGACACAAAAACCAGAGGAAATACGACTGGAGCTTAGACAAGACGAAGCCATACGATATGAGATCAAACAAGAACCAGTACGGTTGGAGAAGACAACACTGTAGCCAGGATACCAGTGGCAAGACCAAACTAGACGAACACAGACTTAATAGATCCCCGAGGGGAACTCTGGTGTTCTCCGCTCTGTTCTCCGACCCCCACCAGCACCACCAGCACCACCCATGAGAGCAGACAGCACCCAACACTACGTGGCCAGGCAGGCAGACACCACCCAGCACCACCCTAATCGCCCCAGGCACTCTGAATGCCAACACCCTTATGATAAAAGTAGGAGGGGGTGGAGGTGCGGGTGCGGGTGGGGGTGGAGGCGGGGGTGGTGCGGATGATGAGAACACATCACTTCCACTAAGCAGAAACATGACCTGGGGGGAATCCGAGAGGAGAGCTTGCATGATTCTGATTATGGCTGCGAGTGCGAGGTGTGGTTTGAGATCTGTTTGTCGGATGCGTGTGAACAGCTTTACATGCCCACATGCATGACCGCGTCGGACAGGAAGTGATCTCATGGGAGGTCACGATGTCACACTGCCCGTCATAATACACACCCCCCAGCAGGAGGTTAAGGGGGATTGGGGTACAGTAGGGTAAGAACAGGACGGCACCAGCCGTAGATAAAAACGCTGTTGTTTTTTTTTTATATGATTTTCATTTACTTCTCATATTCATACGCAGCAGCAAAAGCGTGGTTGTTAGTCTCCTCCATAAAGTCGGCGCAGGACGGTTATGACGCCGGCAATAGGGACCATGAAGACGACGATAGTGACGAGGAGGAGGAAGGTCATGTGACTCACGTGACGTCTCCGGCGTAATGGCGGATCCGGAAGTGCTTCTGGAACTCCATGGTCTTGTCGGCTGGGGTCAGCTAGAACCGTAACACAACATGGTTAGACAAATGTGGCACACATGTGGTTAAGTAGGCGTTTTTCCAGATGTAGAACACCAGAGACCTAACGATGGCCCTAGCTGGCATCTCTATGGGGAAACTATGCCCTCTACAGGTCGTCTGGAGGAACTGCAGTTTGCAGACAATTTAATCTCCATTTAAGCCAGATAAAATAATTTGGAGGCTTAATCGGCGTTTAAGACGTTAATCACCCTTTTAAAGCGTCGGATCGTCACAGTCATCGTTTATTCTTTTGACTCATCCCTAATGTCCTATTTTCTAACAACTCCTTTCTAACATTTGTTTCTACATCTGGGTTATGACACCTCCTCCATTAGCTGGGTGTGGCCCCCACCCGAGTGACACACAGCCACACGCGCCAGAGCGCTTACCAGGCAACGTCTGAACAGCCATCAGACTACACTTCAGGCTAGGGTAGTGACCCTTTCTCTCTCTCTCTATCCCTCTCTCTCCCCCCCATTCCACCCCCACACACACTGGACAATGTGCAATTGTGTATTTATTTATTTATATCTACCTCTGGCTCTTTTTTGTATGCAATTTTAATTATGTTGCAATATTGTAAACTTTTTATTGACTTGTTCGGTGGACTTTTACTGTTTTTCCATTTTGTTGTTTGTCGATTGTTCTGTCTGTTGACAGACTTTGTGAGCTACTGGATTTCCCCAAGGGGATGATTAAAGTATCTATCTATTTATCCATCTATCCCAGTGGAGAGCCAACGACTGAAACAACTCAACCGTCCCTATAAGACCCTATAATGACCATGCAGACACAGTCGTAAACCTGTTTTGGTTCTGCGGCGGGTTTTAGTGAGTGCGGGTTTTAGTGACAGCTCTTGCTGCTGCGTCACCTCGACGCAAGGGTTCAATTTTCAGGAGGCGTACGTCAAGCCCTTGTGGTGGACGCAGGGAGGGTCCGCAAGGATGTAATGGATCCGTAAACCCCCTTGCGTTGCGTCGACGTGGAACCATAACTAAGCCTTAAGGGATAACTCCCCGGACCCCCTGGACATGGCCCCCACCTTGCGGTCGGTGTAGTGGGGGTGCTGCGACAGCCTGGAGCTCATGCTGTCCAGGCACACGGTGTCTGTGACACGCCCCCCGCTGAGGCAGGCCTCGTCCAGCATGGACAGGATGCCCTTGTGGTTCTGCTCCACCAGGTCCACGATGATCTGGTTGTTGAAGTACTCAATCTGCCGGGGGGGGGTGGAGAGGGCGGGGGGGGGGATGGTGGTGGTGTGTGTGTTATTGTTGTGGTGCAAAAAGAGGAGTAGATTTGATGGTGCTTTCATTGTGTTATTTGTTATATCTGTCTGTCTGTCTATCTGTCTGTGGGAAATGCCAATAATTGCTTAATTGATTCAGAAACAGTCATGAAAGAGGGAGCGAGTGCGACAGAGGGAGTGAAATATAAAGTGAGACGAAGAGAGAGAATATGAACGAGAGAGGAGAGCGTGAAGAGAGTGAAACTCAAGAGACATAAAAAGAGAAATATGCATGACAGACAGACAGAGAGAGAGATTAAAAAAGGGAGACAGAAAAGGATTGAGTGAGCCAGAAGAGCAATAAAATATTATATGGAGATATTAAATACAGGGAGTATAATGAAATGGAGAGAGATCAAAATCGTGTGGCAAATGATTTAGAAAGCGTCATGCACTTGAAAAAGGGAGTGAGTGCGAATGAGGGAGTGATATATAAAGTGAGATAAAGCGAGAATATGAAAGAGAGAGGAGAGTGAACAGAGAGAAAGACATAAAAGAGAGAAAGAGTGAGACAGTGATAAAGAGAGAATATGCATGACAGAGTGAGAGAGAGATAGGTGGATTAAAAGGGGAGACAAAGTGAATGAGGGGTGAATGAGTGCGAGAGGGGTCATATAATATAATGAAGATATTAAATTGAGAGAGAGAAAATAAATGGAGAGATGGTAAGTGAGAGAGAGAGAGAGAGAGAGATGGTAAGTGAGAGAGAGAGAGAGAGAGAGAGAGAGAGAGAGAGAGAGAGAGAGAGAGAGAGAGAGAGAGAGAGAGAGAGAGAGAGAAAATATCAAAGAGAAAGTGCAGACAAAATTGGGTTATGGGGTTTGTGCACATGTGTGTGTGCGCGTGTATGCGTGCATGTGTGCGTGTATGTGTGCGTGCATGCGTGTGCTCACATGCTGCCAGGCCACGCCCTCCCTCTCGTACTCCTCCTGCTCCTGACGCAGGATCAGCTCTATGAACAGCTGCTGCAGCTTCTCGTTGCAGTAGTTGATACAGAACTGCTCAAAACTGGCCAATCAGGGATGAGAGAAGTCATTTATATGGTTTAGTTCCACTGAGATTCAATACAAATGCAATACAGTGGCAACATGGAAGGATGAGTTCTAGTTTAAGGTACAGTTAAGGTTAAGTTAAGTTGAGGTTAAATTAAAGTGAATCTGAATCTGAATTAGCTTTATTGCCAAGTAGGTGTATTTGTCTTGGTATAAGTTTAAGGTTTAAAGTCCAATTAAATTCAATTAAAGTTAAACTCAAAGTTCTGCTCAATTTGGTAACAATAAGAGTAAAGATACAATTTATAGTTTCTTCCACCTCCTCTGTAAATTATCGTCATGATTCTGTGAGGAACCTCATGCCAGCCTAGAACAGGACAGAAGTCTCCACACTCACCTGTTGTTGTCGAAAATCTCGAAGCCATAGATGTCCAGAACGCCGATCACAGTGTTTTTCCCATGAAGCATTGGGTTGTAGTCTTTCACCTCGATCACGCTGTTGATACGACCTACGATCCAGCCAAACAGCCGCTCATAGAGAGCCTGAGGACGCGAAGACACAACAAAGACAGGGTAAGAAGAAGATAGGGGAAGGCTCTCCTAGGGGTTAGGGTACAAAGGTACCAGGTTTGATCCACAATGTCTGCTGTAGCCTAGCCCCTACCTGCTACCAAATTGACATATACATTTAGCAGTCGCTTTTATCCGAAAGGGACTTACAATAAGCATATTTGTCAGAAGAAATGACACACATCTCCAAATTGCCTTTTGGAAAAAAGCATCTGCTGAATTTGTTTTATTAGGATTCGATTTAAGATAATGGTTTTACAAGAATACTCAAACAGAATATAGCTAAAATCCTCCATAAGGCATTATGGTTAAGATTTAGGTACAAGTGAAAGTTCAAATAAAGATAGAATATCATGCGACCGACCCCAACCCTGACCACAACTGCTGTTTAGGAATTCAGTTGGAAATGACGCATCACAGGTTTAGGATTCAGGCAGGTATCTGAAGAGACGCAATGCATCTTGGGTACCACTCCATATAAGGACATCCCCTGACTGTACGATATACCTTGGAGAAGGCCTTCCTGCCGAAGCAGGCCTCCTGCTCAGAGTGTCCCTTCTCGATGACGTCGCCCCCCCCGGTGGCCACCGTGCGGAACAGCAGGGCCTTCTCCACCTGCTCGGGCTGGGTGGAGGTCAGCTCCGCCACGTGGCTCACCACCTCCCCGTCCCCCTCCACCTGGACTACCTCTTCCTCCGTCCCAAACTGGATGTTGCCCTGGCAACGAGGGCGGAGGAGGGAGGGAGGAGGGGCAGAGAACGTTATGGTGAGGTGCAATAGAAGCGATGCACAGGGAACACAGCATCGATGGAAGGAGCTAGGCTAGACCTGTAGGAGCTCATGGTAGTATTTACCATAAGTATTACCAGTAGTATCCAGCAGTATTATAGTAGTATTACCAGTAGAAGTATGGATGTATTATAGTAGTATTACCAGTCGTAGAATAGTAGCCAGTACTCTGTTGATGGACTTAATTTAGTAGTATTCTAGTATTGTTACCAGTAGTAGTATGGTAGCCAGTACTCTGTAGATCGACTATCTAGTAGTATTTTAGTAGCATTACCAGGAGTAGTATGGTAGCCAGTACTCTGTAGATGGACTCGATCTCTTCCTCTGAGAAGCCGATGACCTTCAGAGCCGTCCTCACGGCGCGGTGGCTCGACAGGTCGTTGTTGGCCTGCAGACACACAACACAGTGTTTAATCAGAATACACCCTACCTGCTCCTCAATGACCCGTCCCTGTGCTGTCTAAAACGGATACATGTCAAGTTATGACACAGTTATGATCAGTGATCATTTTAACACTGATCATAACTGAGTTGTGAATAAAGGTGGCTCCCATTTGATACAGAATAGTGTCGAACACAAACTAAAAGGTGTTTTTGAATGCAGCGTTGTGAAGGTGTTGTGGTGAATGTGCAGTGGTGAATGTGTTGTGGTGAATGTGTGTTGACTCACAGAGGATCCCGCCCCCTCCTTAGTATAGGTGTAGACAGCAGGGTCGCTCTGCAGGTGGTAGCTCTCCAGCAGGCTTTGGGGACCGCCACGCAACAACTACAGCAGACCGGACAAATGAATGGATGGATGGATGAGTGAATTGATGAATTGTGGATGGATGAATGGAAGAATGGATGGAAGGGGGGATAGAGGAATTGATTAAATGGTGGGTGGATGGATGGGTGAGTGGAGGATGGATGGATGAATGGGTGAATGGGCGGCTTGATGCCTGGATGGATGTCCAGGTAGATCGATGGATGGGTAGGTGAATGGATGAATGAATAAATTGATTGATGAACGGGTGGATCAAAGTTGGATCCGATGTGTTACTAGCGATAATACTCTATCTACTATTCAATTGATGTCATGCAAAAAAACTCTAAAAGCAACCAAAACGCATTCAGTCACTTTACCTGATAGAAGGAGTGGAAGTTCCTCTCTCCCTGCTGCTGATGAACCACCCTAGACTGGAAGGAAAATAAAACACATGTATTTATCTACTATTACCATGACCTACGTCAGTGGATCAGAATCCAAACATTCCAAGTAATTCCAGGGCGGACCAACTGCTTTCTCATTTCACCTGAAGTGACAGATGAAAGAGGAGGCAGCTTTGTCGCCTCGCGGCCATCGCCCACAAAACCGCTTCAGGGGGAGTGTCTCACCACAAGCATAATGGATGCACAGACACACGCATTAACGGAATGACACTTGTTGAGGGTTTTCTCACTCATTGGCATCTTTGTAACCTTTGTCAGGAATTCTTTGGATCAAATCTGTGAAATGTCAAGCCGCACCTAGCCTAGCCCCAGGGAAGATATGCTAGCTGGGAACCCAGGGCATAGGTTAGAGTCACGCTGACTTGCTGTCTGCTCGTTCACACTGTGACGCTAGAAACTACAGAACCACCCAAACACCACCCTAACAATAGCCAAACACCACCCAAACACACACCGAACACGAGCCAAACACCACCCAAACACACACCGAACACGAGCCAAACACCAACTGAACACAAGCCAAACACCACCCAAACACTAGCCAAACACCAATCGAAGACAAGCCAAACACTATTAAAACACCACCCAAACACTAGCCAAACACCACCCGAATAAAGACCATCCTAACAACAATCAAATATCACTCAAATACCACCCAAAAACAACTCCAATACCGCCCAAACACCACCCTAAAACCAGCCAAACACCAACTGAACACTAGCCAAACACCACACAAACAACATACAAATATCAGCGAAACGCCACCCTAACCCCACCCAAACACCAGGAGAGGGCTTTGGGTGCTCCAGATAGCTTTTAGGTGTGGTTATTTTTACAGAGAGCCGATATACACCTTGACACCTTGTTTCGCACCATTTTCTCCCTGCCAGACGTGATAGTCTGATGGTGAATAACAGAGTTCTCCAGAGATTCATTCATTATCACCCACAGACCGGGCAGACAGGGGGTTCACAGGATCCATCTATTCACAGAACCCCTGCTGGTCGCCACGGCGATCTCACATGACAAAGAGGGTCCTAGCCAGAGGAAGTGAGGTAATTGGTACATAGGCAGAACAGTTGTGAAACTTGGGGAAACTTCACTTTGCTTTCACTTTAAAAGTGTTGCAAGAACAAATCTAATCGTGATACTTTCAGAATGCTTTTTATTTGGATTCCATGTGATAAACTTAGTGCTTGGCACATAGTTCTATGAACATCCTTACTGTACCGACAGCAATATATTGTTTCTCTTTCTTCTGTCAAATGTACTTTTGACAAATTGTCTTGTAAGTCGCTTTGAATAAAAGCGTACTATGCTAAATGCCCTAAATGTAAATGTAAATATTATTGTGGTGGTGGAGAATCGTTCTGGACACACAGTGACTGCGGTTACATGGTCGAACCAGATCGACTTATCATGGATTAAGTCATATAACGATGTTGCCACTCGACGGGGGGGCTGTCACTTGTCTGAGTATACATACATCGGATCAGATTGGAATAATGGTCGGAGACCTGGCTGACTCTGCTACGCTAGGTGGCGCTGTAGCCCTTTCAACAAGTGGTACTAGAGCCACTTCCGTTTCACGGCAACGTAAAAGCAACAACAAACTATTTGGTGGCATACAAACAAAGATGGCGTACGAGGAGTTTTGCAAATGCACATTTTGTGCATTTTTCACTGTATGATTCTTGCACTTGGTGCAGCATGAACTGGGTCTCCTCGTCCATCCAGAAGTGTGTTGCTGATTTCGTCGAAGCCATGGTATCGTTTGACCTTTCCGGCAACAACACTACTATTTATTAGGTCGTCTCCCTCCACTTCCGGGTGAAATCCCCGGCCGAAATTCTCGAGCATGCACAGGACGCAAACTCCCGGCAATACGATACGATCGAGTACACATGCAGGTAGATAGCCGCCTATGACCGGCTCAAGCCCAGCTATCCTATCGACTTCGCAAATCCGGTCCTGAGACGATCCTTTTGGCGAAGCAGATCGAATACACCTGTTTACATGAATCCAATCTTTATTCAATACGTTAATTTCACGATTATGCTCCAGCATTTAAACGCAGTCAGTGTCAGCTGTATCACACATTCAGCCTTCTGTATAAGAGAAGTGGACTAAAGTAAGAGTAAGAGTAAAATATGAGTAAAATACAGCTAAAGAAAAAGCTAACAAACTGCAAAACAAAAACAATCTGTTCAGCCTGCATTGTGGGAACAACTACCAGAGAAGAATGTGAAAATATATTCATTTACATATATTCATCTCTTCCAGTGATTCATTTTAATATCAAACAACAAACACATATCAATTCAATTATTTCTCACACGTTTCCACTTCCTGTGGTGAAACAGGAAGCTCTCACCTTCTCCAGGAGGTAGTTGTTGATGTGGCCGCCGGTGGGGTCCCCGCTGAAGCTGAAGTTGATGTCCATGTACTTGCCGAAGCGGCTGGAGTTGTCGTTACGGTTGGTCTTGGCGTTGCCGAAGGCCTCCAGCACACAGTTGGACTTCAGCAACACGTTCTTCACACTGTGGGGGGGGGTATGCGATGGATAGCAGTATGCATTGTTATTCCCATGCCTTAAGTTAGGGGGCACTCTACAGCACCTGTTAAGTGTAACCTGTAACATTGTTCTGGTGCTAGTAAACAGAGTTAAAATGGTATCAACGACTCAACCTGCGTTCTTGTGTCTCCTCCTATTATATAGCAAACATAATAGATATAATGAGACCCATGACAGCGGTGCGAGAGAGGGCATTATCCTGACTAAGCTCACTGAGACAGGATAATGCTTTACGATGGTGTTTTGCAGAGGGACATGTACATGCACATCCAATAGTTTGGGTATTTGGGGAATTTTGTCCTTGAAAAGGGGCGTACGGCGATACGATAGTGGATTAGTAGCTTCTTCTTTACACACACACACAAATTGTGTGTGTGTGTGTGTGTGTGTGTGTGTGTGTGTGTGTGTGTGTGTGTGTGTGTGTGTGTGTGTGTGTGTGTGTGTGTGTGTGTGTGTGTGTGTGTGTGTGTGTGTGTGTGTGTGTGTGTGGGGGGGGGGGGAGGCAAGCGTGCATGGCCCTGTTAACACACTGCACAACCATTTATTAAAATGGAAGTACAGGAGTAGGGGCCAGACGAGGCAACGGTTCTGAGGGCCACTCACCTCTCCACCTCCTCCCTCTGGCTGGGGTTGGTGATGGCTGCGATGTACTGCATGATGTACTTGCTGGCCTCCGTCTTCCCGGCTCCACTCTCTCCTGAAAGAGGATACATTAATGTCTCGTCAGCCTCCGGTGAAGAGCTCATGGTATCCTAGGGCTGTCTGTGTTCATGCAAAAGAGTCGCATTGCTCACGCCATGCAAACAACAACTGTACAAACCTGTCTGAAAACAGTGAGTGTGAGTGAACAGTGTGAAACAGTTCACACATAAATCAAACACATCATAGGGAGAAGCGAGCAGAGATGCTACAAAGAAGGATCTAGAAAGGGATGGGATGAGAACCTATTTATTGGGATTTGTAGATACATCTCATTAACAGGCAGGTATGGGTTAGGGGGCATCTTGCTCAAGCCGGCCTACAGGTAGACTGTGGATAAAGGGGTTTCAACCCAGAACCTCTCTTGGGATGGGAGTCCAACACCCTCTCCACTAGACCCACCTGATACGAGGATGCAGCTATCTTTAGCTGGTCTCACCAATAGACTCACCTGATATATTTAGCTGGTCTCACCTGATATGAGGATGCAGGTGTCTTTAGCTGGTCTCACCTGATATCACGATGCAGGTGTCCTTGGCTGTTCTCACCATTAGACTCACCTGATATCTTTAGCTGGTCTCACCTGTTATGAGGACACAGTTGTTTTTGGCTGGTCTCACCTGATATGACCATGCAGGTGTCTATAGCTGGTCTCACCTGAGATGACGATACAGGTGTCCTTGGCTGGTCTCACCACTAGTCTCACCTGAGATGACGATGCATTAGCCTTTAGCTGGTCTCACCTGATATCACGATGCAGGTGCCTTTAGCTGGTCTCACCACCGGTCTCACCTGATACGAGGATGCAGGTGTCTTTGGCCGGTCTCACCTGAGATGACGATGCAGGTGTCCTTGGCCCGTCTCTTCATGGCCTTGTAGGCGGCGTCGGCCACTGCGTAGAGGTGGGGCGGGTTCTCGTACAGCTCGCGGCCGCGGTACGCGCTGATGGCCTCTTTGCCGTAGATGTCCATCTCCCTGTAGGGGTTGACGGACACCACCACCTCCCCGATGAAGGTGTAGATACGCCCCATCTCGAACCTTCCCCGGGACAGCAGGAGAGGGACGGAGAGAGAGAGGCATGGGTACTCTGACGATGGGGGGAGGGGGGGGGGGGTTGAGGCGTAACAGCAGCACACGTCAGTGATAAAGTATATGTTTACAGTGTATTTATATTTTCATTTAGGTCATTTGGCAGACACTTTAATCCAAAAGCGACTTACAATAAGTACATTTATCAGAAACAAGAGAAACAACAATATATCTCTGTCGGTACAGTAAGGATGTTCATAGAACCAAGTGCCAAGCATTAACAATTGTTAGGTTAACCCCTTTCCAGTATACAAAAAAGCTAGCTAGGATAAGATGCTACACAATGCTAAGTACCATTTTTTAAGTGCATGGGCGACATACAATAAGTGCATCAATTAAGTGCCAGCAGAGAAGGTTGATTTTGTTGTTTTTAATATTTAGTCCTTCATAGTAAACAAAAATATTTATCCATCTGTGTATCTATCTTTGGTGACTTGAATGTATGTAGGGGTGAATAGAGACACAGTTCAAGGAGCAGGAAGGGGTCAGACAGTGAATACAGAGACAGGTAATTAAGGAGCGAGAGGAGTTAGACAGTGAATACAGACAGGTCATTGAGGAGCATGTAGGGGTTAGACAGTGAATACTGACACAGGTTAGTGAGGAGCAGATAAGGGTTAGACAGTGAATACAGAAACAGGTCATTGAGGAGCAGGTAGGGGTTAGACAGTGAATACAGAGACAGGTCATTAAGGAGCAGGTAGGGGTTAGACAGTGAATACAGAGACAGGTTAGTGAGGATCAGGTAGGGGTTAGACAGTGAATACAGAGACAGGTTAGTGAGGAGCAGATAGGGGTTAGACAGTGAATACAGAGACAGGAGATTGAGGAGCAGGGCATCTTGTTTAAGGATCCTTACAGGTAGACTGTGGACATCAGCGATCACCCCCAGTACCTTTTGGCTGGGATTCAACCCCATAGCTACTAACCTGTCTCTCCTATGTGTTCAAGATTCAAGATATAGAGAGTGTGTAAACGGTTGTTCGAGACAAAGAAGGTGCATTCAAAACGGCAAGTTTAACCAAGACCTGAACCGCCCAGCAGGACAGGAAGTGACAGAAGTGCGAGTATCGAAAATAGGAAGTACAACTGTGGTCTGAAGCTGCTGTGCTCACAGCTAAGGTTCTGACACCGGACCATATATGTAGAATAAAGACACTGGCAGTGAACCTCAGGGAGGTTATAGCCAATATCCACAACACAAATCTCAGGACAGTAGATGGAAACACATGTATGACAACCAAATCAAAGGACATACATATCGTACCCACCTCCCTCTCTACACATTGTCGGGTTTTGGGTATGCTTATATAAAATGCTAGCAGCAGGGTGCGTCACACTGAATAAGGATAACATTGATCAAATATCAATGTTTTGTTCATATCAGTTGGCACACTCCTGTTCATCCAGGAGTGTGATCTGCCAGTCCTCCTGAGAAACATATGGTTACCAGGTGGCAAGCGAGGGGGTTGGTTGGAGTCTGTCTGTCTTTTTGCTGGTATGTGCTGGTATAGAGTATGTGTTGGTATAGAGTATGTGCTGGTATGGAGTATGTGCTGGTATGGAGTATGTGCTGGTCAAGATGCCGGTATAGAGTATGTTGTGTTTGGTTTGTGTTGGTTTATAAAGAGCTCTGAGCAGGAAAGGAGAACAGCACCATGGGACACCTCCAGTTGTGTAAAAATGGGTTTCTGACAAACTTATCGCCTCTTCCGATGTGACGCCATGACGGGAGGAAGTGAGAACGAGGGGAAGAAGGCGGGGGGAGGGTTGTCTGGCAACTAAGATACAGAGTGCACGTCACACACACACACACACACACACACACACACACACACACACACACACACACACACACACACACACACACACACACACACACACACACACACACACACACACACACACACTTGCATGTAGGTGTGTGCACAAACACAGGCATTACCACAAATATGCACATACAGACACGCACACACACACACACACACAGCCAGAGGACCCACACACACAAATGCAGACACACACAGACACACACACACACAGATGTTGACACCACACCCGGAGTATGAAAGGAGAGTCACATGATTCACTGACAGCCCACACAAACGCATCACAGAAAGAATGACAGAGAAGTGCTAAAGTAAATGTCAGTCATTTCGAAACAAGCTGCTGTGAATTCCACCCTGTCCCGTGGTCAGTTGCAACGCTGATACGCATTTGCATGTGACCGCCTGCGTCTCCAGACATAACTAGAACCCAGCCAAACCCAAGCTAGCCATACCGCCATCAAGAGAACGAGCGGGAAAGTTGAAAGTCAAACGACACTGTGCGTCAGTGTGTGCCCTTCCTTCCGTTCAGTTAATTTCTCGTACAGCGATGAGTCAAGCTGGGATGTCCTGCTGACACACCTTCATCTTAAGCTGTTGTGAGGAGTTCAGAGTAGAGACAGCCGTCATGTGAGCTGCATGCTCCCATACTCTGGAGGTACATACTTCATTCACTAACCCACACGACTTCATCCAGCTCCAGACTCGACTCACTAACCTCAATTCACTGCAAGCGGCTATGGATAAAACAATAGTCTGTTTGATGAGAAAATTATAGACGGTAGATGAGTCGTTACATTTAGCAGACGCTTTGATCAAGGTTAGGCTGAATGCACAATGCACAAACAATATTGGAGAAGGTACAAAAAACGTAATAGCACTGCAAAACAAAGTTTGAGTGCAGAGGAATCAGCAAAAGAAGGTTAGTTGCTAAGAGTGAACCTTAGCAACCTTGTATTTAGTGAAGGTTAGCCATACGTCATTTACTGAACTACCACCTAAAATGTACTGTTAAATCTCAAGTAAACCCAGGAGATGTAACAGTGACGTATGACTAACCTTGTACTTAGTAAAGGTGAGCCATACATCATTGACTGAAACTACAACCTACAATCTACTGTTACATCTCCAGCCAACCCAGGAGATGATACAAAGCCAAGGCTCTCCCCCGTCAGTGAGGTTCTGGTTTGGTGTTGCTCCTCGGACCCCTGACCCAGCCCTGCTCCTCAGACCCAGCCCTGCTCCTCCTCAGACCCAGCCCTGCTCCTCAGACCCAGCCCTGCTCCTCAGACCCAGCCCTGCTCCTCCTCAGACCCAGCCCTGCTCCTCAGACCCAGCCCTGCTCCTCCTCAGACCCAGCCCTCCTCCTCCTCAGACCCAGCCCTCCTCCTCCTCAGACCCAGCCCTCCTCACCTCAGCTTGAGGTTCTCCATGAACTGCTCCATGTTGACTTCGTCCAACAGAACAAAGTCGGACTTCCCAAACTCCAAGGCCTCCAGCTCCGCCATTCTTTACACATCAATCAGCCCACCAACACACACACACACACACACACAAACACACAAGTATCCCACCCACACACACACACACTCACACACACACACAAATCTGTGTTCAGCGCAGGAGTGAGCGACCGAACGTTCAAACGAGCTGCAGTGTCCTCCACCCTGCGACCCGGTAGTGGCGAGAGTGTGTGAGTGTGGCTGAGAGGGTGCAAGTGAGTGCAGGGGAGTGGCGTAGACGACGCTTCCAGTGGATTCTTGGGTGTGCTTAGTGAAGAAACAGAGAGCTGTGGTTAGCGTGCTACAGCACGTCACCCCATCAGGCCCTCTGTGTGAGTGTGCACGTCTGTGTCAATACGTGGAGCTATGATTAGAGGAAGGATTATGTTGCTGCATTATGGTCGTCTGTCGCTCTCTCTCCCTCTCTCTCTATGATTCGGTCACTCTCTCTTCACCCTCGTTCTCTCTTACTTCATGCATGGGCAAAACTTATTTATGTGAACCTTCAACCAACTTTGATCACTCTGTAACCTTTCTCTCTCTCTCTAGTATTGATTTCCTCTATGGGCAAGTACAGTATCTATGGTTTCAAATATCTATTGATGTATGAATGTAGAACCTTAATGACTTACTCAAGATCTGGACAATTCCCAGAACCACATAGCTAATGGATTTTGCCAGAACCAGAAGGAGGAGGAGATTTGACTATTCGTAGAGGCCCCAGGTCATTAAATGTCCTTATCTCCTGGGAAGAATGGTGGCATTTCCTGTCTGAATTCGAATTTAATTCGTCATTTCCCTTTGGGGTTTGCATGCAGGGACAGCGTTTAACCCAGTCTATGCATGGTTCAAAGTGTTACCCTCGGAGCTGAACATGGGATCGGCTTATTATGGATGCAATCAGCAAGGAGTTAAACAATTCAGCAACAGGTTAGGAGGTCGGCGTCCTTGATGAGGGATCGAAATGTATTCCCAGTTGGAAGTGAAAATACTAACCTTCCGGTGTTTCCACGAGTTGTTCTTCATCGCAGTTTGAAGCATGATTGACTCTTAGCCCGCAGGGCTGAGTTTTATCATCATATGGTTTCAGTTCTCCGTGTCAGTTCTGTCTTGGTCCTTTTTCCACAGTGACTTGATGAGAGTGGTGGCTAGTTAGTTAGTCAACACGCTTCAGAGGGGCCTGTGGTTTGCAGGACAGGGAATGCGATAATATATTTAGAAATCTAAAATTGTAAATCATATTCATACGATTTGTGTAAATTGAGGATATCGGGATATGTCGCCGAACTAAACCCCTTTTTAAATGTTAAATGTCTTATTTTTATTGCACTCATGACAACACGTCCTATTGAACGTTTAAAGCGTTCATAGGATAGGCCTAGGCCTATATAGAACCAGGCCTGGGCGATATGGCTGAAAGACATATCGCGATATAACTTGATCATATTGATCGATATCGATAACTATTGATAATGTTAATGACCTAAAAACACTAGGAATTACCATGCTGGATTTAAACACTTAATATGACCTTCCACTGTTCTTCATTGATAAATACTCCAATGTCGATATTTACTGTAACTAGAAGCTGAGTAAGTCTATGATCCCTAAACTGCATAAAATAGGTCAGATCCTTACATCTGCTTCCTCTTTCAATACGAACGTCTTCCTGCATAGAAAATAACCTTTTTGTTCGTCCAATGCTTCGCTCGGTATTGTTGTTACTTTCACAAAACTATTTGTCAGGAACAAGCTTTTCAACAATTATGTTGAATATAAATGGCTATGTTGTGGAATTGCATTGCAAAGCACACATTACTGTGTAAACGAGTAGACCGTGTCTGAGCTCTTGCCAATGTCTCCCCCTAGTGATGGTAATTGGGAGTTGCATTCAATAGTCGACGTGGGTGGAACCTGGATATAATATGTAAAACCAAGGCTCCGGTATTAAAGCAAATTCAAATGAGTAACAAAGTCAATAAAGTGTGATTAGGTCATTTTAAAGGTTTAATGGCAAATTCTGTTATTTGCTGAATGTTAAAGCATGGACCCTCTCAATGAAAAGTGATTGTATTTGTAATTTGGTGGTGTGGAATAAATGAGTATATGGTGATTCAGTGCATTGATTCCTTAGCAAAGTGTAGATTATATATAAATGAAATTACATTCAGCTAGGTAACTTGATGCAAAAAAAGCAATAACATGAACAAAGAAAAGACCAATTACATGAAGATTATCTTCAGATTCATGATACTTCAAATCCAATAGAGCAACCAAACAGCCGATGGAAAGATACAGAACCAAGAGAAACTTAATTACAAGAACATGAACCATTATGATACAATCATGCCTCAGAACAAGATTACAAGATTTGACTTCTATAACTGAAATCGTTTTTTAACCACTTTCAAATTAAAGTGAGACGATAAGGAGGGCTTCATAACTGGAGCCGTTGCAGGTTTTGAATTTGTTCTCTCCGGGCTCATGTAGTTGGCCGTCTTTTCTGGCTTAGCGCTGGTCCTGGTCACGGAGTTGCTCCTTCCCCTTTGACCTTTGACCTCTGGTGTCAGAGCGGCACCTTGGCCTCCTTCGTCCCTCGCTCTCTGCCAAGAATGGCTGGCATCGAGGGAAGACATTGGAGCTAGCTTAGCCGTAGCCTCGCCCGCTAGCTCATCTCTTCTCATATTTCTCGGCACGGATCGGCTCCGCCTCTTTTGCATGGCCGCCTTTTCCTGACTCCTTCCCGTTCTCCTCCCAGACTCCAGCGACTGAAACTCTGCAGGCCTCTGCTGCATGAGCCTCTCCTTCAGATCGTCACAGGACGACCTTGGTCCAATCAGGTGGATGGATCCGCCCATCTGTCTGATGAACACAAACTGATAGCTGTGTTTCAGCTCCTGGATGCGCTTGGCCACGCCCACTTGAGCTTCATGGTCGAGGTCGCTGAGCCGAATTTGACGGACGCGTAGTGTTGTTCCGAGGTCGGACAGAAACCGTTGGAGCTTGGCCGTGGCGTCTGGTGCGCCCCAGCCTTTTACAGAGACCCTGCTCACGTCGGTATCCATGGCAACCACGTCCATCTCGACACCATGGTACGCCAGGATGTCGTCCATGCCAAGATTTTTGTAGCGCTGGGCATAGTCCAACACATCTGAGGACAGGACGAAGGACTCAGTGGGCGGTTTCTTGGGAGACGGGTGCCTACTGTCTACTGGACCGGTCGCTGACGAGGAGAAGGAGGATCTGGAGGAAGAGGGGGTAGGGGAAGGGCTATCAAAGGAACGTGAGTCTGTGGATCTCCAGTGGTTTTGTTGATCTTGCGCTGAGCTGCCATGGGTGGAGTTCCTGGAATCGGCACCAGGGGGCGACGAACCTTGTCCCAGTGAGGACGAGGAGGAGGGTGGTCGGGTCAGCTTTGAGGTCTGTGCTTCCAGCAGCTTCTGGGTTTGGGCCTTGAACGACCTCAGCATCATCATGGAGCCCTTGACTCGTACTTGGCCTCTACCCTGGTCGATGATCTCAAGGCCATGCGTGTGAATAAGTCGATTCAGAGCCATCGTATCACCGATCATGCTTAGGTTCAGGGTGGCTTCCACTGGCAGGTCAAGCTTATTACAGGTAAACACAAACAGTAGCGCACACACTGATTAAAACGTGTCTTAACACACACACACACGCGGACAAAGAACTCTAAGTGTGTTAAAACCTTAAAATTTGATTGTGATTATGAATTACCTCGGGTCTGTCGACAGGTTTCACCTCCACAGGATATTTTCGGTCCTTAAATTCCACCTCATGGCGCTTTTGTAGGACGCGCAAAGCGTCTATAGGGGGTAATACAACTTTGTTTGTAACCAAGTCTACATTATTTGTCCTTTATGATCCAATATCTTAACCGAGTGAACACGTTTAGTTTTTTCTAGCCGACCTACCGTCTGGTTCGTCGTATATGACCATGGCTTGCCCGGTTACATGCGTCGGGTAGATGACCCTCCGCACCTCCCCGCCTCCGTTCCGTGGTCTCAAGAAGTGGATCAGGAGTTTATCAACCGTTTGTTCAGGGGACATTACGTTCGGGACCCCCAGCACCTCCACCCCGACCCCCCTCTTCTCCACCGCCATGTTTACACCAACCAAAGTTGTCCAGTCGAAAGCGAAAGTAAACTCGTCATCGAAGAGGCTTGCCTTTGTTTAAACGATCGCTTACCCCAAAAAAGGTTACATCACAAATATAAATGTCAGCATGCTACTTTGTGTCCTACAAGGAAAAGTATCAAATCAGAGGCAAACAAGTTTCGACTGCTCTTTGTCGACAAAGGATCTTGTTCATTAAACAATCTATGTAACTTCGCACCAGTCTTCATTAACATGGTTTGCGCCTTCTCCAGTTTGATGGGACGCTCCATCGAAAACGAAAGTGTAAATGATGGGGAGTGTTTTATAATCCACGCCTTTTCAACGTCGTATGTCGAAAACGTAGCAATCTGCGACGTGGAGCAACACCCGGAAGGATATACTACGATGTGTAGTCCCTGCTCACATGTGACTGCACTGGTAATTAGCCAGTTTGAGATAATACCCCAATAAATGTGACTGAACGAAACAAAAAGTCAATCTGATTTATGAATAATGTAACCAGAATCAAAACTTCAAACATAAGTATTTGTTAAATCTTTTTATTTAAATTGAAAACACATGTTGACATTTTGTTGGATTAAATGTCCTCTGCCTTTAACTCGTCTCTTGGGAGCAGTTAATCCAGCTATATTGCTGATGCCTTGTTCATGTACCCTGGAAATCCTTGCGAGAGCACAATTTGAATTTGCTCAGCGAGTCACTCTAGGAACAAGCAATATACTCACTCCCAAATTCCCCTGGCCCAGAACATTAACAAATCACATTGGTGTATCTGATATGATATAAGTGTTTTACCAACAGGATACGGCAAGAGTCCCATCTATTGGTTATCTCCTCTGGTCTGGATACGTCACCCCTTGTATTCTTCATATTGGTCGTAGTGTTATCCAATTGCGTGCAGTGGCTATTTATTACTCGTTACCAGACCTCCCCCCCCCCCGAAAGGACCCAGATGGTTCTGAAGACAGGGCCCTTTACATCAAATTCAAACTCTGCATCGGAGGTTGTTCACCACAGACTCCAGCTCAGTGAACACCGCAGCCCGGGAGGACCATCTCCTCTGAGCTTCATGAAGCCGTCAGCACCACTCGACACAAGCCTCCAGCGTCTCCGATTCTGAAACAAAATGGAAACTTTTTCTAAAACGTATCCAATACTTTGTTTCACACATGTTTATTCTGTGTTAACAATTTACCTTCCATCTTTTCAAATTATTGCTGTAGTACATGGACCCCTTCGCCCCAGATGTGATGTATATTCGTCAATTCCAAATCTACCCTTTGGCGACCTCACACAAGAGTGGCCCACCCAGATGTAGGACAGATGGATCAACCCAGCGGGCCGTACCAACTGACCCATCCGTATAGGTTAAAGCAGGGGTTGTCAAACTATATGGGGCCGGGGACCCCTCATAGGGCAGACATTTTTTCAAGGACCCCCTCATAACCGCGACACAAATGTAATCATACAGGCTCTTATCTATTTGTTCTGTTAGATGATTTTGAACTATTTTATGCTTCAAACATTCAGTGCCAAAAGCCATTGATATAACATTGCACAAATAAAATGATACGTGTCGTTACGCATCGCTGATTATGGGCGCACATGCGTACCAGTTATGTGCACCCCTGAGTGTAGTGCTTAAACACAATGAAAATGGACGGATGCAGTTATAGGCAATACACAGAGAGAATCTAACTTTTTGAGAAATACTTTATGTATTACGGAAATATAGCTTTAAAAAAAGTTTGCTACAAAATATGTGAAAAAATATATATATTTTCAACATATTTTGTAGCAAACTCTTCACGGACCCCCTGGCAATACACCGCAGACCCCCAGGGGTCTGGGGACCCCACTTTGAGAACCACTGGGTTAAAGCACAGGGCCTTTTAAAAGGGTTGGTTGTGTTTGAGACTTGGCTATACATTTACCCTTAAACCTATGGCACCCTCCAGCACAAAAGAACACATCTCGAGTATTCTCCAAGAAGATCCATGTCAGAGGTTTATCTTAACCCCGCTGTGCAGAGGACACAGCCGGGCCTCAAACGGCCTCCGGTTGCTTTAGCAGAGACGGTAGGAAAGGACAGGGCCACGACAGGCCGGGCCTCGCTGGAAACGGTCTGCGGTAATATCAAGTGGTGACATCTCAAGAGGGAGTGGTAGAAAGGAAGGGTTAGGGACTAGTGAAAGACCCCTGAGGGCTAGCTCTTCATCATCAGTTGGTGCCGTTTCATAGCTGCTAACCGATATCTCCTGTCAAAAGTCATGTCCTTTGAAGGGAGCTGTTTTTTTATCATTGAAAACCCAAAGGGTACAATCCTTTGATCTTATGAAGATATTCTGAAATAGAGTTAGGAATGTGAGACTGCCTAGTTTAGGCACTGTAGTGATTCAAAGGGATTAGGGTATTACCTCATTAACAATGCGAAAACCTCCGTCTTTGAAGTCGTCCAAAGAGGTCACGACGTGTACAGCGGGCTATACCGTGGTCTTCATCTGCTCTTCTACGGTCAGACCCAACATTGAGTGGTCAGCAACACCAACTGAAATTCTGAATAACAACAAGCAGGAGGTTTACTCAGGGTTTCTAGGAAATCAAATTCATGTTTTTGTCAGAGGTTTATCTTAACCCAGCTGTGTACTGAAGACACTGCGGGGCCTCAAACTGCCTCAGTTTTCTCTTGCAGAGACGGTAGGAAAGGACAGAGCCACGACAGGCCGGGCCTCGCTGGAAACGGTCTGCGTTTGACGGTGCAATCGATGCAAAATAGAGTTAACTTAGCCCATTGTCATACTAGTGACCGGTATGGTTTGGTTGCATCAGCTTAGAATGAAGGTTCACGATTGTGACCAAAGGCAGTTTAGATTTAGGTCAGAGGATTTGGATGTTCATATCGTTTAATCCATTTCATTTTACAGATCTCCTAGGATCAATCTTGGACGTATTCCTTCATAATGTCAAACATTGAAGCGATCCAAAATAGGGAACATAGGGGGGGCTGATTTTTTGTAGACGGCTTGCAATTACAATATCATTCACTGACTCACATCTCAGGAATTGCATGAACGGCCAATGCGTTTCATAGTTGTCGAGTTCTACCGGTTCCACGTGTACAGCCATTTCACTCCGGGTCGCCGACAGGGTAGTCAGCGGGGTCATCCATGATCCTGGAGAAGAACAATATTGTTAATTCTATGGAACCATCCGGCACAAGAAAACCCACCACTTTGAGAGGAGTTTCCTCCAAAATGATCCATGTCAGAGGTTTATCTTAACCCCGCTGTGCAGAGGACACAGCCGGGCCTCAAACGGCCTCCGGTTGCTCTTGCAGAGACGGTAGGAAAGGACAGGGCCACGACAGGCCGGGCCTCGCTGGAAACGGTCTGCGTTTGATGGTACCACTCAGGTACCGTTGATACAAAATAGAGTAAGTTAGCCCGTTGTCATACTAGTAACCCGTTTTGTTTGGTTTCATTAGCTTATAAAAGGATTAGGATTGTGACCAGAGAGGTCAGAAGAGCTATTCATGTAAATTTACCTAGTATAAGTATTCCTTCATAATGTCATACATGGAAGCGATCCAAACTAGGGAACATAAGGATGGAAAATAGATGCAAGTATTTTGGTAAGTTTCTTTACAATATCATTCAATGACTCACGTCTCAGGAGTAACATGACGTCCGACTCGTTTCATATTTGGCGATGCCAACCTGTTCCACGTGTTGCTGCCATTTCACTCCGGGTCGCGACAGTGTGGTCATCAGAGTCATCCATGATCCTGGAGAAGAACACTATTGTTAAATATATTGCACCATCCAGCACAAGAAAACCCACCACTTTGAGAGTTTTCTCAAAGATGATGAATGTCAGAGGTTTATCTTAACCCCGCTGTGCAGAGGACACAGCCGGGCCTCAAACGGCCTCCGGTTGCTCTTGCAGAGACGGTAGGAAAGGACAGGGCCACGACAGGCCGGGCCTCGCTGGAAACGGTCTGCGTTTGACTGGTACCGACTGGGCACCACCAAGCAAATGTGTTCGCATGCTATCTGAGGATACACCACAGTTGGTTGCGTTAGCTAAGTGGTTTATAGAAACGCACACATTATATATCACCTAGGTCACATGGATGGCGGACATAATGGTTCAAAATGCCATAAAAACAAGTGAGGACTGAAAAGTTTAAATTTTACCGCTTTTAAAATAGAAAGAACAAACAACAAAATACACACCTCTGCATGGCTTCCCCGTGGACAACTGGCATACTTCACGGTCTATGCAATTGACTTCTCTCTTCTTAACCTATAATATAACTAATCAAACGACAATAGGCGAGACTCATTGTTTTCTAATAGCAGAGGAATATTTTTGGCTCTCTTACACGCTCAAAAAAAACCTAAATGATGAGATAAGGCAAACAGTTTTTGAACTTCTAGAAACGTGGTTATTCTCCTAACCGAAGCGAGGGATGAAAGAAGGAAAGCTGACTGCTTCCGCCGGAAATTACGTTGTGGTTGTAGCGTCACACAGGCGTCACATGTCCCTGTAGTTATAGTTAATAGCCACCGGGGGGCAGTGAGGTACAACTAATAGTATTGACTAATTGCCGTAGAAAACAACACTACGAATATGCCTTTGCAAAGTGGTCTTTATAACTCTTTTGGAACTGATGGAAATTATGAGGCGTACATATCTGGACCTTGTGGATGAAAATTTCAAATTGTATGGACATGGCATATATATTCCAATTAAAATTTTTTATGAACATGACAATTCATAAATGTTGTGAACATGATACTACAGAAATTGAATGAATATGACAGGTCTATACCAAGTATAAAATTAGATGAACATGACAAGTCTATACTAGGTCTAAAATTAATGAACATGACAAGTCTATACCAAGTCTATACCAAGTCTAAAATTATATGAACATGTCTATAGAACAAGTCTATAGAAAGTCTAGAATTGTATGAACATGACAATCAACGATCAAAAATCTTGAAGGTCAAAAATATTTATGAAGATGACTATTCTTTTACATGACAAATCACCAACTCCAAAGGATGTCAAGTCCAAAAATAAGTATTTTGGGAAAGTCGTGAGTCTTTATGAACTGTCAACGTCGAAACCTCCCCGATGAAACGCGTTTGTGTCTGTGCTTAAAATAGACCCGCTGATTGTTTTCAGGGCCCCCCTTTTATTCACACGAGATGGCGACTAGGGGGTACTCTTGTGTTTGGTCAACAAAGAACCCAAGTTTGGCTGACATTTCAGCACGACTACACACACTGTTTAGCCTGTTCGGTGGTGGCTCTTCATTGCACAGCTGGGGCGTGAATGCCATGTCTTTTGAGTGCCGTTGCCGTGCCTGTCTGTAACGGACTGTAGTAGCCTATCCCCAGGCCACGTCTAAAACTGACCTCTGTAAATAACCCGATTGATAACCAGTGTTGCCAGATTGGGCGGGAAATCGGGCCCAATCTGGCAACACTGTTGATAACCCCGACGCCTCGACCAACTCTGTATAACCGCACGGTTGTGAATGCATGGTTCTCTGCCCGACCATGATATAATATAACAAGGCTGATTCTCTCATCCTAGCACTGCTGTAGATGAGCAATTGGACTCCATAAATAAAGGTCTAGTTCACTACTGGTAACTTCAGGGAAGGGATGGTTCAGTTATGATATTAGGTTACAAACGGGTAAATGAAGCAAGACTGTGAGAAAGTTAAACCTTTCTCACTTCCAGCGACAGGACGGTTCGATTGCTATGTTTGAAATGGTCCCCCCTGACACATGGTATGGCCTAATGGACCTTGATTGGTCCACCTGTGACTAATTAGGTGGCCTATTTAAGGGGTGTCGCATTGTTTGTTTGGGAGGGTAACTAAGTGGTGGATTGATGTGAGGCCACGATTTACACCCACCTGTTAGGCTAAATTATCCTGTATTTCAGCTATTCTTTGCAAATGTTAATTTGTGTTTTTGGTACCATTGATTTATTTTATGTTTATTCATTGTTTGGTTTGTTTTTGGGAAGTCAATAAAACTTATTTTTGGAATTGCCCTCGTCTCTCTCCAAACCAGTTGACCACATCCCGAAGTGGAGTGAGCCGAGAGGTTCATTTCCACAAAGAAGTTTAAGTTAGAAAGGCTTTTGTTTAGATTGTTTAGGATAAAAAAAAGGGTACATTTTAACACAGTTTTACACACAGATGTTGATGTTTACATGTTGATGTCTATAGTCAGACTTTGTGAGTTATTAGGTTAGCAAAGTGTTAGGTTTAATAACCCATGTTAATATCCATGTCTAATATTTCCACTGAACAGTGGCTTATGGACATTATGACGTGCATTCTGGCAACTGACTCCAAGGACACAGGGGCTTAAGGAGCCGTGCACTGTGTGTGTGTGTGTGTGTGTGTGTGTGTGTACGTGCACGTGGGGGCCTGTTTCCAGCGTGTCAGAAGAGGTGTATTAGTGGCATCATCTCCTCAGACGTCTGCCAGTACAGGTGTACAGATTCTCAGAACAGGACAGCACGGATGTCCTAGATCCCACACACTTTAATGCTCTCTCACTCGCTCTCTCTCTGTCCCTCTCACTCACTCTCTCTCTCTTCCTCTCTATCTGAGAGAGAGAGTGTTGGATTATGCCAGGGACCAGATCTGTGTGGTTAATAGCCTTATCACTCTGCAGCATGTCAATGCGGCTGTTACTATGACTCAAACCCTTCCCTCACCTCCTCTCTCTCTCGCTCGCTCTCTCTCTCTCTCTCTCTCCCTCTGTCTCTCTCTGTATCTCTCTCTCTCTCTCTCTAATCACCGTCACCCCACTGCTAAATGGATCAGATGACGATCCAACATAATGAGAGAGTACAGCGCCGGTACAGAAGCTGAAGGCATGGGAACCGAAGGGGCTGATTAGATTAAACCTCAGGGAGGGAGGGAGTGATGGGGAGGGAGGGGGGGGGGGAGGGAGGGAAGGGGGTGAGAGCAGGGTGTCTGTTACAGGTGACTCAGAGGGATTGGTCATTGTCCTCCACGCTAAGACGGACAATCACCAATTAATAAGAATGTTCTGGTCCACTTTACACACACACACGCACACGCACACACACATTTATATGTAAATTGCTGCATGCCTTTTCCCAACTTATAATACCATGATTGGGATTCAAACCCAAAACCAACCCTCTCCTTCTCTCCCCCTCTCCCCCCCTCTCTCTCTTTCTCTCTCTCTCTCTGTAATGCATCATGTTTGGGTTCCATATCAAAGCCTGTCATACTAATTGAATCACATCAGAGGGCGGTAACAGGGGCGGTGCCCGGCCTGACCCTCCTGATTGGGGACATTGTGTCTGGGCTCACGTCAGCGGCCTCGCCGGTGTAATTCGATTGCTCGGAAACACACTTGATCACGTCCCGCTCCTCAGAGGCGAGTTCTTCTTCCTCGGCCACGCCGTGTCTCTCTCTCTGAAGCGGGTTTCATTTTTTCTCCAATCCCGCCGACGAGGCAATGGACGCCGCCGCCCCCTCGCCGTTACCATGACAACGTGATCAGCCGGCCCGGCTTTCCACATTGCTGAGAGGTGAACTCTCGAAGCGTCGGGAACTATAGAAACGTAGTCGCTTTAGTGTCCTAGCCCAAAGGTTCTGGGTTCAATCCACGCGGTTCACAGTCTACCTGTAGGCCTCCTTGAGCCAAACGCTCCCTAAACGCCACCTGTTCCTCAATGACGACATGCATATGGAATTAGTTTAGGATAAAAGCGTTTGATGACTGGCGAAATGTGGGGTCAGGATTTCGATCTCAGTATCTGTATGACTAGGACCCAGGTTCTAATCAGTTCTCACAGTCTAGTCGAAGCTGTACTGCTTATCTCCCATCGCTTCCTTCTCCCACCAGCAGGGCTTTGAGCGTATCATTTTGATAGACCTGACTTGACTCAATTGTTTTTTTTTATCTCTCCTGTCACCAGAATCTAGAGGTGGAACCTCTCGGTTTGGAGTGTCACCCTCTGTTAAATAATATTGTGTTGTAAAACGTGTATGGTGGCTGCAAGGTTTTTTTATATTGTTGTTGATAGTGGCGCCTTGGTAGCTTGTTCCACTGTGATGAGACCACACTGGACCCAGTAAACATCTCAGGCCTACCA
>NC_140290.1:9077759-9330259 GCF_964030765.1 Micromesistius poutassou | reverse complement strand
TCGGACTTCAGGTCATGTGACGCGATTTGTTGTTGTCTTTTTGCACTATTACACTATTGCACTATAACGTTCATCTTATCACTATGATGACATCGCCTTTGTGCCTCACCCCCAGGCACAGCTTTCCCAGAGTGCATTGGGGGCACTATTATGTTATTATGTTATTATGTTTAATGTTGTGTTGTAATTATATTAATAGCACATTTGGAGTATGGGGAAACGCAATTTTGTTCCTCTATGTAACCGATTGCAGGTTAAAGTTCACTTTGACTTTGACTAACAATAGGCTTTTCACTCCGACCTTTCGCTCGCCCATCACCTGATGTACCGCCATGCTCTTCCCGGTAGAGGACCCGGCCAGTTCAACGTAGGGTAGAGCTAGTTCTCGGTATCCTCCCCCATAGCTGCTGGGTCTCCCCTGCGCCACCATCATCAATGGCAGCTGAACGACTCGTGAACGGCACCCAGTCACGTCACAACAGCATAAGGTTATTTCTGAATCGTACGGCCTGACAGCCCATCATCACGTCGGAGGAGATAAGGAGGTGGTTTGCTGTTTTTGCAGTTAGGACGGATTAGCGATGACATCTCGATCCCGGCGCTTTGTTTTGAACGATATGAAGAATTTGCCGTGTGACGGGATAGTGCAGCATGAGAGCGGTGTTTAAGACATTCAAATAGTGACAGGGACTGTTGTTGTGCTAGGTGTCACAAGCGTTTCAACTATTTTAGATCACTGAGTCACCCTCCTAGCACGCTTTGTGTCGAGGTATCTGTCACGCACCTAAGAAGGAATTATAACTTATTAATGATGAAAAAGATGAAAAGATGATGAATGTAATGTAATTAGAATGTCATTATGTTACATTCATCAGAACTCTCTCATTAATTACGAGCACAACCCACCCCCAACTGATTCTATAAAACAAGATTAGAACCAAACAGTCCTAGAGAAAGAGAGAGATAGAGAGAGAGAGAGAGAGAGAGAGAGAGAGAGAGAGCGAGAGTGAAAGCGAGAGCGAGAGCGTGCGTGCGAGTGAGAGAGAGAGAGAGACAGAGAGAGAGAGAGAGAGAGAGAGAGGGCCAAGACAAGCCCTACTTTGTTATGAAGAATAACTGCCTTATCTGTGAGAACCCTGGCCTATGAGGAAAGAGAGAGAGAGAACGAGAGAGAGAGAGTGAGCGAGAGAGAGAGCCACACACACACACCCAATGCATTAGCATTCCACTGAACGAGAGCGAGCACAGGACAGAGAAAGGTGAGAGGTCAGTTGGGGAAGAGGAGGGTAATAAGAAAGTGCAGTGTGGAGTCTGACTTTTGGCCAACACAAATCAACTGTTCTGCCCAGGTGCCCCCAATGCACTCTGGGAAAGCTGTGCCTGGGGGTGAGGCACAAGAGCGATGTCATCATAGTGATAAGATGAACGTTTGGGTAAATGTTGACCCTGTGTTGCAGGATGATCACAAATCCCCCTTTAAGTCAACTAAGGAACATAGACCTTCAGGCCAAAATAGGCTCATAAAGATCTAGGACTATTTGTTTATTAACCTAAAGCTTCAATCATATACTATTTAGAAATCATTGGTTACTACATTACCTCATCATAGAACTGTGATGTTTCATGTGACCGCTAACATAAACCACCTGCTCTAAAACGTCCTTCATTCCAACCCTGCTAAAGTGATTACCCACATCAGTAGAAAGGTATGGAGAAAGGCTTTCTCTCCGTGTTATCAGGCTCCTGGCAGCCATCCGAGGTCTGACTGGGAATGGGAAGCCATCGCAGGCTGTAACGGTGATGAATGGACGGCTCAATGAGCTGGACCTGAGCGAGAAGACCGCATTACAGGGGACTGATTCTGCAGAACACCCCTCAGCTGTGCATGAAGACAGACACTCTGTTTGCAAGGTACAAAAACGGAAAATGGATTTTCTCATTTTCGACCCTTGTGGATTGATTTGTGAATCGTGTGCGGCTGAAACCGTAATGACAAAATGAGTACAGAACGTACAGGTTTGTTGAGAACACCGTTCTGTTTGTGCTTCAGTACATAACGTGTTGAATCAAACACAGTTTGAGTACAAGATGTGGGACACGTTTCCTCTAGGGGCCGGGGAAGAATAAATCCTTGTTTCTGATGCCGTGCAAAAGACTTTAAATTCAAGAGCTTCAAAGAGTATTCTTATGGTGCTGCTTTTCCATTGGTATCACACACACACACATGTACACATACACACACACATACACACGCACTCACACAAACAGTCACACAAGTCACACAACGACGCTTCAGAGAGACATGTGTGTGCGTGTGTCTGTGTGAGAGTGTGTGTAAGACATCATCCTTTTCATCAGGAAAGGATATAGTCGTAATGACCTGTGTGTGTGTGTGTGTGTGTGTGTGTGTGTGTGTGTGTGTGTGTGTGTGTGTGTGTGTGTGTGTGTGTGTGTGTGTGTGTGTGTCTGTCTGTTTCTGTGCATATGTGTGAGACAGGGAAGGGCATCGCTGTAGTTCTCAGTGCAACAGATGCTCTCCAGTTTCATAACACATCAGTGTCCTTAATCCCAGATGGGGCTTCACACACACACACACACACACACACACACACACACACACACACACACACAAGTAGAGGGTTATACACTCATCACCAGGCCACAAGGGCAGACAGACGTCTTTATGTTTCCTCAAGTAGTGTTGAGCTGTCTGTGCTTGAGTACTTTATACTTTATGAATTACTTAAAAGTACTGAAGCTCTGGAGAAGTTGAGTTATCATGCAACCGCAAGAATCACAGGAAGGTTTTTTTGGAATCACATTCGCACACTCGCTTTTCATAAATATGAGGTCAGGTTCAAAAACACAAATAGTAGTAATAGTGACATTGCTGGTAATTATGTTGATCATTCACGGTGGGTGGTTGAAGGGAAGTGTGAGTGTGGGGCTGAGAGGACAGGGTTCCAGGTGGTAATGGGATGCAAACAGGGCCCTGGGGAAGAACCGAGCTGAAGAACCGGCTGACACTATTCCAACACGCCCGGTTGGATGATCTAGTTCTGTGGGTAGCGTGTCATGGACTCTCGGCGTAGAAACATGCAAAGCATCTGTGTGTAAGCATACTTATTTGTGTAAGTGTTTGTGTGTGTGTGTGTGTGTGTGGGTGTGTGTGGGTGTGTGTGTGTGGGTGTGTGTGTGTGGGTGAGAGTGAGTAAGTGAGTGAGTGAGTGAGTGAGTCGGAGAGAGAGAGAGAGAGAGAGAGAGAGAGAGAGAGAGAGAGAGAGAGAGAGAGAGAGAGAGAGAGAGAGAGAGCGAGACAGACAGACAGAGAGAGAGAGACAGAGAAGGAGAGAGAGAGAGAACGTGTTTCTATGCTCTGTATTATTGTGTGACATAGGGTGAGTTTTCTGTTGTTTTTCTATTTTGTTGCCATGCGTAAGACAAGACTAGGTCATCCTAACTCAATAATAATACAATCACAGCTGAGGACCTCACACTACTGACCAACAGACAGCCTGAGTAATCCATGTCTCCCTCATTCCTGACCCATGACACACGCAAAGTCACTGATATTCAGAATGTGATGAATGAGTGTCATTTGTCACCCTCATCATTCCGATGAAACCTTTTATAAATAGTACTTAGAATTGTGTAGCATCTTATCCTAGCTATGTTTTTGTACACAGGGAATGGGTTAACCTAGCAATTGTAAGTGCTTTGCACTTGTTTCTATGAATATCTTTACCGTACCAACAGCGATTTATTGTTTCAAAGCGTATGATAAATGCCTTAAATGTAAATGTAACCTAGATACAAATATAAATATCAAGTGATTTATTTGACTCTATCAGCAAGACAAGATTAGGGTCAAGGGAGTGAAGACACACAGCGAGTGGACAGCTCAACCAGAATGATTTCCTATACCATACTGTAAATAATCAAACCATAAGAAAACTTGGGTAAGGTCATATCTTCATGTTAGACACCAAATCAGAGCCTTGATACTAAATCATAGGACAGACCATGATTTATGTGTAGCCAGTAGCTCTGTGATGAAATGTTGGAGGTCGCCATTAATCGTCAAATGTGTTTACAATTCTAATGTAATTATCTGTAGCATCTTCAAAGTGTTTGCCCAAGGGCACCAGGGACTGGATATAGAGCAGGGCAGAGATTATACAAAATTAACTTGTTCCTCTCGCTCTCTCTCTCTACCTCTACCTCTGTATCCCTGTCTCTCTCTCTCTGTCTCTCTCCCTTGTTCTCTCTTTTTCTTTCTCTACCTCTACCGCTACCTCTGTATCCCTGTCTCTCTCTCCCCCCCCTCTCTCTCTCTCTCTTTCTCTCTCTCTCTCTCTCTCTCTCTCTCTCTCTCTCTCTCTCCCTCTATCTCTCTCTCTCTCTGTCTCTCTCTCTCGTTCTCTCTCCCTCTCTCTCTCTCTCTCTCTCTCTCTGTCTCTCTCTCTCGTTCTCTCTCCCTCTCTCTCTCTGTCTCTCTCTCGTTCAGCTAGTATGTTATGATAGATCCCTAGCATCCCTGCCTCTCCCTTCCTGGAGATGTGTGTATGTGTGTGTGCATGTGTGTGTCTTGTGTCTTTGTATGTGTGTGTGTGTGTGTGTGTGTGTGTGTGTGTATGACTGTGTAGTGTGTGTGTCCTTGGTTCACATGGTATTTCTTTGCTCAGTTACAGAGAGTTTACGTAAGCGTGGTACATAAGAAGTCCAATCAAGGCCGGGCTGACGTCAGCAGCTCTGGGCGGCTTAGTTTGAATAAGAGAAAGGAGTGATAATCATGAGCCCAAAGGGAAAGCTCCGAGGCAGAGCGCAGACGGCCGCAATCGACGTTGGAATGTGGCCCTGTGCGTTCTTTAGTAATACTTTAGTAATACAGGGCTGTTCAGTAATACCAATATGAATTCGCTTTGGGCTCCACGTCAGAGACATGAAAACAGTGTGTTACATAGAGATATGACACATAGAACAAAATACATAGGCTTGTTTTGGTTTGGTTGCAGCAGTTCATCAGGGCAGCGAGGAGCTGATCTAGAGGTGCTTTCAGACATATAGTTCGATTGCTTTGGTCCGCACCAGGCCATAAAATGATACAATGTAGCAATGTAGTTGGTTTGGTTCGGTTTCACATATGCATATTTCTAAACAAACCAAAATAGACCAAGCAAACCAAAATAGACCGCGAAGACTACGCCAGTTTCGCGCCACTCACGGGCCACTTCCGAGAACAAAATGGAGCGACAGATTTTCGTTGCGCTCCTGGGGCTGATTCTCGCCTATTACATTGTATGTGTCTGTAACTTTCAGCAAACTATTCAGTTTGAAAATGAGTCGCGGCTGCAACTCGAAAACAACGCCATGATGAATTGGAGTCACCAACGGCGCATTGCTCGCCACTTCAAACAGAAGAGACGTGCCCACCTCCTGAATGACCGCAGATAACCTTTCTCCCTTAGCTGCTTGCTGAATAGTGCATAAACGTCGCTGTTTTTATGGGTTGTGGCAAGTTGTTCCTGTATGTGCTGATCCAACCAAATATTTATGAGGCATTTTATCTCCTCACTAGTCCACGTTTCTCCGCGGTTTGAGGGTTTTGGAGCTTTTTTCATCTCGAGCCACCGATGAATAAACAAATGGGTAAGCGTGAGATCAACAGGAAGTAAAAAATGAATAATTTGACCCATAATTCCGTGCTCCCAACACCCACAATGCATCGTTTTGGACCTTTTTTTTTGGTTGCTTTCACACCAGAGGAACCGCACCAAATTTAGGGAGATGGAGCAGATCGAGACCACCTCTTCAGCGAGGTCTCGGACGGCTGATTTGGTGCGCATCAAAGTGCGCCGGTTGCATTCACACCAACGCAAACGTACCGAACCAAGGGACCAAACTCATTTAGTGCTCACTAAATGCTGTATGTGTGAAAGCACCCTAGGTATCTAGGTCCAGGTCTAGGTGTTGGCTTCTGTGAGCCACACCCAGCAAAAGGCGTAACTTTCTCTCAACACATGCAACTTGTTAAGCCGACGTGAACATGATTTTGGTGTGTTTCGTACCGGGTTGAAGTCACATGACCTACGTGTCCCGCTCGTTCTTTCACCACCCTGCTGACAAGAGAACCAGGTGACACACATATCTCTCTCTCACAATGACTCCCGCGGGTATGTCTACTGAAAAAAAGGTTGCCATGGAGACAGCGGAGGAGGAGGGCCTCCTCCGGCTCCCTGTAGGAGACGTGGGTCAGCGACCCGGATTGGGAGGTCAGAGGTCAAGGGTCCAGAGGTGGTTTAAGATGTTAGCTGTGGTTCTCCCACCTGCGTGCCAGTAGCCTAGATACCCATGATGCATCAGTAGCCTGCAGCCTGCAGACCAGCTGGCACCTCTCGGATAAACGTGCACCACGCAACGTAACAAGCGCACCTGAGATTCGGGCTGGTTTGAATCACGGGAACGTTGGCTCCTTTGTTTGATCTCTAGTCTGGTGATGGTGTAAATATTTATTTTATTTTAGCAGTTTGTTTTGTACACACAGATATGTATTTTTATGTTTTTGGCTGCTTCACAAGGATTTTCCTCACAGAATTAACAAGCATTATCTTGTATTTGCTTAGGCCTAGTGCCAAGTGAATTCGCTAAACATAAATCTTTTTTATGTGTGTGTGTGTGTGTGTGTGTGTGTGTATGTGTGTGTCACACCATCGATACCTGACCCCTGACCCAATTTAGAGATGGAACGGAAACCCACCACACACACACACAGACACACATTCACACACACACACACACACACACACGCACACACACACACACACACATTCACACACACACACACGCACGCACGCACGCGCACACACACACACGCACGCAAACACACACACAGCTCTATTTCATTGCCCTACATTGCGTGTCCCGTGTGGCTGTGTTCATCACCTCTGACTTGAATCAATAACTTAAAGAGCTGGCGAGAAACGGGAGTGATGTCACCTTTGTGATGTCATGGTCTGCCGTCATCGTGTTCTCACAACTTGTTTTTAGTGGCTGAACATGTGATTTTTCCTCTCGCACTGAGCCCTGTTGAACACACTTTGGGTCAGATGACACACACAGATGAACACACACACACACACACACACACACACACATGGACCATGCTGTGTGTACGGTGTTTGCGTGACTAAGGACGTCCGACGGTGACGTCACCTGGATCGGTCCAGGTGTCACGACATCAGGAGCTGAATCACCGCTAATACCTGAAGCAAACGACAGTCTTTACATCCGATCATTGGACTGATGGCCTGGAGCCAGCGGGTTCATCAGCGCGTGACTAAGACCCCCTCCTCCGGGGTCACCGTTAAATCATCACGGAGCCAAACACAAAAGCCTTATTTTCCCCCTCCTGATGTCTTCTGCAGATCACGTCTCCTGAACTTCAACACCGTCACCGCCGGCGCCCGGACCCTCAGCAGACCCCGCGCCGCCACCCCGGGCCGCCCCCCCCCCCGCACGGCTCCCAGGAAAACCATGTGGTTCCATGCGGGGCCGGGGCCCCACAGAGACCCTTTGTGTATGGAGCCTGGGATAGGGGGGTGGGTTTAAATGAGTAGGGAAGACCTCTTTTTGTGTGTTTGTGTATGTGTGTGTGTGTGTGTGTGTGTGTGTGTGTGTGTGTGTGTGTGTGTGTGTGTGTGTGTGTGTGCGTGAGTGAGTGGGTGAGTGAGTGAGTGAGCCTGGGATAGGGGGGTGGGTTTAAATGAGTAGGGAAGACCTCTTTTTGTGTGTTTGTGTATGTGTGTGCCTGCGTGTGTGCGTGCGTGTGCGTGCGTATGTGTGTGTGTGTAAATGTGCGTGTGTGTGTGTGTGTGTGTGTGTATATATGCATGTGTGCGTGCATGTGCGTGTGTGTGCACATGTGTGTGTGTGCAGGAGAAAGCGTCGGGGCGTGGCCAGGCCCAGCGATACGGAGCGGGAGCACGCCGCAGCAGAGTGTCATGTTGCCAGGTTTTCCCCTGGTTAATAATGGAGAGGTGGATCCTATCGCCAGGCCTCCTCTCCACAGCCAGGGGTCACCCCGATCAACCCCGGCTTCCAGGGGCCCCTTTCAGCCAGCGGCCATCTTGGGGCGAGCTGAATGATTTGACCATTTATGGCGAACCGTGAGATAGGTTTTCTGGAACAGGTCCCCAGACTGTTTGTGAAGTCATAAGCCCTCTAAACTGGATCCACACAGGCTCCAATACTGGTGGACCTGTGTGCGTGTGTGTGTGTGTGTGTGTGTGTGTGTGTGTGTGTGTGTGTGTGTATCTGTGCAGGGGTCTCCCTGAATATTACATTATTAGATAACACCCTCTTCCCCTGGAGGGAGATACAGAGAGAGAGAGAGAGAGAGAGAGAGAGAGAGAGAGAGAGAGTGGGGGATAAAAAGGGAGAGAGGCGGAGATATCCTTTGATTATATATATTTTTTAAAAGCCATGCGAATGAAGCACTCAACGTTTAAATTGAATTGAGAAAGACAGTAACAGAGACAGAGAGAGCGAGAGCGTGAGAGAGAGAGAGCGAGAGAGAGACAGAGACAGAGGAAAAACAAGCTGTCCAAGCACATTTGGTATTTTCCGACCTCAACACGATCCAGACACCTGCGGTGTGCAGGGCCATTACTGAGAACATCCCATAATGATAACAACAGCACACAGTATTCATCTTCATAGGTGTGTGTTTGCGTTGCGATGATGGCGCTCCCTAAGTTTAGGCCAGGCTGTCGGAGGCCGTTGATAAACAACGCAGAGCAAAGAACATTAGCTGAGACGGGCCGCACACACCATACATCTAACAGAGAATTTAGATCTGGGTCTCCAAGTGCTTATGTAACTCTCTCTCTACTCCCTCTCTCCCTCTCCCCCTCTCTCTCTTCTCTCTCTACTCCCTCTCCCTCTCTCTCGCTCTCTCTTCTCTCTCTATTTCCTCTCTCCCTTCCTCTTAGTCGCGCCCTCTCTCTCTCTTTTTCTCTCCCTTCCTATCACCCTCGCCATCTATCTCTCTCTCCTTTCCTCTCTCCCTCTCTCTCGCTCTCTTCTCCCTCTCTCCCTCCCTCTCCCCCTCCCCCTCTCCCTCTCTCTCTCTCTCGGTTCTTCCTTTAAGTAGGTCTCTCATGCTGGCATGAATCAGTCAATATCGCAATGCACCAAACTGTTTCAATACCTTCGTTTCTAGGCCAAGCCGTATCGACAGCCAGAGGTGACTCAACTGCAGACTGAAAGCCATAACAGAACTGGCATTACAGCTCAGCACAGAGTAGATCAACTCAGACAAACTCGTACTCGTTCCTGCAATGGTCTATGATGATCCGCAAATTCAATAATGCTTCAGTGTGAGCCATGCGTTTGCTAAGATCATTATTACAGGCAAATCCCCCTCACACACACACACACACACACACACACACACACACACACACACACACACACACACACACACACACACACACACACACACACACACACACACACACACACACACATGACACAAAGGTGGTGTTGGTGGAGGTGTTGGTGGTTGTAGTGGAGGTAGTGGTAGTGGAGGTGGTGGAGGTGGTGGTAGTGGAGGTGGTGGAGGTGGTGTTGGTGGTAGTGGTGTTGGTGTTGGTAGTGGAGGTGGTGGTGGTGGTAGTGGAGGTGGTGGTAGTGGTAGTGGAGGTGGTGGAGGTGGTGTTGGTGTTGGTAGTGGTAGTGGAGGTGGTGGTGGTGGTAGTGGAGGTGGTGGTGGTGGTAGTGGAGGTGGTGGTAGTGGTAGTGGAGGTGGTGGTGGTGTTAGGGGGGTGCTAGATTAGAGCAGGCCTATTTTGTGTGACCCTTCAGCTCTGGGAGCCAAACAACCCAAACTCATTTCCACCCATTCAGCTTCTGGTCCGCATCACTGCGCCGACACACTACACATACCGTAGGGTCAGGAATGTAGAGGTCCTGCACACACACACACACACACACACACACACACACACACACACACACACACACACACACACACACACACACACACACACACAGACACACAGGCACATGGTGGGTACACACAGACACACACACACAGGCATTCACACATCACATGACTGCATACAGACAAATACAGTCAAACATGTATGGCCCCATGCACATGCAATCACACGTGTGTGATGCATGTGAATGGGGCAACAATACAAGTACAGCACGGTTTCAAACGCTCCCTCACACACACACACACACACACACACACAAACACACGAGTCCGGTAAAATATGTTTAGACCCATGCAAATACCAACACACACACGATATAGACGCACACACAAACACTTGCATACACAGACAGGTGAAATACATAAAGACCAGAAATACCTTTCAGAGCGTTTCAACACACACACACACACACACACACACACACACACACACACACACACACACACACACACACACACACACACACACACACACACACACACACACACACACACACACACACCATGCCAGGGGGGCGGCTGGCTGGATTAGCCGCCACAGCAACATTAATCCAGTGTCTTCCAAACAGATCGTGTGTAATCCAGGTTATCTAATGGGATGCGAGCGGGACGCCCATGGCCCTGCTCTCTGGTGTCAGGTGACCGGCTGTTACTTTATCTCTCTGTTCAGAGACCGTCACTCTCCTCACCACCCCAGGGTCGGGGGTCATGTCGGCCGCATAAACTGCGGCCGACATGAGAAGCCAGTTTCAGTGCGTTTCCCTCTCCGTCTGGCCCTCTCTCTCTCTGGGACGAGCTGGCCAGATATGACCTTGCTTGTTCAGTATGTCATCTCATCGCAGCATGGAGCTCTGGGCTGCTTACGGAGGCTAAGGCGGACTGCAGGGTTAGTTTCGTCCTTCGCCCTACGATGATGCATAGAATTCAGGGACTTTACGGTAGTCGTGGCAACAGAAGGTCCAGGGATAAGAGGCGCACGCACACGCAAACACGCACGAGCACGCACACGCAAACACGCAAGCACACCCATGCAAACAAGCACACACAAACAAACAAACCAAGACGCACACGCACACACACACAAACACGCGCAAAAAAACACACACACACACACACACACACGTCGCTTAGGGCTTGAACAGGATCAAATCAACCTTTTCAACCTTTCAGCTGGGAACACTATCACTCCAATATCCTGCTCCACACACACACACACACACACACACACACACACACACACACACACACACACACACACACACACACACACACACACACACACACACACACACACACACTAAACACCAGCTTCAGGGGAATGGGTCTGGTCTATTAGACCTCTGTTCAATACCCTTCACAGACGCACACATACTCCTCCTGACTCATTGGCCCAGATACGCCCCATTAGCATTAGTGTTAGCGTGGTAATGAGCGGTGGTAATGAGCTACACCTGGTCTGGCTCTCCGCTTAAGGACTAACAGGTCACGTCTATCAGTCGATTTGTGTCCTGTGTGAGACGGTGGAGGGAAGCATGACCTTCTGAATGACTCAGGAGTGAGCAGCAGGATTGGGCGTGGAGGGGGTTGGATGTGGGTCTGTGGTGGAGAGTTTGTTTCGACAGAAGAAGTTAAGGAAGTATGTCACATGGTGCTCATACAGCGTGATATGGGTGGGAGGTGTGCACACATAATAAAATACATTTAAATGCAAATTTGCAGACAAATGCTTCACCTATTCCCCATAGCATGCAAAAATAAAGTCCTATTCAAATTCAACCGACCTAGTTTTAGCTCAATATGAAAAATGTCATGAAGCCAATAGAGCTGTCAGTTTTTTCCTTTTTTTGGCAGTTTCCTCATTTCCTCATATCTGGGTGGATGAACATCTTGCAAGTCGACCACAGGGAGAATGATCGTTCCATTGATAACAATACAATCCCACAAATGGAGAGCAGAAAGAAGCAGAAGATATGCCCCTTCACCTCTCAGCCCAAGGCTAGCATGAGTGGACAGTTTGCCTTCACACGGTTCTTAAGACTCCAGCTTTGTTTACCTGAGTCTGTTGCTATTAATATCCCCGAGGTAAGCCTCCCACCATGTCTTCAAATCCTTCTGTCCGTGACCTTCCAGGTTCGACTGTGTTACCAAACACACTCCATAACCCGTGTACAACATATGCTCCATCAGATGTATTAGATCTCTGATTAGACCAATAAAGGCCGCTAAGAGGCTTATGTGGGCTCTGTGCAGTTACGCTTTGTTCCAAATAAATCCTAGTCCAGAGGTGAGTATAGTTTGTTTATTTATAAGTTTATTTAACTGAAAAGATGGACTCACAACTGATGAATGGAAACATGTTGATGGTAATGAAATCAACTCAATAAAAAATAAAGGTGATGACAATGACGATGTTCATAAAGATGACAACAACAATGACGGTAAACAGAAATATATCAGGAGCGCCACTAACCCCCTTTGTCCATAACTCCTGCCGATCCGATTTGTTCATTATGTCTTTTCGCTGACATCCTTGGGGTAGTCAAGGGTCAAAGGGTCCAACTGATAAGTCACCACTATGAGACCGCACATTATAAAAAATATAAGTTTCCTGTATTCTCACCAGGTAGAAGAATGCATAAGGGGATCTCTGCACCCTCGTGACTGGTATACCCCAGGCACAAAAGTTAAAGTTAGACAGTGCTAGGAACAAGTAGAGTCTATCACACTTCTGAGACCTGTGCCACTGTATAAGAAGTCCTTGCTTTTGACAATGCATCAGACTTCAGCTTGGGCAGCTCTTGGAGCGACACATGTTGATTTCCCATGCAGGGGACTTCAGCTTGCGGCTCTCTGGAGAGACGCTGGATGATTTCCTATTTGGGATCTCTCCTTGCGGAGCTCTTGGAGAGACGCAGGGGGAACTCCCACCTAGGCCTCGGATCATTGTTTGTTGTATGATTGTTGTATGTTGCTGTAACGTTATCACCCAAATATATGACCATAATCGTCATAAGTTCAGATGACTCTTTATTCTACCCAGTTTAGACAATTGTGATTGACATGGTTCTGGAATTCCCACCACAAGGGCTAAGGGTTTGAGTAAATGTTGTATCATGTGTGGTTCTGTGAAGCCCTTTGAGAATGAAACCTATAATGTTCAATTTGACTTGACTTGAGTTCTACAGTTTCATTCATTCATCTCCGTTTTGCCGAAGGCCTCAAACTCTTTGACGACTAAAACAATCTAGGTCACCAGAACACTCAAACGATCCAATGACGATGACAGGATTTGCTAGCCGTTAGCCGTTAGCTGCCAGTGTGAGAAAAACCAGCCCCATCCTTCAAGGCTCTCTCCTCCTCCTCCACCATGAGCTGATAATCAGGGTTAAAGATAGCTACAGGCCAGCACAGAGCTTTCTAAAAGAGGACAGGCACACAGTGAGACTCAGCATGTCCTTGTCCCACCTCCTCTTCCTCACACCTGGACGCCAGGCGCTGGTGCAATTCCCCCCGGGGCCCAAAGGAAGACATGACGAACAGGGAGGACTCCACCTGGGCTTTTGTTGTTTGGTGGAGTTTTTTTTTATTTTTTATAGATGCTCAGTTTAGTTCCATGTGCCGTACCAAGCAAAACTAAACACACACACACACACACACACACACAGACAAAAGTAAATTGATAGCAGCAGTACATGATTTAATAAAGTTAAGAAACAATGATTGAACTTTGAACTCTATGCATGTGGGGGGACTAAATCCTCAATGTCCACAACCTGTGGGCCTCCCTGAGCAGGATGCCCTCTAACCCCTACCGGCTCCTCAATGACATGGATCTGACTTCACTATAAGTCAATTTGGATACAAGCCTCTGCTACATAGTAGTACATCCTCCAAAAGCAACAGTATTTATATATGTGTGTATTAGGGATGGAAATATGCGTTATGAATCTGGGATACAATGCAGAAATATAGCGCTACAATATAGCAGTCTGATTATTTGGTTATTTTAGTTTAGTGTTGGGATTCTGGTTCTACAGCTCAGCCAATATTATCGAAGGGGTGGCAGTAGCTCAGGAGGTAGAACGGGTTGGCTGGTAACCACAAGGTTGCTAGTTTGATCCCTGGCTCCTCCTAGCTGAGTGTCGAGGGGTCCCTGAGCAAGACACCTCACCCACCGACGAGCTGGCTGTCGCCTTGCATGGTTGACACCACCGTCGGTGGGTGAATTTGTCCATGAATGGGTGAATGTTAGGCAATATTGTAAAGTGCTTTATGAATGCAGTCCATTTATCTTAATGAATATGGCCAAACAGAACAAAACGTAGTTGACGGTCAAATAACTATTGACGATTTTCTAGCCAGTACTGCAGAAACAAAAAATATATTCTCAGATTCTCCCATGACACGATTGTTCCACCAGGCCTAGCACGTCCGTAGCACGTCCGTGGTACATCCGTAGGTCCTACTCGTGAAGTACTCATGAAGTAATCACTCGGCCACATGAAACACAACAAGTTACCACAACATGACAGGGACATGACTCAGCCAATCGGGGCCCAGGGCTCCACACTCGGCAAGTGATTCATGTCCAACACCATCTCCCACAAGGGCCCTCAGCGGCGCTGTAGCTGTGGCCAATCATCACATCCAGCCCTCCTCTCCATTACACACACGTCTGGCCGTTCAACGTGAGCCTGGCACTGGTTCCCTTCGCCTCACTCTCAGACCTGGGTATAAAAACCCTGCCTTCTCTTGGTCATGAGGCATTACATTCTGAAGGATCCTCTTCTTACATATCACTATACAGAAAGTGTTGCTGTTTTATGGACTGTGTTCAGTTCTATACTTGATATTGATTGTTTGATTGTTGATATTAATGTTTCTATTTTGATTCTATAATTGAGTTCTCAAGAATAGCAGCTTCTAGACCTATCTATCTATCCATCTATCTATCTCTCTCTCTCTCTCTCTTTCTCTCTCTCGCTCTATCTGTCTTTCCGTCTGTCAGTCCATCTATCTACCATCCCCCATTTCCTGTCTTGGACTATAAAGTACCATCATACCTATCTGTCCATCTTTCCGTCCATCAGGCCTGTGTTTATGAAGCTATTCCACGGTGAGCTGTTAGCTTAGCGTAGCATCCTGTGCTTTAAATGAAGTGTTTGTTGGCATGGTTCCTCTTTACATCCACAGCAGGGCAATGGCTTCACAAAAGACTGAAAAACTGAAAGGGCATGCAATAAGACCGAGCAGGCAAGCAGCACAGAATGTTCTCTGTGTATATAAATGTGTAGAGGCAGAAAGGCCAATGATATAACCTTAAATGGAAGATTGTAAAAGGAGCTTCATTACAAAGGATCCATCGTGTTCGAAGCCAGACTGTCAGACAGGCAGCATTGCATGGACGGTCTCCAAAGAACCGTTCAGACACCATTCAGCAGAGCGTGATGAATCTGAAGCCATTATAGAGGCCGTTAAAACAGAAGAATTTTACTGGAATATAAAACTATCGCTCCCTCGTACTTCTCTACCTCTCTCTTCCCCTCTCTCTCTCTCTCCCATTAAAGGCTCTTTCTCCCCTATCTCTGCAGTGACATGTGACACATCTAAATATTCTCCCATAAAAGGTAATCTTTCTATAGCTCAAAGGTCATTTTGTTTTTACACTGACACCATGCAGTGTGTATGCATATATCCAGTGGCTATGCAAAATGTTTAACATGTTCACATATGGGTGATATTCAATTGTATCTGTTGATCTGTACGTTTTCAGAAGGCACGACCTGTTCATTATCCAGCATGTAGTCATCAAACGCTACGGATCATCGAGCTAAATCAGTCCGAGTCGCCCGTGCGCATCCAGCCTCTAAACCTTGCCTCACCACGGGGGACGTTCAACCATCTCTGATGAGGCGGACGTGCCTTGTCTCTCTCTGGGGCCGCCGTGGCTATAGATCCTCACATTATGGCGGTTAGGCCCCAGGCACACGAGAATACCTGGGCCAAACCCAGTGGGGTAGTTCAATGAGCATCACTAGCATCACCTCCATCCTGTTCCAACCCTGTCCCCCGCCCCCGTCCCCCAAAATCCTCAGAGGGACACCGCCAACCAGTGAGCCGTCGGAGACACCGTGGTAACCCCGACGTCGCTGATGTAAAAAACAAACAGCCAGGCAGCTGCTGTCTGTTCCGTTGGGCTGATCAGGTGTGTTACCTGGCGTCATGACAACAGAGTCTTCACCTTGGTGAGAGGGGAGTGGTGGGGGGGGGACATCCGTTTGCACAGGGGAGAGAGAGAGAGGGAGGGAGAGAGAGAGAGAGAGAGAGAGAGAGAGAGAGAGAGAGAGAGAGAGAGAGAGAGAGAGAGAGAGAGAGAGAGAGAGAGAGAGAGAGAGAGAGAGAGAAAGAAAGAAAGAAAGAAAGAAAGAAAGAAAGAAAGAAAGAGAGAGACGGAGAGATAGAGCGAGCGTAACTGGACACCTGAGTGTGTTGTGTGAATGCACATACAGGTAACAGGTTAGAGCAGGCACAAAGGAGATGGGCTGGGGTGGAGGGTGGTGCTGGGGGCGGAGGGTGGGGCAGTAAGGGTGGGTGGGGGTGGGGGGAGGGGTCGGTTACGGAGGAGATGGTAAGTGCGTCACATTTCTTGTGATTGTTGGGGGATTTTTGCCAGCTCGATTCAGAGAGAGGGATGGCGATAGAGAGATAAAGAGAGAGATAGTGTGTATGAGAGGGTGATAGCGGCATAGAGATAGTTAGAGAGCAATAGAGAGCGAGAGAGGGAGGGAGGAGGGAGAGAGAGCAGGAGAGCGGGAGAGAGAGAAGGAGCGAGAGAGAGAGAGAGAGAGAGAGAGAGAGAGAGAGAGAGAGAGAGAGAGAGAAAAAGGCAGCAACACAGGGAGAGAGCAGGAAGCAGACACACACACACAGGGGGAAAAGTGTAAGCGAGGGATCCGATTGGCTGCTGCATTGTTGTGGACTTCTCCAGAGCCGCCGTGCTGCAGCCCTGAGCGAACGGAGAGGAGGAGGAGGAGGAGGAGGAGGAGGAGGAGGAGGAGAAGAGAGCACACGCACCACCGAACAGGACATCTTCCTGCACCTCCTGCGTCGTGCACAACCAGCACGTCTGGCGTCCGCCAACGACACAGAGGACCCCTCTGGGACCGTGGCGTGTGACACACGGCGGTACGAGCGACAGAGGAGGAGCCCGGGGACTACGCCACAGACCGACACGTCGCCAGCAACAGGTCCTCGCCGAGTGCCCGGAGGAGCCATGAAGACTGGGAAGAGATCCTTCATAGGTAGGCTAGGCTGTGGTCCTTGATGGTTTCGGGGTAGCTATTTGTGTTGTTGTTGGTGGTCGAGGGGTCGTGGTCATGTCGTATTTACAAAGATGATGAAATGGGTTTACATGCGTTTTTTTACTCAGTCTTGGCCGTCTGTCTCTCTCTCCTCTCTCTCTCCTTCACCTTTCCCTCTCTCTCGTTCTCTCTCTATGACCGATCGAATTCGGGCTATTTAATGCGGTTAGCCTCCATTTCGTCTCGACCCCATCGATGTGATTGCTCCTATAATCAACAAAGCCCTGGTGAACATCTCTCTCGTGTCGCCGTTGAGCATCATGGCGGTTGTCCTCCCTCCTTGGCGCCCAAGTCACCATCGCCAACACATCTCTCTGTATTCGTTACCCAGCCCCAGTCATCCTGCCTCAACCAAGCACTGGCTGTTGATGTGAGGGCCGGTGTTTCAGCAGGTGTTTCAGCAGCTGTGAGCTGTGGTGCTGTGGTGGCACACCACAGTGTTGCGATACTCTGTTACGATGATCTGTAATGACTTGGCATCTGTCCCGTAGAGCAGTGGTTCTCAGCACCGTCTGCCCGGAGGCGAGACCAGGTGCACCGAGAAATACGCAACCCTGACCGAGGGTACGGATGTAATTGGTGCTATTTAGGATCCGCTTTGTTAAGAAGAATCGTTCGGCGTAATTTCTTGCAGTGGTTCTTGCGGTGGTTCTTGCGGTGTGTTGCCGTCACACCTTTAAAGGTTGAGAACCGCTGGAGTCAGACAGAATCAGGCCGGTTTCAGCAGAACATCAGATCCTCTGACGTTGTGTGGTAACAGGGGGCGTCCAACTTTGTTTTGCTTCATGAATGTTTCAACCAATCAGGTTGCAGTGGAGCGGATGCATTACACATAGAGAGATTCCCTCCTGGAAACAACCTGGCCGCAGGGTGATTGGGGCTTGGCTAATGATGAACACATCGCCAGGGAAGAGGCAACAGCCAACTTCCCCATTCCCAGTCCCTTCCACACACACATACACACACACAAATATTCCACCGCCAAATACACAGAGATTTGCATATTAGGTTTCCATCTGCAACAGAATGTATCTAAAGGGACGGGAGAGAGAGAAGGCATGGGCTGGAATGCCCAGGCATGGGCTCAATTGAATCCCAGACCGGGAATTCAATTGAGGGGGTAGTAGTGTTTTACTTCAGTAAGGGTGGGCTAGATAGTACTACAGTACCACAGTACCTCAGTACTAGAGCGCTACTGTACCTCCATACTAGAGTACCACAGTACCTCAGTACTACAGTACCACAGTACTCAGTACTAGACCGCTATTGTTCCTCCATACTAGAGTACATTCCAATGGACCGGTGCCTTCCAGAAATGTTCCTTCCCTCGTACACCGGCTTCTCGTGACCCGGGCCATGTACGGACGACGAGGTCGCTGGACCCAAAACATCACGAGAACTGAGTCCCGACCCGGCCCTGAACTGACCAATGGGAGCAGCCGTAGCAGGTCTGCAGAGCAGACCTGTCACGCACCACTGGGCCGTGTCTGGGGAGCCATGTGAGGTGTGGGGAGGAGAATCGACCATGGCTTCAGTGGTGGGGATAGCATGTGGTCAGCACGGCACGTTCACGCCATAGTGTATTGTAACAGAACCGGTGCCTTGTCACTGATGAGATGGTGGGATAAGGTGTGGTGTGCATGTTGTGTTTCAACATTACCCCCCATCATGGAGAGAACCAGGTCAGTGCAGCAAAAATGAGTGATTCAGCAGTAATGTTTTGGGTTTGGTGTCGAAACCTTCCTGTACCGATATCAAATGAACTGTTTTCTATTATCTAAGGCAGAGCAATTTCAACAGAAACAATTCCCCTCACCCCAGGGATTAATAAATTGGGTAACCTGACTCTGAAATCACATGAACTTCTTGAAACTTCTGCGCTTGTTCAATTCAGGAGAGAGAGAAAAATAAGCAGGGTGTAACTCTATTCCCTGGTGTGTAAAAACCTCCCAAAACACAAGGGCCTTGAATGCAGGGCTGCAATAAGTCCTGTGTGAACCATAGGTCCTCTCTAAGGTCTGGGTGTCTCTGCTCTCGGTGGAGGGCTCCCCATGGGTCCTTCTGGGCAGCTGAGAAGGTCAACCAGGGGAGGGCGGAGATCATCACACCGGGGGCAAAAACAAGAAGACCAGGCAGGGTGCTAGTAGAAGAAGTCCTGGGAATGAATAATAGAAGGGAAACATGAGGAGACAAGTCGGAAAAAACAACTAAACTGGAGGTTTTAGTCAAGACCTCTAAGGTGTCTCTTGTGAAGGTCTCTTATTTTGAAGTAGACCCTTTCATCTTAGGTACAGTGAATTGATTTTAGATAAATGTCCTGAAGGAGTGAGGAAGGGTTAGGGTGTTTTGCCCGAGGATGCTTCCAGGTACACTGCACGCATGCCGGGATTGCCAAAACCTTTAGTCTGGGAGTCGTAACCACTAGACAAATCCTGTTACTGCTCTGAGTCAGAGATGCCACTCATCAACAAGACACACATGGTTGCGTAGGGGGGTGCAGCTGAGTCCTTGGTTACTCCTCAGAGCGAGTCACTAATTAGCACTCTCTCAAACACACACACACACAATGACACACGCACACACACATCTGCGGGAGCCAAGTCTCAATTGCTGTTACCTAAGGCTCAGCCTGGCAAACAATTGATCATCAAGGACATTTGGTTCGCCTGCATGGGTTACTCATCCACTCTTTTGTGCTCTCAACACACACACACACACACACACACACACCAGCCCCCTCTCTCCCAGACCTTCAACACAGTTACAGCATCAATGGGCTCCACAGACACACATTACATGACAGCTCTGAACCATGAATCGCTGAATAAAGGGAACAGAGCAAGGTTGGATGATGGATGAGTGGTGAGCGTAGGAGGGCTGGAGCAGGCAGGTATACAAGGGCTCGGTCGGTGGGGGTTGGAGGGGTAGGGTGGAGGTTAAGGGAGGGGAGGGGGCAGTGTAGCAGCAAGGGTGTTGGGTAACTCCCAGCCGAAAGGTACTGTGTTCAATCCCCCAATGTCCGCAGAGTTTCACGAATGGACTTTGTTGGGTAAGATGCCTTAAAGCACCTACCTGCCTGCCTATTAATTCCCCAATGACAAGCATCTGAATTTATTTTTACAATAGAAAGATTATGTCGTATTGTAGCCAAAAGATACTGGGTTTGATTCCCATTGCCTGCCGAACCCCTGTATGCTTTTTCTTATGTGAGTATGACTGCTTGCCTGTTATGTTGTGCATTTGACCAATAAAAGAACTGAACTGAACTGACCTAACTCTCTACCTGCTTCTTACAGGCAGGGCTGGACTGGCCATCTGCCATATGTGTGACGATGACACAACTGTCTTTGTTTTTATTAATACTTTTGTGTCTGACCGGCCCATAAAGCAGAAGATCGGCTTATTGTATTTTCTCTTAATTTATACTTCACTGGCCCAATAACCCTCCCCATTTGGGCTCAGTTCCTTCATTAAACAGTGCATTTGCAAGAAAAAAGGAATAAAAACGGATAAGGAAAAAGGGAGGCTGAATCAGAATTTACTTTAGTTATAAGTGTCGCCTTAAGGACAAAATATTTTGTGGTGGGGGTAGGAAAGTTTTGTGTGTTGGGTATAGCCCCCAGTCAAAAGGTACTGAGTTCGAACCCCTGGCTGCTCCTTAATGAATGCCATGCATTGTATTTATTATATTAATATAATATATAATATATAATATATAATAATAATATATTGTATTATATGTATTTACTGCAAGTCCCTTTGGATAGAAGTGCCAGACCCTCTCAAGATCACAACATCCCAGAATAAACACACACACAGTGGTGGTTGTCAAGCAACACCGAATCTGGGAAGGGGCCGTCGGGTCGCTGGTGGAGGGTTTTACCGGCACTGCTGGAGTGGATCCGGATGACTCATCATGGGAGTTGTTTTAATCAACAGAAGCGCAGTCTCCACGTGTTCGTCCCTGGCATCCATCCCATGGTCTGGCGGACAGGCAGCGTGCCAAATACAATCAGTTGAATCGATCATGTGGTTTCACCAGCACGGAGCTGTCGTAAGAACGGGTAAAGGGCGGTTGCAGCATATGTGAGTCAGGATTTCAAACCATCTCAGATTTAAAACCAGCAGATGCGTCCCAAATGGACATTTGATTATCTGGACCAACGAGTGGGCTTCATTTGGATCGGTTTGATCAACTTGCACGGCTATTTTTATCCAATCATTTATTTGTGTTTCATCCAAGATGCAGGGAAAGAGTCATTTTTTCCCATGACAAATGCCTGTGTCTTGACTCATACCGAAATATTCAGAAAGCAGAAACACCACCCTTCGAAACCATCAGGTCGGATCAGTTCTGCTGAAACCAGCCGACAACTATTCAAATAATCACAAACAAAATGAGCGCCACTGGCAGGAACTTCCCCCAACAATCAGACCATATAAAAACGTTGGCTCTCTATTTGTGTGAACAATAACATTTCAGGACAGCATGCTGGTAGAAGTGGCCGTCTGATTCAGAGAGCCCGGTGGTTTCACAGCGTCCTGAGTCACCGTTCAGTCACTAAGGGCTCTGTGCCAACAGGTGGGCTGGCAAAATGTGCTTTCTTCACGTCTTCCTCTTAACTTTGAAGAAGGAAGTGCCAACCGCAGCACACCTCGGGCGGGCAGGGTCCTCGCCAGGGAAGTGATGCAAGTCACATGGCATTCGTCTGACATGTAAGCCACCATGAAAGAGTCCCTGTTTGGCCCCGGGCCCTTCTCTCTGACGACGGCGCTGGTGGGAGTTAAGGTTGATAAGTGTGACAGTGTGGACGGTCAGGGAGAGAGAGGACTCCTTTGTTGTCGTTATTATAAGGCCCATGGCCATTCATCCGTCTGGTTAATAGGGGACATCTCTTTTTGTAGTGATGATATAAAAGCTAAGTGGACCACAGCTGGTGCTCGCGGGGGTTGTGTTGTTGGGCTTTAATGCCGTCATGAACATGAGGCCGTATATAGGCCTATAGGTCATTTTATTTAGTTTCGGCCATGACCTCTCCCAACTGAAACCGAAAGTGTTGACCTAGAGGCATTTGGACTTATGGTTGGTCACAGTTCAAATACTGTAATGTTTCATGTTTACGAGCCATTACCTTCTTGAAGAGTGAAAACAAGTTATTAATGGCTTCTATGTTAACTCACTAGGGATGCATATTCATAATTATCACTCGCACCTGTGGAAAAAAAACGTGTATTTTGTGATATTAGCTTTTCCCGTAAAACGTTTAGTCTACAGTTGATCTATTATATATACAGTAGATAAACATATACAAATGCTCCGATGGGGTTTTCCATTGAACAAATGGCTTCTCGACCCTCGTCTCCATCTTTCCACTCCAATCTGCGGGTTGTCTCGCGTCACCCCGCAGGCGCACGGCGGAAGCCAGTGAAGGAATCCCGTGACATCACATTCGGCAGGCGTTGCCCCTGGTTACGAGTGATGTCAACGCAGTGTTTCAGCCCCCTCGGCCCCGCCCACTCCGGTGTACCACGTGCTCCGTATATAACAGCCCGTTCGCCACCTCCAGTGGGCACTGCAGCGGCATTCCCAACTCGACGTCAGTCCGCGCGCATTGGGGGACCATTACGCGTGACCAAAACAAGGATTACATCTTCTATTCGGATACATCCATTATTTTTTTAATTGTCTCAACATGGCAGTGACCGAGGCGAGCTGTGATTTGACTTACTGCAAGATGAGGGGTTTTGCATCCGTACTTACTGGTGAGCTATTATCCATGACACCGCGACTGTTATAGTTGTGAATGAGCGGCTGTATGTATGTGTGTGTGTGTGTGTGTGTGTGTGTGTGTGTGTGTGTGTGTGTGTGTGTGTGTGTGTGTGTGTTCATGAATGAGTATTCCGCTGTTTCGGGTTTTACGTCAGGGTTTCATAACGCGCGGCGACAGAGGGGCTGGTGAAACGGAACCGCAATACCTAACGACACCGATTCTATTCGATAACCATTTGGCCTCCTTTATAGGTTTTTCATTCATAAAAAATACTCAATTGTCAAAATTGTCATCGGAGCACAAGTGTTTTTATATTAATTTAATAATTCGGTGTGACCAAGCTGGCATGCCAGGAAAAAAACCTAGACATTCAATGGTGTCAGTGGCTAAATTAATGGTTGCGTAACCGCTCCGCGGCCCATGCGCAAATGTAACGCAGCGGCACATAACGCTCTCACATAGTTCACATTATGGTTTGCTTAACGTCCCCATGGGCGTGTTTGTTCTATTTACCTTGGTGCTATAATGACAGTGTGTTCCGCAGCGCACTGAGTAAGCAGTGCGTGCCGTGACAAGCTCCTGTATTGACGTAGGTGTGTGTGTGTGTGTGTGTGTGTGTGTGTGTGTGTGTGTGTGTGTGTGTGTGTGTGTGTGTGTGTGTGTGTGTGTGTGTGTGTGTGTGTGTGTGGGTGTGTGTGTGTGTGTGTGTGTGTGTGTGTGTTCCCTTCTTCGCCCCACAGCCTTCATTAAGGAGAGAAAGATGGGACTCAACGACTTCATCCAGAGGCTGGTCTCATCGCCACACATCTGCCAACAGTGAGCTATATTTACCATGGACCAGTAGGATCCAGTCTGTAAAAATATAGTGAATAAAGTGAACTAAATAAGCTATTGTCCGTGCGCTGACACGGAGGGCGTGATCGCACACCGTGCGTAGGCTATATAGTTGTGTTTGCTCAGTGCGGGTCCGTTGTGTCCGCGTGTATGCACACTGGCCCGCGGTGCGAGGGACCCGGTAGTTTGGCTGCACATTATTCCCAGAACCCAAGCTTCTTATCGCGTCTCCGAGAAGGTGAAGAAAGCATTAAGGGAACCAGGAATAGCCGCTTTCATGACGAACTCCTCCTCCTCTGGCTCACTTGCGCCTAATCACCTTTTCTGCAGCCTAAATCCCATCTGTCCTCGAGACGGGAATAAACCTGTAATTCAATTATTACCGCGGGATCACTGCGTTATCCCGCGAGAGCGGTGACCTCTCCCACGCTCGCAAGTGCGTTCGCAATGAACCAAGACTACGACCCCGTCAACTCACACGATTCAACATACCATAATAATGCAAATAATAACAATAACAAGGTAATAAACAGTCTTTCTGGCTGTTTTGGTTTGATCCACCTGAAGGCGTTCCCACGGCAGGTCACCTTTTATAAGCAGTGCGTCTGAGACGGGATAAGGGCTGGTCCGTTCCCAGGTCGTGAGCTGGTTAATCCGCTGCAGTACACCCCAGGGGTTAATTCAACTAATAGCACGGAGGACTTTTCATTAGATCATCAAGTCTGTTCCGCAGAGCAGATAGCGTTTCTACTGTCGACGGAAAGCCAGGCCAAATCTTAAGATATTCGGTTGTCAATTTATTTGAACCCACACTGATAAGAGATTTATCTAAGTGTTCTCCATCCCTTGCTCTCTCCTTCCCTCCCTCCCTCTCCACTTCTCTCTTTCCCTTCCTCTTCATCATTCTCCCCCTTTCCACCTCTCTCTCCCTCCCTCTTTATCATTCTCCCCATCTCCTTCCCTCTCTACCCCCCCCCCCCCCCATCCCCTATCTCACCGTCTCTCTCCCTCCCTCTCTCCCACTCCTCTCGCTCCATCTATCTCTCTCCCGCCCCTTACCTCCCCATCTCTCCCTCCTCCCTCTCTCTCTCCCACCCCCTGCAGTGCGGAAGTCAACAACTTCATGAAGATTGACGAGCATCCCAATGAGGACATCGAACAGGCCATCCTGAGAGACGGACAGGTGTGTTCTCCAACCCTTTCACTGTTCCCTCTTTTGGGAAACGTACACGGGTGTTCTAATGCGTCCTGTGTCCGTATCCTCACATCATACGGTTGCTTTCTTTCAGTTGTACCTGACCTCGAGGACCTCGCTGGCTGAGGAGACTCAGTAAGTGCTGTTGTAACCTTCATCTCTAAAGAGAAGCTTAGGTTAGGTTATTCATTTGAGAGGGGAAATTAATAAAGGAATATATATATATATATATATATATATATATATATAGGGGTCACAGAACAGAGCAATAATTTAAAAATGAAGAAGAGATTAATTATTTTTTTATAAGAATATGCAATATCTTTGTGTGTGGTTGCTTGTGTGCATGTGCATGTGCCTGTGTGTGTCTGTGCATGTGTGCCTGTGTGTTTGTCTATGTGTTTGTTTGTGTGTGTGTTTTTAACATCATTCTAACAGCTCTGTGTTTTCCTCAACAGGATCAAACCCTCCGATTTTGACTACCTCAAAATCATTGGCAAGGGAAGTTTCGGAAAGGTGAGTTTTTTTCCCACACTCTCGTCAAGCGGAGCCTCGACTTCCCTCATAGACATAGTGACGTTGTCACGGCTGGTAGCATCTGCTCGCTAACCCGGTGACCTTCTACCCATGTGTCAGGTTCTGCTCGCCAGGCACAAGGAGACGACCAACTACTATGCTGTCAAGGTGCTGCAGAAGAAGATCATCATGAAGAAGAAGGAGGTGAGAGTCTCTCTCTCTCTCTCTCTCCCTTGCCTTCATCTTTCAAACACCCAGACGGTTATCTCTACAGGCCTGCCCATACAATTTCAGATTAATAAAGTACATCTGAGTATTTGACATCAAACTCATAACCTTAGTATTGTATAGTTTGTCATCATCATATCACGTTTATATCTGTACTTCCTGTATGTCCTGTTCAAATGTGTATCATAGCCATGTGCACACATCCTACCTCTATAGGTCTTTACTCATACCTGTACTTTCTGTATTGCAGCAAAGGCACATCATGGCAGAGCGCAGTGTGCTCATGAAGAACATCAAGCATCCCTTCCTGGTGGGCCTCCACTACTCCTTCCAGACCACAGACAAGCTCTACTTCGTCCTCGACTACGTCAACGGCGGAGAGGTAGGACCTGCGCCTACGCCATCTTCTGGTCCATTAAGGAACTCACTGAACTTGAATGTACTCAACATTTGCGGTTTTACCTAAGATGATAACTTATCATTTGCTTTTTTTTCTTCGTCCCGTAGCTCTTCTACCATCTGCAGCGGGAGAGGATTTTCCTAGAGCCCCGAGCGAGGTTCTACGCGGCGGAAATTGCCAGCGCGCTCGGCTACCTGCACGCTTTGCACATCGTCTACAGGTGCGTCATGAGCCGGACTACAGTGCCCTCTAGGGGACATTTGAATAATTGCAATTACATGCTACATATTGAATGGAAATGGCTTATCAATCCATTTAATTAATAATACTATATATATATAAAGTTGTATTATATAATTCAATCAAATTAAGAAAAGTATTAATTATTTTGTCTTTCGACCACAGGGACTTGAAGCCAGAGAACATACTGCTGGACTCCTCGGGTCATATCGTCCTCACAGACTTTGGACTCTGCAAAGAAGGTTTGGAGGACAACAGCACCACCTCCACCTTCTGTGGCACCCCGGAGGTAAAGACTGCACACCACCCCCCTCCTCGACACACGCTAGTTAAACCATTTTAAAATAGTTAAGGACGATGACTCTGCCTGGCCAGAGCGGTTGTGTTGATGGTTCTGTATGTGTTGGTGTTGTTTGCAGTACCTCTTGTGTTGATGGTTCTGTTGTTGTTTGCAGTACCTGGCCCCTGAGGTGCTCCAGAAGCAGGCGTACGACCGCACGGTGGACTGGTGGTGCCTTGGCTCCGTGCTGTACGAGATGCTCTATGGCCTGGTGAGACACCGTACTCGTAATTTGATTGATGTATTTATTAGTCTCCTAAAACGTCCTCAGTCAAAATTGCGATGCTCTGCATAGCAGCATGGCTGCCCTGGCTGCCATGAGCTCCCTCACAATATGTGCTTTATGAAATGCCTAGTAGGTAGGCCTAGTAGCACAGTATATTAATATTATCATTGAATTATTATTATTCCCTATATTGGGCCCTTGGTTATCCTGGAGCCATGAAGGGATCCATACAGACTGAAGCATATGATCCTTAAGTCTGTATGCCCCAGCGCTCTGTGAAGAGGTTTCACAATAGCGAAGGGAAGATCTAAATGATTTCTTGTGGATTTCCTCAGCCGCCGTTCTACAGCCGCAACACGGCTGAGATGTACCACAACATCCTGCACAAGGCCCCCGTGCTGAAGCCCAACGTGTCCAACTCCGGCCGGGAACTTCTGGAAGGTCTGCTGCAGAAGGACCGCACCAAGAGGCTGGGCTTCAAGGACGACTTTGTGAGTCCACAATGTCGCTTTTAAAGGCCCCCTATCTTACCCGTTACATTTGTGACATCACAAGTGGGACCGCCCAACCCAGGTGTATTATTGGGTCTGTGGGCCAGGGGGCTCCACCGACGATAGGGCACTCATTCAAACGTCTGGATGGACAGGACACTCCCACTCGTGATGTCACTACATAGAAGGGATTTAAAGCTTCTTCTTTTTTTATAGCTGTGTGTGAAGTCTGTGTTCTGTGGCCGTTCTGACTGAGTGTGTGTGTGACCCTACAGCTGGAGCTTCAGCATCACTCCTTCTTCTCGCCCATCAACTGGGATGACCTGATGGCCAGGAAGATCACCCCTCCATTCATCCCCTCAGTGGTATGTTCCAACTCGTTTTGTAAAATCACGATTTTAGTAGGGTTTTTAATCTCTTTATTTATAATTTTTTAATATGAACAAAAGCTGGGGGTCTCAACTAAAAGAACATTTTTGAACTATACTAAGTGCTAATGTTACCATAACAATACAAAATAAGCACATCAGCTAAACAGCAGGTTTATTGTTTTTACATAATCAATCACCAACATGTGCAGGTGGGACTCGAACCTGGCTCGCTATCCTAATTTCCCACATGATTAGCATACTAGCAATTCCAGCCACCGATCCATCCAGAGGCATCTTTACTTTTTTAACCTGGACACTAACGGATTGTTCATCCTCCACAGAGTGGCCCCACTGACCTGCGGCACTTTGACACCGAGTTCACCCACCTCCCTGTGAGCGGCTCCCTGCTGAACTCCGACAGCCTTGCCGTGACCAACAGCGTCCGGGAGGCAGCCGGCGCCTTCCCGGGCTTTTCCTACGGACCCCCAGTTGACCACCTCATGTGAAGCCTCCCACCTGACCACCTGACCCCCTAACCGCCACACTCCATCCATCCGTCCATCCCTGGCCTGGCCCGAGCGCTGGAGACAGACTCACCGGCACGGCTCAAAAAGGGGGAACTACAACGTGGGCGACGGGCCTGTGGGACATTCCGCATGGGGGCGTGGGTCTGAGTACGATCCCGTCGGACATGGCTGACGCAGACAGATGCAGATCTCACAGGGGATCACCTTAATGAATAGGCAGGGATCGCTTGTCCTCCGTGATTGAATCCTCCATCGCCCCGCCACAATCTGGACCACCCGACAAGGCCCGCGACTGACTTTGAAAAGGGTGCAAAGCTTAGAAACTAGAATGGGTGTTTATTTATTTTTTTACGACTGAAAGACTGATAATAGCCTCTTTTGTTTTTGCTGGTGAAGGAGACCGGAAGAGGAAGTGCCTGAGGTTCTAAAGGCAGTATTGAAGGAACCCAAAGAGCAGTTTTTGACCCTCCCAGTGGGCGTGGGGCGCATGTGACTGGCTCTGATATCATCACTGTTTTACTTGGTTTTATATTGTGAATGCTCTCGTTGCACACGAGGAAAGGAGGGGTCAGTTCTCAGCTGCCACGGTAACGACAGCTGCGCGTCTTCCCGCCCCATAAGTGACGTCACTATTTTAGAACAAAATGGCATTCCACAGAAATGTAGAAGGTATCCCCGACAATATGTGTCCTGTTCATTCCCTCCCAACACTGACCATTCCTCAGAAGAACAAAAGAAGAGTGTGCTGTATTAAACGAAAAGGACATTGTTACCTAATTATTTTTACGTTTAACCAACTGCAACCATTCACTGTTTACGTTTAAATACTCTTTACACACTGGTTCTTAACGTAATAGATTAATGTTAAAGAATGAATCCGGTCTAGGATGTACTATTTTCCTACATTTTACTTTTTACATCGTTTATTTTAATATGCTGCGATACAAACATGTGTTGACCTAAACAGAGCTGTGTTTTCAGGCTTTCTGAAATTCCTTTCATATCAAAAGAGAATCAGTCAATTCAGCAATAATGTTGTAGCTTAACAAAACTAAAACAAAATGGATGCTCCCGCTCATTAGCCTCGTGGAGACCACCCTGGCCTCGCGGGTTCACATTAGGTTTCTCTCTGCAGATCGTTTCGAAATGCAAACTTGAATATCTGGATGGTCCAATGAGATCACCCATTCACGCCCTTTCAGACCTGTCCTTATCAACCGTACTAATTGTCAACGAAGCATCCTTCACAGATAACTACGATTCTAGACGATAGCGAGTAACTGTGAATGTCTTGTGCCTGACCCATTATCATGTTTAGCGACATGCGTGTACAACAAATAAAGCTCACATGTTAGCAACGTATGATCTATACATGTAGAGCTATGTGCATAGCTCATATCGTCACCCTGTAGTCCAACCAGCTGCTCTTCTAGAAACTGATCTGGAGGTAGATCTGCTCCAGCAGCTTTTGTCCAGAAGTGAAAGGCAGAGCTGACACCAAAATGCATCACCACTATTACATGATTCAATAAAAGAAAATGTGCAATAATAGTAACAACTTGTGGAGGTATAGGAAAAAAATCATATTGGAGTGTAAATTATAATTTATAGAAATCAAATTATTGAAGTGTGTAGTATAAGGTTGTTAATACAAATAGAAATACATGTTACTTTATGTTTAGGTCCACCCCTTTGTAAAAAAGTGTAAATATATATTTTAGTCTGGAAATATGAATGGCTACATAAAGAGGTTGTGCATTTTTTACTGAGTACACGGCAGTCATGCATTTCTAGACAGTTCTTCAACATTTGGAGGCTTTACTCATCCATTCCCTGCATTTTTGTTTCATGTATATTTATTCACGCAAGTGTATGTTTATTGTACCACAACTGTGTACACCTGGGGTAACTGACCTTGTTACATGAAAATAATATTTATCTGTTACCTATTCCAGCAGTGGTTGATAAATATAATAAATCTAATGAAAATACTCAGTGTTGGCTTCTTATTTTTCTTTGTCATTAAAAGAGGTAGGCCTACACACTACAGCATATCATATTGTAAACTAAACATCTTGATGTCTTATCTTGCTATATAACATTTTTACATCTTTCATATAAACCCTATATTAGATATGTTGACCTAAACAGACTGGTGCTTTCAGACTTATTATTCACAACAAAAACATAAAATGTATTAATCCAACATTGTCTATATGAAGCTTAACTTCTAGCCCAAGAATGGAGGGGTTTGAGTGGTAAAATAGGGGCTGTTTGGTTAATACAAAGGCAGTTAAGTTTATACGTTTTCTCACCTGTCAGGGAATGCTGCTAAATCGCACACACCTGTCGACCCACATCTCGCCCAGGGTTCACATGAGCGGATGTGCGCATGCGCAGACGGGGGGCAGGAAAACTTCCTGCAAAATAGTGATCCCTAACAACAGACAAAGCTTGACAGTGTGGATGGAATAGAAGACGATTCTATAAAAGGCACAGCGATTATCCTACTTGATGGTAAGTTCGATTGCGGATAGTTTCGCCGTTTTACCCAGGCTTCTCCCCCGGTGGGTTTCCGGCGTGTTTATCGTGAGATAATGGTGTCTTCACATATTGCTGAGCTATTTCAGTAGCCACTCCTTTGCTTGATCCCGTCTAAACCTTGGAGCCGAAAAGTTTCCCATTGGGGAAAACCCAGCCTGCTCTGTGATGTCGTTCGTTATTAAACCTACGTAGACATCAGCCGTATGGGAGGTACTAAACATGCGATTGTGATGTTGTAAACCAGTGTTGTAAAAAAAAAAAAACATTGCAGGGATAGTGTGACTTTGGGCCTCAGAAATCCCCATAGTATTCTGAGCTCGGTGGCATTTAATGCAAGTGAATATTACACACACGGGACCCACTGCAGAAGCAGGGGATTGTATCAAAGATAGTAGTGCATACGTGAACACACAGTGTTGTATCACTTCCAAACGGTTACGAAGCACTGATTTTCTAGGAAAAAGGTTTGGGGGTGGACTTGACCATCATAAACTTGCCCTTGGCGGTGGCTACTTGCTGGATGTGGTCAGGGCTAGCCCGCTAACGTGTGTCCCTCCGATGCTCAAGTTAACCCCGTCATAGCGTCCGTCCACGTTATGTCTACACGGCTGAGAGATGTTCGTTTGTAAACCACAGGTGTCGAAGGACCGAAGAGGTAGACCGGTGCTAACGTTACACGATGTAAAACTTGCGATAAAGGGTTTAGATACAGCGCAACATATAACGGCGAATGTGGATTCGTTCTCACCAAGTGCTGTGGTTTAACGAACGCAAATAAAACGGGTCGTCACGGTTACCATTCAAACCTAACCGTCGTGCCCGCGAATACACCGGTATATACTGTGGAACAAGGCACAAACAAGAGACCACGGCTGGCTAGCATGGCGGACTTAAAAGTTACCCAAGCAGAGCGGACGGCGTCTTACGTGCTACGCGACATGCAGGTTGCGGGGTAAAGAGTCTCGGGGAGCCGCGGTGTTCGCCGTGGCGGCCGGTCGGTGCGGCTCTGAGCGGCTCTGAGCGGTCGAGGTGAGGCTCCTCCGGCGGCAGGAGACCAACGTCTCTGTCGCGAGGATCCGTGACGCCACGCCACCAGAGGACCGCGGTTACTAATGGCAACGAGGCCTTCTTGTTATGGGTTGTCTGTGGGTGTCCGCCGGCATTGTCACGTTTTCCAGCCGTTTGAACAACACAGTCGAAGTCATGTTGCTTGGCTTTTTGGTTTTATTTTTGTTTTTTGTTCATACAATATATTTTTTTGAATTCCAACCTGTTTTTTTGGTGCAGTGCGACGATTGCTTATGCGAGAGACAACATAAAAGAGGAAAACAACTGAACACTAGGTGCATATTTGTCAACTTATATATGTGGATAAACGCCATATACCCTTGGTTTTCAAAAAAAAAAAAGGTTATTCATACCCGTTTGCCAAATAGTCAGGCGAGTTAGTTGTGCTAGATAATTTGTAAAAATGTGTTCTAAATTATGCCCACATTTCTTCTCTCTCAAATACAGAGCCGAGCCTGGATAAAATGTTAATGCTTTTTTTTATTGATATTGCACAATTAAATGCTGCATATAAATCAAATTGTCGTGCAGCACCGTGTTTTTATGTCGTTTTTATCTGGGGGGTTTTTATGCAAACACTTGTGCTTGTCAATATTTCCTCACTCAAGTCCAACCTCAGCAGCAATAGGATTCTCATGTGAGAGAGACGTAAACAGGTTCGTTTTAATAGAAAGAACATCCGTTCGGTATACAACAGCAATTTTGGTAACATTTGAATAAAATCCATTTAAATTATATTTTTTAATGACCAATGTTTAATTGGTAACAACTAATTATTAAAAAAATCTGTCACAAAAAAATATGTTCCTAGCCCGTCAGAAGTTATGTGGGCGTCGCAGACCCAAATCGAAAATAAGGTCCAACGTTGGTTTATTTTTGTCCGTCCACTCGTGAGCGGTCTTGCATAAACCCCACCGCGGCGGCAGAACGTGAGCTGTTAACAAGTGCCTGACATATCAGGATCCTTTTGAATTCCCCACTTGCCCTATTTTCCTGCGCGCTCCCCGCGTCGTGGGCCAGTTATATAAATGTCCCTCAGTGTGCGCCAGCAGCGCCACTGAGGGCCAGCGGAGACGACCGCTCAAAGAAACCAGGTTAGATCTTATCCTGCGGGGCACCCGTGACACGACAGCTTGCACCTGAGCACCTGATGCTCGCGGGAGGACATGGTTGGCCGAATGTAGGTTAGGTCACATGTAAGGAGGCCCCGCACGCCTAATCCCTGCACGCCTAATCCCTGCTCGCCTAATCCCTGCTGTAAGCACAATGACCAATGTTTATGTTTATTACAAATGATTTTGTAACATCTAATTATGAAAAAAAAAAAAAAATCCGTCACAGAAAAATACTATGTTCCTGGCCCTTCCTGGCCAGAAGTCATGTGGCCGGGGCGCCCCGGAGGTTCACCGGGTAGAGCGCAATCCTTGACGCAGCAACCGCGGTTTGATTCCTGCCCGTGGTCCTTTGCTGCATGTTTCCCCTCTCTCTCCCATACTTTCCTGTTTTACTCTACAATAAATAGGATAAAAATTAATTAAAAATAATGTAATAAAGTAATGTGGCCGTCGCATACGCGAATTCCCGAAAATAAGGCCTTTATTTTTATGTATAATAAGCTTTATTTTTGTCAGTCAGCCGGTCGAGGCGGGCCGCCCACTCATGAGCGGTCTCGAATAAACCCTCTCACCGGCACGCCACCACGGCGGCAGAACGTGAGCAGTTAACAAGTGCCTGACATAACAGGATCCTTTTGAATTCCCCACTTGCCCTATTTTCCTGCGCGCTCCCCGCGTCGTGTGCCAGTTATATAAATGTCCCTCAGTGTGCGCCGGCTAGGGCCAGCGGAGACGGACACGCAAAGAAACCAGGTTAGATCTTATCCTGCGGGGCACCCGTGACACGACAGCTTGCACCTGAGCAGGGAGGACATGTTAGGCCGAATGTAAGTTAGGTCACATGTAAGGCGGCCCCCATGTGAGTGCCCTCCCCCACCACCCCCCCCCCCCCCCCCCCACCTCCTCCTCCTCACCACCTCCCCGTTTGGACCGCCTCTGTATCGGTTACCGTGGAGCGACGGGATGGAGGGCAGGAGTGGGAGGACCACCATGGCGGGAGAGGAGGGGAGAGAGGCAGAAGGGGGGGGGAGAGAGAGTGGACGTGGTCATGGACCCAGGGTACTTAAGGCGCCGACCCCCTGCATTCCTCCTAACCGTGTGTGTGTGGCTGGTTGTGCTGGGTTGCAGCAGGGTCAAGGCAGTGGTCGCAGGTCCAGAGAGCAGTAGGAGGAACCAGGGGCTCCATGTCGGCTCACCCCCCTGCAGAGATGGACGGACCGCCGGAGCTGACTGAGCTGCCGGTGAACACACACACACACACACACACACACACACACAGACACAGACACACACACAGACAGACAGACAGACAGAGCAATGCTCACTCATTCATTCACATGCATATGAGCACACACGCATGCATTCTATGCTTGCTCCCTCACACATATGCACTCATGCATGCATGTATATACACACACACACACACACACAAACTCTCTAAGGTACCCATGCTGGCTCACATGCATGTATACAAGCACGTCACCTCTGATGGGTGCAGGGTGATATGCTTGGATCAAACCTTCTTCCTATGTCAATCTTCCATCCATATAGTTTGAGGCGATGAAGTGTTTTAAATGGTCCATGCAAGGTGGATGGCAGGGGATTTGGTTTGTGCTTTGTGGGCTCTGAATGGACAGGTTTTAATCTGTACCTATCATGACAACACATCTCTCTCCATTACATAGACGTATTATATCGTTGCTTTCTGCTTTTATTCGTCCTCAGTCAAAGAAGGCCAAGCTTGATATGGACGATGGACTGGAGAAGGCAGCACGGTGAGTGCTGCTTCACGGCTTTCTGTGTGAACTGCTTTCTATGGAAGTATTTGTACTTTAGGTTAAGAGCAAAAAATGGTTTGCACAAACTTTAAGTCTTTGCACAAGACTTTTTGTTTCAGAGGGCTGGTGGTTAGGTCATCAAGTGATTAGTTAGTTCATAACGTAAAATAAGGTAAAGCTAAACTAGCAGAGCTCTCTTGTTAAGTTAATAAGCTAAAGCGAAGTATCAATGTGTTGCTGGTTTGGTCAATTTGTCAGTATGTTTAAGTTTAGAGTAAATAATTGTTTGCACAAACTAAGTCTTTGCATAAGATTTGGTTGGTGGTTATAGTAAATATTGTAAAACAAGGTAAAACTTAACCAGCAGAGCTCTATGGGGAAGTGAATAATGTAAGATAAATTACCAAGGTGTTGCTGTTACAGTTAATATTAAGTTAATAAAGTAGGACTAACACTATTCTCTGGTTAAGTGAATAAGATAAAGTAGAGTACAAGGGTGTTGCTGTTTTGGTCAGTTTTTCTCAATTGGTTTGGCTCATTTCTTGATCCATGTTAACGTCTTCAAAGCTCTAGGTAAATTTGTCAAAATAGCTTATATATAGCTAAGCTAACCTGCAAAAGGTCTTGCATCACCCAAAAACTTTTAACAGATTCTTCAAAGTTCTTATCAATGTCAATGCCCTCCAATTGAAAAGTTCCTCTGGCATTGTGTAAACACTGTTGGTCAATATGTTTTGACTCTGAATGTTTACTCTGCTAGATTGTTATTTTGGTCTAGATAACAAAAGGCTATTGTGACTCAAACTGAATACTATCCAGATGCCAATTTCAATGGTAAAAGGTTTTGCATTACACATCGCACTTAGCCTGGTGCTACCAGACCATCGTACTTCATTTCATTTGTACAGAAGGTCTGGAACTGCTGTAATTGGCAAACGTTCACTCACTTGGAGGCGGGTGTCTGTTGAAGTTTAAAACTATTGGATCTGCCCAGTGCCACTCTGGATCTGCCATAACCAATCGCAATAGCGTTTGGTCGTGACGTATGTCATACGCCGGGACCGGCCAGAAACTACGTTGCGCGCATGCGCAGGCTGTGTACACAAACAAAACAAGATGAAGCGTGAAGATGTCTGTTAACGATAGCTGCAGGTTTTGTTCATCTAATTTTAGAGTTCAAGGAACAATTACAAATTCTACATTAATATTCGATAGTAAGGACAGAGATAATGTTTGCAGTCAACTGTCGAGGCTGGGTCTTGTCATTGACAATACGTCGCTACTTCAACGTCATCGTTCTCAGCCACTTCCTCTGTTCGCTGATTGGTCACACAGAAATTTGTTCGGGCAAAATCCCACTAACAAGCCCCAGCCCCAGACTGACTACTGAAGGGAAAATGAAATTTGGGCGGAAGTAGGTGGGCGGGCCCACCTACATCGCACTCACATTTCCATAGAAATTGTTCCAGAATACGTACCGATCAGCACAGCCTAATGCAAAAATACATCAGTACAAAAAAGGATTAATGTATAGCCTTACACTGTAAAATTGGAGTAATACACTAAAGGCTCCAGTCCGCTGGATGATATTCATGATATATATGCCTGGCGGATTTTGACAATTGGACTGACTCATGTGCATCTGATGACTTGCACAATGAAATAATTCATCCATGTTGAGAGAACAAGCGTTCAACTGAGAAGCAATTTTTCAGTTTTATCAGCAAGATATATAAGATTTGCACAAATTGCCTGACAGTTGTACCTACTCATTTGCAAATCAAAACAACATTTTCAATTTGTTAGAACGAATGACAAATTCAAATCTCTTGAGAACAATTGCCCAGTTGTTTGGAGGTTTCCACGTGACGTTCGGAAAATATTCAGTATCATTTGAGAATTGCGCCAAAGCCATAGACAAAAACTGTAATAAGTGAATTTTAAAGTAAAGATGTAAAATAAGGTAGAAGCTAAAGTAGCAGTGCTCTGGTTGTCCTGCAGGAACCTCACTGAGGATGGCAGCCCCCAGAACTCATACCCGGCCTTGATCGCAGGTAAGGCCTCTCCACCAAATCATTCTTTATTCACTCCTCATTCTCTATATTCTATGACACACATATTGCTAATGAATAGTTCCTGCTCAGTGGAAATGATGCTCATCTTATCAAAGTTCTGGAAAGTACCTGATCAAGATTGTTGTGATATTTCCACTTTGTAATTAGCAGATTTTCTTTATCCAAAGTGACTTCAAGTAGATGTACAGAAGGGTAGTGGTGGAGTTGACTGTGTAGTAACAATATTACAATGTAATACTGTCTTAATAGTCCAAGACCCAGGGCAACCGGACCAGCAGAGTGCCTTAGCCCCGCAAGCATGCAGTGACCCCATGAACTCCTATACACATTCTGGTAGGAGCAAATCTTGTTTTACAACAGGAAACATTCGGTTACATCTATGCAAAATGATGTGACCTTCCTTGGAACTGTACAAACTACCTTGTTATGCTGCCCCTCTGTTAATGAAACACTTGGATTTTGACTTCAGTCGGACCGTGCAAAGACCCTGATGCCACAGTTGTATCCGAGTTCTCCCAGATGTACCAAGACAACAAGTAGGTGTCCTTTATCTGCATGCATATACAGTAAGAACGAATCATCAATGTTAACATTAGATCCTTGTTGTTTCATGTAAAGCATGTTGTGTACATAAATTATTAACACTGTTGTCTGATTCTCTATTAATATTGATGGTGTGCTTTAACTACTTTGCTACACCATTCCACACATAATTGATGACTACTGATGGTTCATTAGTTAGGCTCAGGGTGCTGTCAAAGCTATTTACTGTTCTGTTGAGGTCAAGAGATCAGAATGTGACTTTTAAGACACAAATATCAACCAGTGTAAACTAATGATACAAATATGAGCTCAATAACATTGCATAAACATCATAAACATGTGGCTGGGAAAGTTTTGTGATTAAACTGACCAAATAAATAGCTTGAGTCTTCAAGTTTTCTAGCATCAGTAAACATGTTGGTGTATTACTCCAGAGTTGCATTTCCCCTCCAGCATGTATGAAGTATGTTTGTGTATTCCCCATGGGAATGGTTAGAGGCATCTGAGCTTAGAGAAGGAAAAACAATCTACATTGCAGATAGAACTAGTATGATTATTAATAAGTAAGTAGTAGTACTTTCGCTCTTTTTGCTTCAACAACTGCCATCGGCAACGAAGCAATCAAATGGAGTACCCAATGTCATCATCAGATGCTGTTCTGTCAGATATTTTGCCATTTTAAAATGAAGAAAACTGCAATATATTTATTATCATTCAAATTAATATTCAAGAAATAACACAATAAAAGTAGCAGTCCTGGGAAAAGCATGTGGCAGCCCTGCCCCCATACACAGTATGCTTTGCAGATGATCCAGCTAATCCCTGACAAGTGCCTGTGTTCTCCTTCAGCCCCGCAGTGACCTCCTATGGCAGCCAGGTGGCGTTCTCTCCCCTGGCCCAGTCTAGCGTCTACTCCTCCTTCCCCCAGGCAGGCCAGACCTACGGGCTCCCACCGTTTGGTCAGTTCTGGCCCTCGACTCTCAAGTGCTGGGTCCCACCTCTTTACTGTATTCATGTCCACACTGCTACTCATGTACCCATTGTCTGCTTACTAAACCTCCCCCAGCCTCTCATGCCTCTCCACTGTGCTACCAGATGCTTTGGCAAACGCAGACTCAACAGCTTTTATTTTATTCATTAATCTCTGCTTTTTACATGGAAAAACCAAAACATCACACCTGGAACTGAAAAAGCTTTCGTTTTATCTTTCCTAATACCACCACTCCTCCTCTTCCTTCTCCTCGCTCCTCCTCCACCTCTTCTTCCCCTCTTCCTGGTCCTTTTCCCATCCGCTCCCACTGCCCTCTTCCTCCTCTTCTTCCTCTTCTTCAGGTGCTATGTGGCCAGGCATAAAAACAGAAACAGGGCTGCCTGAGGCGCCCTCTGTTGGTCAGCCGGGGTTTCTCAGCTTCAGCAGCGCATACACGTCCACGCAGCCCGGCCAGCTTCACTATTCCTACCCCAGCCAAGGCAAGCCGCGTTCTCACCCTCCTCATCCCTTCTCTTTCCCCTTCTCCTCCATGTAACAACACGGCTTTCCCAAACATCATAACAACCACCACCACCACCACCACAACCGGCCACCAGGGGGAGACTGGTTATCTATTTACGCTCTTTAGGCAGATGATTTTAACAGGATGCATTCGTTAAGGAGCAGGTAAGGGTGTTTTTCTGGCACATGTGCCGATGGCACTTGGAAGAACTAGGATGTAGGGTTAGAAAACATAAAGAAAAAACAGCTGCATCTATGTGCTTTTGTTTACTGTGTCTATGACAACCAGCCATGTTAGCTCTTTAGCTTCTACCTCGGCATCGTAGCAATAACTTCTTGTCAAACATCCGTGATGGATAAGCAGCGAGGGCAGACACAAACAATGCAAAACAATAAGAAAGCAACTGACTGTAGAGTCTATAATGTGTATATAACCACCTACTCTTGATGATCTTTGATTGGGTCAGTGGTAAAATGCAACAGTGACGGAAAAGCTTTTCTGAAAAGAGATTTTGAACCGCCCGTAGTTGGTTCACCAGAAAGCCACGTACACTCTCCTCATTGGAAATGATTAAAGAAAGGTGCCTTGCTACCCACAGGTAGTTCTTTGGGCATCGAACCCAGTACATTTCATTGGGGAGTCGAACAATCTTAGCCGTTACACTATCTGCCCAGATACAGATACAGGTCAGGAAGGAGCAGGTAGGCAGTTTAGGAATCTCACTCAAGGATGCCTGCAGGTAGGGACCTTGGGGATCGAACCCTTTGGGGCTCTGAATCAAACACCCTAGACACTACCTGCCTCTCTCCTTGCGTGTAACGGGTCACCCCTCAATAGTGTGTGTGCTTGTGTGTATGTGTGCCTGTATGATTGTGGGTGTATGTGTGTGTGCGCCTGTACGTGTGTGTGTGTGTGTGTGTGTGTGTGTGTGTGTGTGTGTGTGTGTGTGTGTGCGCCTGTACGTGTGTGTGTGTGTGTGTGTGTGTGTGTGTGTGTCCGCTTGTGGTGCAGTGTGTGTGTGTCCGCTTGTGGTGCAGTGTGTGTGTGTCCGCTTGTGGTGCAGTGTGTGTGTGTCCACTTGTGGTGCAGTGTGTGCTAAGTGCGCTGTCACTGCTGTCCTGCAGGCTCTAGCTTCACCACGTCCAGTGTTTACTCCAACATCCCTGCGACCACCGCCAGCACGGTCCCCGCCCCAGTGCCCAATCAGGTACGAGAGAGAGGAGGCGAGGAGGGCCTTGGCACAAGCTTGACCAATGAAACTCAACGTGGTCACGCAACAATAGGTTGATGACTTGATGTCCTCCTAACAGGAGGTTACCCCCCCACACCCCTCTTACACACTTATTGTGGGTTGTACATCTTGGGACTTAATATACGCATGATGACTATGATGACTATGATTTACGGCCTGGCACTTAATGTACACACTTATTGTTTATTGTACGTCCTTGCAGTTATAAATACTACTTAGCATTGTGTAGCATTTTATCCTAGCTCTCTTTGTTGGATACGGGGAATGGGTTAACCTAGTGATTGTTAGTGCTTGGCACTTGGTTTGGGTAAAAGTCGGTTCGGATAAAAGTGTAATCTAAATTGTGTGTGTGTGTGTGTGTGTGTGTGTGTGTGTGTGTGTGTGTGTGTGTGTGTGTGTGTGTGTGTGTGTGTGTGTGTGTGTGTGTGTGTGTGTGTGTGTGTGTGTGTGTTCTCCTCTCCCCTCCCCCAGGAGTTCAGCAGCTACTCCTCACTGGGACCCCAGGCCCAGTTCTCCCAGTACTACGCCCCCCTGCCCGGCTACGCGCCCCCCGGCCTGCCCAGCAGCGACAGTCACGGTACGGACGCAGCGGGCGTGGCCGGCTACCCGGCCGTCAAGTCGGAGAGCGCCGTGTCTGCCGGTCTGCCCAGCAACACCGGTGAATACGTCACCTGACCTCACGGCCCCGCCCCTTTCTCTTCTTCAAAAGGGAGGAGGAGTTAACCTCTGAGACTTAATAAGACAATCTAATTTCTCCTACGGGGGATTAATAAAGTTGTATCATAATTTTTTGCAGATGGGGAAATTCAAAACAACTGTCGTCATTTGATGATTCACCGTTTAGATCAAGTCACTCGCTTGTAGTAAAATATAAAAATTTGAATTGAGGTATTCCTCAGTGAGCTTTCATTTCATAATGATTATGGATCATATTGGCAGTGAGTGCAGAATGAATGTTGCAGTTCAACTCTTCCAAACCACTTTTTTATACAGATTACTTTATTAATCCTGGAGAAGATAATTTTGTTACAGTTGGTTAGCCCAAGGCAGAAGTTATTGTTTATTATATGCTTTTAACAAATATATATATATATATATATATATAGGAAACATTTAGATGTTTTTGCAATCAGTTGGACCTAAACTGACCAAAACCCAGAACAATGCTAACGCTAACATGCTAACCCGGCCCCCCCTCCATGCCCCCATCCCTCAGACGCCCCCCCGCAGGAGAACCTGCCGCCGGGCATCGCCCTGCCGGCCGGGGTGGCCCTCCCCACGGGGGCCCGGGAGCTGGATGACGCGGGCCGCAGGAACTCTGTGGGGAAGGCGAAGGGCAAGGCCAAGAAGCCCGATGGATGCCCATCCACGGACTCGGACCTGGAGGTAAGTGCCTGGCTAGCTCTACCGGGTTCGAACCCACGGTCGCTTCAAGAGGTGTTGCCAAGTGGTTGGCACACTAGCCGAGCTATTAGATAGAGCCGCTACTATTAGATCCATGGTAAATGGTAAATATACTGCATTTATACTGCGCTTTTTTTGTAACGAGTGGCCACTCAAAGCGCTTTACAATATCGCCTAACATTCACACATTCATGCACACATTCACACACTGACAGCGTTGTCAACCATGCAAGGCAACAGCCAGCTCGTCACTCAGGGAAGCCTCGACATTTGGCTAGGAGGAGCCGGGGTTCGAACTAGCAACCTTGCGGTTACCAGCCAACCCGCTCTTTCTCCTGAGCTACTGACGCCATAATACTTGGTTTATTTTTTGGAAGCAGAAGTTATGTTGGCCGAAAAACAATTGGTAGCCAACACTTCAATGGCCGCCCTGTTTTTTTAACAAGCTAGTCTTTTGGCAATGCTCTGGATAGAAGGAGTGTGAGTTGTACTGGTGTGTAACGTGTGTCTGTTTCAGCGGGTCTTCCTGTGGGACTTGGACGAGACCATCATCATATTCCACTCGCTTCTCACCGGCTCATTCGCCCAGAAATTCGGCAAGGTTCGTGTCTGCTCACTGATCGCATAACTTTGGTTATTTCTTGTGTATTATATTTACGGTAATTCTGGCCCGATATTGATCAAGTTGGCAGCTTCATTCTCCCATTCATCAAAACAATGTAACTAAATTAAAATAAACCCACATTTATCGTGTGTGTGTGTGTGTGTGTGTGTGTGTGTGTGTGTGTGTGTGTGTGTGTGTGTGTGTGTGTGTGTGTGTGTGTGTGTGTGTGTGTGTGTGTGTGTGTGTGTGTGTGTAGGACCCAGCCACCGTGCTGAACCTGGGCCTTCAGATGGAGGAGCTGATCTTTGAACTGGCGGACACACACCTGTTCTTCAACGACCTGGAGGTAGATGACGTCTATGGTCTATAAGGCCTGTTGTATGCATGCTCATTCATAATAATGTGTAGGTTAAACGTTCTCCTTCATATAATGAAACTATAGCAGGACATGATACAAACATGATATTATAATGTAATAAAATGTCGTGAGACTAGGTGATGATGTAGTCTCATGACCTGATGTTGTGAAGTCGATGCGTGTGGAGGTGTTGTAGTGTTAGTCTCCTGATGGTGTTGTGAAGTCGATGCGTGTGGAGGTGTGTTGGTCTCCTGATGGTGTTGTGATGTTGAGGTTTGTGAGGTGGTGGTGAGCGAACAGCCTCTGCAGACCCAGCCTGACTAAACCACTTCCTCTTCCTCTTCTAGGAGTGTGACCAGGTCCACGTGGAGGACGTGGCGTCCGACGACAACGGACAGGACCTCAGGTTGGTCTCCTCAGAATCCTCTGGGACGTGTTTGACTTGAAAGACATAATAATCCCGTATGTAGCCATTTAACACTGGCTTTTCTCAAAAGCTTTTGGACATGGTCTCATTGTCTCTCTCTGTGTCTCTTTCTCTTTGTATCTCTGTCTCTCTCTCTTTATATCTGTCTTGTCTCTGTGTCTCTCTCTAAATATCTCTCTGTCTGTGTGTCTCTGTGTCTCTCTCGCTGTGTGTCTCTCTCTTTGTGTCTATATCTCTCTCTGTGTGTCTCTCGCTCTATCTGTGTCTCTCTCTGTGCGTCTCTCTCTCCCTGTCTCTCTTTCAGTAACTATAACTTCCTGGCCGACGGCTTCAGCGGCTCCAGCGGGGGGGGCGGGGGCTCCGGGGCCGCCGGCGTCCCCGGTGGCGTGGAGTGGATGCGCAAGCTAGCCTTCCGCTACCGCCGGCTAAAGGAGATCTACAACGCCTACAAGACCAACGTCGGAGGTGAGCTAGCATCACACTGCTACACTACAGTCTGCAAGGACTCAATGGCTGGTGTTAGCGTAGTGTTGTTTTTGCTAAAGGATCGCCTGGCTTAAAGCTTTTTTTATTTGTGAAACTGTTCTATCATTTTGTTGTTTTTCATCATGTGAGTTTTGTCATTTGTCAGTTTTTATCACCTAGCTGATTGTAGCATTGTGTTTTTCCCCATAGGATCAACGCTAGCTGGTAGTAGCATTGTGGTGTTTTGCTATAGGATTAGCTAGCTAGTTATAGCATGGTTGCGTGTTGTGGATATGTAGTCTAGGGGGGCCAAAGGGTTCAGAGTAGCCGTGTTTGAACAATGTATTTACAGTCAGGACATAATATTTATTTTATGACGTTTCAACTATTTACCATGGCGTCTTTAACTTACATCAGAGGGGACATGTGACAGCAACAGTCTCTGATCTGCCTAGTAGGTGTTATCTGTGGCAGTTTATCAAGTATATAAGTATATCTTATATTTCTCAAAATGGGTCTATAGCCTTGTTTTTATCCTAGGTCTTTTAACATTGGGTATTGAGAAAGGAACAGTTAAAGAGGGGTTCACAGGTTTTGTGTGTGTGTGTGTGTGTGTGTGTGTGTGTGTGTGTGTGTGTGTGTGTGTGTGTGTGTGTGTGTGTGTGTGTGTGTGTGTGTGTGTGTGTGTGTGTGTGTGTGTGTGTGTGTGTGTGTGTGTGTGTGTCAGGCCTGCTGAGTCCTATGAAGAGGGATCTTCTGCTGAGGCTTCAGTCCGAGATCGAGAACGTGACGGACGCCTGGCTCAGCACGGCCCTCAAGTCCCTGCTGCTCATCCAGTCCAGGTGTGTGTGTTTCCTGGTGTGTGTGTGTCCAGGCGTGTGTGTTTGTGTGTCCAAAAAAGGGAACGCTAACTGTTCACAATCACACTGCCCTATCAGTTCCTGTGCTTTCTAAAAGGAAACCAGTGAGACATTTTGTGTGTGTGTGTGTGTGTGTGTGTGTGTGTGTGTGTGTGTGTGTGTGTGTGTGTGTGTGTGTGTGTGTGTGTGTGTGTGTGTGTGTGTGTGTGTGTGTGTGTGTGTGTGTGTGTGTGACAGTACTGAACATGGAGTGATTTTATTGTATCAGTTGACCTGCATTGTAAAGTAAGTGTGTGTGTGTGTCAGGGGGAAGTGTCTGAACATCTTGGTCACCACCACCCAGCTGGTGCCCGCCCTGGCCAAGGTGCTGCTCTACGGCCTGGGCGAGGTCTTCTCCATCGACACCATCTACAGCGCCACCAAAATAGGTCCGTGGAGAAGTGTGAAGGACGTGCGACTTTAAACGATCATTTCTGGTTGTGTATTTGGTTCTGCCTGAACAGTTTTTCTAATAGTTGATGTTTGCGTCATCGACTCCTGTCCCTCATTAGATCATCTTTGAGCCACAAAACGACTCATTCTGAAAACAACTAAGGAAACCCCCTTTAAGAGAGAGATGACTAAAGGCTTTGTTATGGTTCCACGTTGACGCAACGCAATGACCATGCAGTCATTGATACTGGGAGAAATTTGAACGACGTTAGCCAAGCGACCCTAGCAGGCGTGCTAACTCACAGGGAACCCCATGAGGCTAGCGTTCTGATCCAAAATGGCCGCCCGGGGACCGAGGCCCATTCAGTGTGTATGTTCTGCGGGCCGGAGGCGGAGCCTCATGTCGCTGTCCCTCCCCTCAGGGAAGGAGAGCTGCTTCGAGAGGATCGTCTCACGCTTTGGCAAGAAGGTGACCTACGTGGTGATCGGGGACGGCCGCGACGAGGAGTTTGCCGCCAAACAGGTGAGCCAATGAAAATTTCTGATCAATAATCATAAAGGTCTCGACTCTGATTGGATTGAATATTTGGAACAAATTAAAACCACACTCAAAACATACCATGCTCAACGTGGACATTTCACAACATATTTCAACCAATGGCTACCATAACATAATCACCATGGTTACCCCACCATCAGCACCACAATTAATACAACATAAGCACCGTGGGCCCTACAACCGATGGATAGGCATCGTGTTCGACACATTCAATACATGATCCCCATGGATACCACAACATAAGTGACGTAGTTACCACAGCATCAGCACCACGGTCACTACCAAAATAATCATCATGGTTACCACAGCATCAGCACCACGGTCACTACCAAAATAATCATCATGGTTACCACAGCATCAGCACCACGGTCACTACCAAAATAATCCCCATGGTTACCGAGGGTTTGACCTGGTGTGTCTGTCCGTGTGTCCGTCTGTGTTCAGCACAACATGCCTTTCTGGCGGATCTCCACCCACGGGGACCTGGTGTCCCTGCACCAGGCGCTGGAGCTAGACTTCCTGTAGAACCGGCGGTGGAGACGGGGCGCTCGGATGTCGCCATGACCACCAGCGGAGACGCACCCTGCACGAGGACGGGACGCCCCCCCCCCCCCCCCCCCACCCCCCCACCTAACCAACCACCCATCCAACCACCCACCTAACCACCCATCCAACCACCCACCGACCCAACCACCCACCGACCCATCCACCCTCAACCAACCTCCACTATACAACATTTATTTCCTCTTTAGTTTTTCATTTGTTGTTGTTGTTTTTGTTCTGTACTACCGCGGTAACGGGGCCGGCCCTCAGCCTGGAGTTTTGCGGGCGAGGCTTTGAGGCTGGCGAGGACCTGGGGGGGAAGGGGAACTTTTGGATGGTTTGGTGGGACTGGATGGATGACCCTTGACCTGAATGGCAGCTAAACGCTCAAACAAGCTGGAACTGGCACTGACTGCGACACCAAGAGGGACTCTCTCTCATGCTCACCCACACTCTCTCTCTCTCTCTCTCTCTTTCACACACTCTCTCCCCATCATCGCTCTCTCTCGCCATCATCACTCTCTCTCGCCTCAGAAACGCCACCCTGGCTCCTCTGATGATTTAAGGTGGGGGGGGGGGGCTAATGGAAGACCCCAACCAAGCCGACATTCTGAGGTCGCGTCGTTGCACTCATTCCGGAGCTTGAAAGCATGGATGTTGTTTTTCGTTTTGTGTTTATTTACAATGCGTTACATTGCAGTTACTCCTCCTAGTGGTCTGTTGAACATAAACATTTTCATGGACGTTTTTCGACGATGCCGTCGGCCTGGACCTCTCCCAGGGCGCCTCCTGGTTTACGGGACACGTCTCACCTGACCCCCTTCTGCAGCTCGCTATAGTCACCCGGCCGCTCAGCTGATCAGCTGACCACACCGACCCCCCCCTGACCCCGTGACCACACTGTGACCGGGTGTGGTCGGGTCCGGTCTTGCAATCCAGCCGAAACCAGGAAGTAATCACCCTTCCCCACCAAAAGTCCCTCTGCGCATGCTCTCTGACAATCCCCCCGACCGCCGCCCAGTCCCTAGTGTCTGAGCGGAGGAGTCGGACATGGAAGTGAAACGCTGTGTCTTTGTTTGTTCTAAAACTAGCTGCAGCCTGGGGGGTCATAGAACACATCACCAAGATGCAATCACCCTCACAGCAGAATTCCACTTCCTGTTTCCTGTGCGCGAGGACTGTTCTTCAGACTCGGCTGTAGAACCGGCCCTAGGTGTGGCCCCTAAGTGACCTTTGGTGACCTATGAGGATCCCTGTGAACAGTGTTAGGGGGTTAGTAGGCGTGCGTACAGGGGATTTCATGGCAGTTTTCTGATGGCATACTGGGTCATGTGACTCCCTGTTACAAACATTCTCACCAATGGGGTTTCTATTTGCTCCCTGTTCCCGTGACGACGATGATGATTATGAGGACGATAAATACAATCATGGTATCACTCTATAGTCTATTGCAATCTGTATAGCCATTTCGTTTTTTTTTGTTCGCAAAAACTTTGTTCAGCCAAAAATGTTATTAATGGCAGCTGGTACTACTCCCTTAAAGGATCCACAGAGATAAACACCGGAATTTAATTTTTATGCTTTGGAAAGCACCCTCATACTTTAAAGTGGATTCATTTTGGCCACTTGGCAATACTTTAAATCATTGGCTGGAATAGACGGTGGTTCTCATGTAACCTGTGAACCACCAATGAAATCCTCAGATCAGAGTACTGGCACATAGAAACTGATTGGTTGGTTCACCGTCTCCTTCTACCAAAACACGAGGTTGTCATCCGTCAGTCACACCGCATCCCACTGCTGTGTCACGACATCGTAGTGTCTGGTGAGCGAGGGGCAGGGTCAGGAAGGGGGAAGACTGTGCAATACATGGAGAGTTGGTGGCATGCTCGTTAACCAATCAGAGACTGAGGGAGGAGTATGACTGAATTTAGCTGAGCCTGGTTTCATATGTACACACATGCAGCTTTGACCAATAAGAATGTGTTTTTGGTGTATTCTGTTTTATTTTTTTGTCTTTCTTTTGTTTTTTGTGTCTGCGTATTTATAATGTGCCTTTTTAACCAGTTATTGTACACTCTGTAATCTCAAAAAAGGGAACGATCGTCATACGTTTATTATCCAAAGTGTTGTTTTGCCTTTTTAACTATATATTTTTACTATTTATAGATCTATCGACATAGATCTATATATAGATATAGATCTATATAGATGTATATAAAAAATGAATGATGATAATTTCTGCGGAGAATTACACTTCAGCAACTTGACATGTTTGAAAGATAAAAATAATAATTGTTAGATTGTTCTGTCTGTTTACTCCGTTTATTTTCCTTTCCACAATGCTTGATCTGATGTGTTTTTTTTTGGTAATGTAGTGACTTATGGAAACAATCGTCGTTATATTACAAACTATAATTTTTGGGACGATTCATCTTATGGATCATCACGAATCTCGACTGATCCTCTTGATGTCATCTTTCAGAGTTTTAGGTTACTTCTGAATGAAATTCTAAACTGTCCAAATACTCAATTTTGACAGTAATTGTGCGACCATTTCATGTGTGAACGCGGCCTGGAGACAATCAACGGGGAACACGATAATCCTCCACTGCACACTCACAACATACTCTAAGGCAATCGGTACGGACCCACTGTTGTTTGAAAGTGTAACTGTTGTACTACCTAAATAGAGTTGAAGGGAATTCCCAATCCCCTGAATTCCCTTAAATCACGTGATGGGGGGAAATTATAAATCACGTTGCGTCCCGCAACATGCAATGGAATGTGGGCCTTTTAACTGCTTTGTTTCACTGTTCTGATTACAAAGTTATTGTGCTCTGTTTCCCAGACGGGCGTCCGATTCTGAGGTTCATTGTGGCTGATGCACGATGTCTTTTTAGAAGTGAAATCGCTTCATATTTTATTTTCCCTTTTTCAATGCCAAAGACTGTATTTTTAAACTGCAACCTTTCCACTTTATTTTTTATTTTATTTTCATCTCATAGCTCCGACCGGTGTTGTGTCAGCGAGGTGACACGCGGTGGGCTCGGCACACGGCTAAAGTCGTCAGGGTCATTTACATAATCACTATTTGTGAACATCGCGTACTGTTGGAGAAACTGCATATTAACCATAAGGTCCTCCTACTGTGGTCTGTACACACTCCCTGCAATGTAAATAAAATATAAAAAAAATGTAAAGAAACATTCACATTTAATGGTTCCCTTCATTGTTCTTTTAATTATGTACATGGCCGTTTTTAAAATAAATAGAGAAAGGTAGCCTTCTTGCAATCACAATTGGAACAAGTACAATTAGGGACTTAAGTATTTTATATATATATATATATATATATGTGTGTGTATAGATATGTGAGTGTGTGTGTATATATATATATATATATATATATATATATATATAGTATAAATAAAGTTGAGCCAACATCTTTCCAAGGCTGAGCAAAAACAGTCAAAGAAGAAGCGATATTACAATTACAAAAAGTGTGTACAAAATTGTGCATGTACTGTACTCTGTGGGGAAGCAGGTCAGATATAAACTGGTACAGGTACAAAAGCTGTTCCACTCCTTGGCTAAACATCAGTTCTTTTGAATTGTGAAAAGTGCAAAACTGACCAGGGAGAAAGAGGCGTTGGACGATGACCTCCTGATATGGATGGTGTCAATAACAGAAAAACTAAACTGCAAAGCACCTTCTTTGAAATTAAATAATACGAATCAAAGCTCACAGAAGCCCCCGCCCCCCACCCAGACTGATATAAGGTCACTGAATGGCTGTACAACTAAAAAGCACAATAGAAACCCATTGGTAGCATACATACATAAATACATTTGCCGCCAAGAAGTAGTTCCTCAGCCTCCTTGTGAAAACTGTGATGCCTCTTTTAAACGTCCATCTGGGTCAGTCTGTCAAGTGCTCGCTAGAGGGACTAGGAGTAGAAGTTCTGAGCCAGGTGTTTCATCCTTCTGTTCACTGGTTTCGCCACATTCTCCACCTCCTCCCCACCCCCGGCGACCCTCTCCACCGGAAGAGGCACACAGCGCTCCATGGAATCCACCTCAGTGTCGTCAGCCATGCCGCTCACCTGAGCGCCATTTACCCCGTCGGTAGAGTCTCCAGCAGCATAGAACTTAACGGGCCTTTCCTGGTCTGTTAACGGCTCACCATCAGTCTCCACACTCGAGGCCTCCCCTGCGTCCAGGCTCCCCAGCTTGGGATGAAAGCACTTGTAGTACAGCACTTTGACCAGGAGGCCCACGACATACAGCGCCAAGACGATGCCGCCCATCCCCGCCACCGTTTCCGCTGAGAGCACCCCCCCGGTGATGCCTGGTGCACTGTGGGTCTGCCAGAACGCCAGGCCGCAGAGCAAGAGCATGTCCAGCAGCGTCCACGCGTGGTAGAGGACACCGCGGTACACGCTACGGCCCCCGATGACGTTGAACCAGCTGAAGTACCAGATGAGTCCCACCGTGGCGCGGTACAGCCACTCACCGGCAGGGCTGTCCATCAGCGAGGTGCCGCAGCACCAGGCGAGGAAGACGAGCACGGCCCAGTAGCACAGGAAGTGGACGAAGATGTAGCAGGGCTGGGCGTAGGCAAACAGGGCCAGGGCGGCCAGACGGGGGAAGATGAGCAGGAGGTTGCAAATGAAGTAGAGCAGGGAGGAGACGGAGCCCTGCTGGGCCTTGTCCCTCAGGAAGGAGCGCAGCGAGCGGTGGTACACGGTCACGCTGCAGGCGATGGCGGAGGCCGAGCCCACGGCCTTCAGCACTGGAGGAGGACAGAGGCTAATATGTTAGCGCCGGTGCTGAGTCATGCTTTTCTTAGAAATTAAAGTGAAAGGTGATTGAGGATTGTTGCTCAAATAGTCTAATAACTTAACTACATGTCATGTGGCAATATGTCACAGCCACAGTTAAATAAATTGTCTGGCTCTCAAAAGAGAAAGGTGAAGAAAGACAGGGAAGGAAGACAAAATTGAGGAAGTCAGGTTCTAACTAACTTATTTTCTAAGAAAGGTGAGCACAAACGTTTAAACACACAAGATGAAACCCCATTCCCCATTCATTCTTTCTGTTATCATTGCTAAAACGAACAGAGACAACCCAAAGCAAGAGCAGAAAATCGGCTACACTTTCAAATGATGAGGCCTTGGTTATTAAGGTAAAGGATAAATAAAGTGTACGGTAGGCTAATATTGCAACAGCAGGCTACTGATTTAAAGCAACCTAATATAAAATGAATACTAAGCCGTTATTAGGCTACATGATAAATAACAACCTATGGCATGTAGGATAGTTAGCCGCAGACGGCCATCAGGACTTTTTGTATATAGGGCCCAGAATTTGGTGCTACGCCCCTGGCCTCATCGACTGTCAAAAGTGAACGTAGTGCCACTGTGCCGACACAGACCTGTCACGGGGTCCTGCCAGTCCCCGGTCTGCAGCATGACCGTGAGCATCAGCACGAGCTGCGGGGCGCTCTCCGAGAAGGCCTCGAAGAGCCGCAGCATGGAGAGGTCGTGGGACAGGTACACGGCCACGTTCTCCCGTTCGCGCTTTTTTTTGGAAGAGAAACTGCACACAGCGACCTCCAGTACGCCTGCGTACCTGCAAGGTAGCAGCCAGGAATGATGTTAAAAAGGCGGTCGTTGTAGCTTGATGCACGTCGTATTTTAGTGGATGAGATGTCATGAACAAGCCCCCTCCAAACACACACACACACACACACACAGACGCGCGCGCGCACACACACACACACACACACACACACACACACACACACACACACACACACACACACACACACACACACACACACACACACACACACACACACACACACACACACACACACACACACACACACACACACAAAAGCGCTTCTGGTACGTTGAAATGCGCTATACAAATGCAATTAGTTATTATAATCGTATAATAATCTAACCTATTGTAAGTTGTATTATGATATGCATGTATTATGAAGGTGTTGTATTATGATATGCATTTATTATTCTTTACATTACGCTAGCGTATGCCTTCGGGGCTCGAGCAACAGGATTGCCGGGCGGAAAGGATTTTCGTTATGATATTATGTCAAAAGTTCAGAGCACCTGAGGTAGACGCCCAGCTGGAATATGTGCAGGGCTTGAAGGACCCCCTTGCTAACGGAGCCCTCTGTCGTAGTGCGTGTCTCCCAGTCCTCATATCGATACCAGAACCAGCTGAAGAGCTGTCCAAGAACCGAAGAGCCAACCAGAAAAGTCACCAAAAGCCCCAAGTAGATGAAGTCTCCTTCGCGGTAGAAGTGCACCACTGCCCATACGTCCAGCCCTATGTCCACCAAGAAGAAAACCAGCCCCAGGAACGTGAATCCAAAGTCCAAGAGCGAGTACTTCAGGGTGACTTCGCCCTCCATGGCATTTGTCGATTTGTTCTAAAAATAAAAGTGAAACACTGAACCGATCTATTCGTGAGTTTATTCTCATCGAGCTCCGTTCATTCAAAGTTCTCAGAAGTGGTCTTGTAGTAGTGCTGTCAAATGTAGTAATGAAAGATAAGCTGAACGAAATGTTCACTGCTTCCACGACGCTCGTTTTCGTATAAACCCTCCAGTTTGCGTCACGCTTAAGGGGAGTTATTCTGCTACTGTACACTACAATACTATTGGCTGCGGCTTCCTGTATTCAAATGTCTGATCTGTGCGTTCTGCCGGCCTGCCAAACGAGGTAGACTCGACTATTGAATGTCACGTTTGGTTTTGGAACCATAATGAAAGATTACAATCTCAACAAATATATCACACTCTACTTAAAAGTCTCACGGTTATTCTTTGTTTAATACAATATTGTCTAACCATTTTTGAATTAGGCCTACTCATTGATACAGAGTTGTGCAGTCCACCGACTCTGATAGCCATGAGTTGAAGCAACACAAAGTTAACCACACACAGAGTTGTCCCAGTCTCCAGGCTGACCATATAAAACAAAGGCTGCTTTATTGACAAAGTACACAGAACATAAGCAGCGGGCCGCTTATTCCCAAGGAAACAGAGGTTTTACGTGGTGGCACACTTCAAATAAAGAAAAGTCCTGAAGGCAGTGGAGCAAGGTGGGAATTAAGAAGAATGTCTGTGTTCACATTCAAAGAAGCTCTGAGTTCTTTCACCAAAGGCTTCGCCTTTGTTATAGCCAAAGAACTGGAGCTCAGAGGTGATCAGAAAACATTCCAATAGCTGAGGATAATGTTGACCTGTGTGCGATCGATTCTTAAAGGTTGACATTGTAGTACATTCGATATGAAGGCAGCTTTCTCTGTAAAAATCCTTTGGTGCATCGCACCAAAAATTACTTTTAAAACATGTGGATCCATTACGTTTCAAAAACCCAAAAAACATCAAAAGTAAGAACAGGTGTAACAGCGTTTTAAGTCACGGAACACAATAAAATGGATATCATACAATCAATGAGGGCCATAGCCAGACACACTACAGTGGAGGGATATTAGCTTTTTTGTCAGTGAAGAATTTACTCACAGTTGTAAACAATAAAAAAATATAGCTTCTCGACTCTGTGAACTTATTACGTAAGGTGATTAAAATACCACAGCACAACGTATCATGAAAAAGACTGCATCGGCAGGTGGATTTGCTTTTTTAAAACATGTATAAAGCTCTTATTTGACCAGGGTGAGAGAAGGCATGTAGTTTCCCAGCATTCCACAGGGCAGCAGCGCCAACTCCCCTCCAAACCTCCCCGGTGTTCATAAGACAACCCCGGCGCGCGCCTCATATCCTCCCCTGTCACTCATCACTCCCTCTACGGAGTAGAAATGTGCAGCATGGCGGTACATCCTGGTGTTGAGCAACGGTGGTGGCGGCGGTGGCGAGACGCGTCCCTGGTCGGGGGCGAAGTTTCTGAAACCCACGGCCCCACTGTCGGGCACCTCGTGGGCCAGCCCCGGGGGGGTCCTGCGGCGGCCCAGCTTGGGGTGGAAGCGGTAGTAGTAGAGCGCCTTGAGGGCCAGCCCTGTGAGGTAGGAGGCGGGCAGAGCGGCGGCCAGGGCATGGTCGTAAGGGCGCGTGAGCGCCGGGTCGCGGTATGCCCACCAGGTGGCCAGCAGCACCAGCCCGTCGACCGCCATGAAGCTGTGGTAGATGAGGCTCCGCCCCCGCGTGCGACCCTCGCTCACGTTGAACCAGCTGAAGTACCAGATGAGCCCCACTGTGGCACGGTACAGCCACTCGCCGCCCGCGCTGTCCATGAAGTCCGTCCGCTGGAGCCACGCCCACAGCGCCAGCGCCGGCCACAGCAGCAGGAAGTGGCCGCCCACGCAGCGGGGCAGGACGGAGGCGAAGAGCGCCACGGCCGCCACGCGCGGCGCGATCAGCAGCAGGTTCCATAGGAAGTAGACGGCCGCTGAGCCCCAGCCCTGGTTGGCCTTGTTGGGCAGGAAGGAGCGCAGGCAGCGGTGGTAGTCCACCACCATCCACACGATGGAGGTGGTGGAGGCCGCCACGCTCACGCCTGGCAGGGAGAGAGGGAGGGAGGGAGGAGAGAGTGAGACAGAGAGGGAGGGAGGGAGAGAGGGAGGGAGAGACGGAAAGAGAGGGAGAGAGAAACCCTCAAATTCCAGCAGTCCTACTGTGTCGTAACATAACTTATGGTCCAGCAGTCCTACTGTGTTATAGCCGAAGTTCATTAAGGAGAAGGAGGGTGGAGGGGGTGAGGACATCTTGCTAAAAGGATGCCTACAGGTGCACCAGACACTGGGGATTGAACCCAAACCCTTTGCCCTGGTACTCACATTGAACGGTCCGGGCCTGGTTGGTGTGCAGCATGATGTAGGTCATGAGGGTGAGCTGGGGCGCACTCTCGCAGAACGTCTCGATGAGCCGGAGCATGCTGAGGTCATGAGTCAGGTACACAGCGTACTCGGAGCCCTGCTCCTTGCGCCACCACACCCGGAAGCCATGCCAGATGGCCGAGATGTGCCTGCATTTACACACACACACACACACATACAAATGGATGGACACAGAGTATCAGAAACACGCAACCACGCCATCAGCACACACAAGATCAGGCACACAGATCAATCATACAGCACACAATCAGCCACCCACACACTATCATGCAGGCGCCTGCGTGCAAACACACATACACATGATCAAACTATAGCCTGTGATTAGCATGTGATTTCTAAAAAGAAGGTCCCCTGATACCTATTTTAACTTCCCGTGGTTGTCAACACAAAGCAACAGGAACTATTCTCAGCCTTGCCGGCATAGCCAGACCTAATTTTAGGTCACTCCCTAACTGTGACTTATGGATTGTGAATTGTGCACCAGTGAGTCAATTAGGCGCATGCCAGGCATAAACAGACGGTTTTATATACGCATTCCTGCAGTCCAAGTATTGTACGCTATGGTGGTGATTAAATCCTTATAACAAATGACAGTCGCCGGCGGTGTCTCTCGCTAACCTGTTTTACTGTCGTCTTCTTTTAAAACATTTTAAACATTTGTTGGGAAAGATAGAACTAGGAGAAATCCACCATGCAAATAAAGTTTGATTCGCATTTCTTCAAAAAACTAACACACACACACACACACACACACACACACACAAACCTGCAAAAAAAGCCGAGTTGGAATACGTGAAGTAGACAAGAGATTTTAACGTGGTCGCCGAAGAGTACGTTTTTCGTTTCTGCACCGGACCCCTCCAAGTCCCGGTCGTACTTGAACCAGAACCAGCTGAACATTTGGACCACGATAGAGGAGAGAAGCATCCAGCCGACCAGCACCCCGAACCAGAAGAAATCCCCGCGGGAATAAAACTCCGTGGCGACCCACACGTCGGACCCCCAGTCAAACAGGAAAGTGCACACCCCGACCACGGAGAACACAAAGTCAAACCAAGAGTACTTAGACAAAGTGAGCCACTCCATGGCTAACGACTAGTCGCCCCAGTGTTGTGCTCAGTGTTGACGTTAGCAGGCGGAGGCTAATCCGCCCGGTGTGGTACCGTTATGTCCTTCCTCGACTTCACCCCATTCAGGCTCTTGAAACCGGTCGCGATCTATTCATGTCTAGCGACCAATAAGAACAGCGGATTAGTTTCCAAGTTCATCGCAGATAGTAAAAGGCTACATCACTTGGTCGTGAGTTCTGGGTGCATGCAAGCCTGGAGCTGTTGCAAAGCACAGGCATGTTGTTCAGAGGACCGAGCCCAGCAGCTCATTAGTGAGCTGGCCCCTCCCAACAAAACGGGTTCAAATCCTGCCTCTCTCTCTCTACAAACTCGGCTGGTGTGTGTGGCCCCCCCGCCGACTCACACAATGGTGCCCCCTGAAAAAATAGTCCTTGGAGTTTAGACATAACCTACTTTCCAAAAAGTTTGCGTAGTCTTCGAGACTTTAAGTAGGGGTTAAAAGCCGCTCAGACCAAGTACGTTATGCATCTCTAATGTAGTTGTAATGTAACGCACAACGTGTGTGTAGCTCACTAGATATAACATATAATAGCTACAATTGCCACACTTTTGGCTTAAGTTAGGGTCAACTTTGACACACAAAATACACGCCAACTTATTATCAAATGAATCCCTCTCTTCTTAAATGTACTTCTTGGCACACGCACTACTATCTCATTATTGATTATAGACACAAATTATTACGGTGCACAAATAAACCAGGCAAACATTGCATCAGAAGTTTGTGTTGCACTGAACTTCACCAAACAAGCAGAGAGAGAGAGAGAGAGAGAGAGAGAGAGAGAGAGAGAGAGAGAGAGAGAGAGAGAGAGAGAGAGAGAGAGAGAGAGAGAGAGAGAGAGAGAGAGAGAGAGAGAGAGAGACACACATTGGGGCCCGGATCCCGCAACAGCGCGCGCGGCAATATCCAAGCCCCGCCCATCACTGCGCAGGCGCGTATTTGTGGCGTGCCGCACGACATCGTGCAAGTGTGTTCGTCGTCTTCGCCGCACCGACAGACTCTAAACATGTCTAGAGTTTACATCGGAAGACTGAGCTACCGGGCCAGGGAAAAGGATGTCGAGAAGTTCTTCAAGGGATACGGAAAGATACTCGAAGTGGACTTGAAAAACGGGTAATTACATTATTTTGAATTGATTGTTCTTGTCGCTTAGCGCGACGCTGGTTTCGGGGCCTTCTCCACATTTAGGCCCGAAACACAGAACCAGCGAAAGCCGAATAATATTTGAATTAATCCACGAACGATGTGTGCATACGCCTACTCGACCTGGTATTAATGTCAGGCATTGAGTGCATCGTCGTATTCATCGGATCGCCTCGTTTAGAGATGAGATGTGGCCGGCTAACCTACATAATGAATGCTAATCTGCTAGCCCCGGTGCTAACAGACAGAGCCGCCATGTTCCGCCACGGAATGAATATCCGTGGCCATTTGTTAAGCATAGTTATATAACGCATGCAGGAAACGTGGTTGTGTTGCGTTCCGATGTTGTAGGTCGGATCTATTATTCAATATTATGTACTATAATGTACTGTAATCCTAGCAAGTTTCATCTTGGCTCCGCCTTTTAAATTGTAATCAATGCGCTTTAACGCGAGTTCGCCTTGACCATGGAAGTGAATGAGCAATGTTTATATATATATATATATATATATATATATATATATTGGGATTTATGACTCATTCTTAATCACCCTCATTCTTAATCACCCTCTCTCCCTTCTATGTACAGCTATGGATTCGTTGAGTTTGACGACCCCCGCGATGCGGACGACGCGGTGTACGACCTGAATGGGAAGGACCTGTGTGGTGAGAGGGTTATTGTTGAGCACACCAAAGGACCTCGCCGGGATGGGAGCTATGGCGGCGGAAGAAGTGAGTATCAAGTGGAACATTGTTCTCTCAAATGTTAGGGGAAACGGTAGTCGGCGTGGCCGTCCGCTCCAGTTAATGGGAGTTTGGCACGTCTATAGGCATGCTGTAATCTCGGTAGATTTGCCAAGCGTGTCCTTGGTGGCTGATGTGCATCCAGTTTATTATTATTTTGTAAATCAGTGTCCCATTATACATGTTGGAAATCGGCGTCGGCTAAATTTAACATAAGAAAAACATACATTTTTAATTTGATCACCCTCAAGCAAAATTAGCCACGTTTTCATTTTCTACTGAAATATAAACTGTACTTTTATGAAAACTATTAATTGTATTAACACACTTACACGGTTTTATTTTAACCACTCTCTCCTAGGCCTAGTCATGTTAATCTTGCAGATGACAACTCGGTGTCTGTATTGAATCAGTCGTATGCAACAGAGCCACCAATGACTTAAAACGTCTTGGGTTTCTGCATGTTTAGTAGGACTGGGATAGTTTTTCCGCAGGAAATGCAGCTACTGAGAAATATTACCAGATGGGCATTGTGTGTATGTACTTGCTTCTGGAACAAAAATAACTGCTGTAATATTGCAACATAAGTATTTTATGATGTAAAGTATCCTGTAATACATTGCTAAAAAAAAAGCAGGATTTCTTTCTCATTTTAAATTGACTGTCGATTTGTAAAAGGTAAAAGATTTAACAAAGAACCTCAATGTTTTAATTGAAAGAGTCCTTTGCCGACTGCCCGCCCCTATTGCTGGCCATGGTGTCCCCCTTTCCAAGAGTGTGGTTTGACCATTCTGGGCCCCTGGGCAGTCCATAAAAGGGAGCCATTGAGAATGAAGACCGCTTTTCCCTTAAGCCCTGGCCGGGTGGTGAGGATACCATGGGGTTAGGAAAAGATGTGGGTTCAGCTCTTATAGGTGCCTGAAAAGAACATTTTGTTTTCATAACAGTGAAATGTTTTTTTTGTTGCTAGTATGATAGTTTAGAAACCTTTCTTAGTTTCCTCGTAAGTACATAGTTTTTTTTAATCAGATATTTTTATGTCTAGCATAGGCATATTCAATTTGACCTAATAAAATTCAAATATATACATTTGTAGGGCTAGAGCTTAGACGTTTTTTGTAGTCCTTTTAAAAACATTTGTAATACATATGCCCCATTGCTTAATGTGTATTTGTGTTACCCTGTAGTTTTGTGGCTTTTGATTTGCCCCATTTGGTTTCGTTTTGTCCCAGACTTAAATGGACAGTGTGTAGTGTGTTAGCTGTCAGGAGCTTTGAGGCTGTGTCTCAACAACGCTCTCGCCCTCATTGGTCCTGCGTCTTCCCCTTGTCCAATTGCAAAGGTGGCGGCGGTGGCGACCGAGGCGGCGGTGGTGACCGAGGGGGTGGAGGAGGCGGGGGTGGAGGAGGCTATGGCCGCGGTGGAAGAGACCGATACGGTCCACCGACCCGTACCGACTACCGCCTCATTGTGGAGAACCTCTCCAGCCGCTGCAGCTGGCAGGACCTCAAGGTACGGAGATCAATAATCCATAATCGTCTGTTATTGAAGTGTATCGTCAGGAAATGTAGATATTACCATATCGTTGTAGTCTGTTTAAAAGTCTCAATTAATTCCAATAAAAATATATGCCTTTGTAGAATGATCACAATATGGAAAAATGGAGTCAAGCTTTTGGTTTACTTGAATGGAATGACCCTCGTTATAATGCTACATTAGTGTACCACACGCATACCAACTGCCGTGCCGTTTTAGTGTCACTTTGCTCACATCCTCATCCATCTCGTATCGATCCCCTCAGGACTACATGAGGCAGGCCGGAGAGGTGACGTACGCCGACACCAACCGAGGCCGTAAGAACGAGGGTGTGATCGAGTTCCGCCTGTACGCCGACATGAAGAGGGCCCTGGAGAAGCTGGACGGCACCGAGGTTAACGGCCGCAAGATCAGGCTGATCGAAGACCGGCCCGGGGCCCGCCGCCGCCGCTCCTACTCCCGTAGCCGCTCCAGGTACTAACTAGGGCTGATCGATTTGGTGGAAATAATCGAATAGCCACTATTTCGACAATTCTGCGATTTAGTATGCAAATTTTCTTTTTAAAGTTACTTATTTTCTGTATTATTCACTATACAAGCAATAAATCATTCTATAGTATGACCAACCCAACATTGGAAGCAGTCAACATATAAACTGCTCTTTCTTTAAGGTCAGGCGATATATGATAACATCTTTATTTAACTTTTGAGTTTTAAAAGAAAATAAATACGAATCTTACTGACCGCCAGTCTTTACCACGGCAGGAATTTCACCGACGGCCATGGCCGCTATCTGGCTGTGATACCCTACAGAAAATCATATGCCCATCGGCCACTGTGGCCTTGCTTCACTGTGCCCCGCGCTCTGCCCGTTATGTCTTTCTTTCCCCCTGCCTCTCTGCCCTCTCCTGTCAAGTCCTCCCCGGCCACAGCATGTTAGTACATGTACTTGATTGGTCAACACAACAGTAACGTTATCAACAAGTGTGACAAATAAAAATGCAAGCGTTAAAGAGCTCTCGTTGACCGGCTACCCGATCCGTACAGCACAGCGATCCCAAAGACGATGTGACAATAAATGTAAGAGTTCAAAAAACGATCAACAAATAGCTTTTTTCTGAATCAAATAGCTTTTGAGTAGCTATTTTATTGACCAAGTAATGCGCTAGCGTCCACACAAGTTAGAGCTTTTTGCTGCACTCTGAAATAAAACTGCTTAGGATCACTGGAGACCCCCATGACGGCAGAGGGAGGGTTATTGTCATTTTGAAATCATTATAATGTGTAATTAAAAAAGATATATTACTTATGGCAAATTCTAATCTTATAGACAATAATACTGTTTTAACAAAATTCAACAAATTTGAGCTGCTGCCCCCGCAACCCGACCCCGGATAAGGATGAGGAAAATTCAACAAATTCTTATTATTTTCCTCTTGACAAAGAAGTGGAGAATGATTGCAAAAGGTCTCTTCAAGATGCAGATAAAAACTGCAAAACAATGAACAATTTCTCTAGAAGTGTTACACCCATTATTAAAAAGGAGTTAATGCTTTTAGTAATGGATTTGTTGATTTAAGTGAAATAATCATGTTTTTTAACTTATGGCCTTGATGCCCTAACCTGACACCAGATGAATTTCGTTCCGCCTGGCTCCACTCATCCATCTGGGATCGCTCCCGTTGGGAGGTATTTGGGGACTACCAGAAAATGGTAGAGCCAATCAGGACCGCCAGGCGGGATTTTTATAGATGTGACGTAGCGGAGAAGCGACTGTTTTGATTCAGACAACAATGGCGACTCGCATCGAGGAAGCAAGCGTCAACATTGATGCTGCTATTTCATCCGTGTTGTCCAAACTAGCGAATATTCTTTTCTTTAAAATAACATCAGAGGACGGCTCTGAAGGCTTTTGTTGGTGGAAACAATGTTTTCGCCCTTCTCCCGAACGGGTTTGGCACGTCAATAAAGATGATGGACAAGTGGTTTATCCAATCATATGCAAGGTTTTTTGATAAGGCCCAGCCTTCTAAAGCACCTCTTCAATGGAGCGATCCCAGATGGATGAGTGGAGCCAGGCGGAACAAAATTCATCTGGTGAGAGTCAGGTTATTGATGCCCTGGCATGTGGCCTTTGTGCCCTCAAAAAAATTGCCGCGCTGCAGGGCAAGTGGCCTTGCCCCTAAAATCACAAAATTCCAGGCCTGGTCTTTACAGTAACAAATCCCACCAAAAAAGCATATTTTTTCATCGTAGCCTTCGCGATTTGCAAATCGCGTTCTATTACAGTGCAATGTCGGTTTGAATTTTATTTAATCATTCAGCCCAAACTACCGAACCGTACACCCAAACACGCACCTTCGGGAGCTGGGATTATTCTGTCAGATGAAGCCCTGCATCCCCATCAGGCTGGGCGATCAATTTACTGATCGTTAATCCCAGAGCCAATTCTAAAGCCAGTCATGGCTCTGCTGGTGAACTACATTTATTGAACCGGTCGTCACGCTTTAGTTTTAGTGGACCGTTAGATGGAATTTGTGTGACAACAGGGTGGTTACCATTGAATTTCTGGCCTATTGTACACTAATGTGGAGCTCATCTTCAACCATGTGTTGGCCAAGCGCATGTACTGGCTCCTCCACTGATGTCGCCCTACGTGGCCGTCACTTGTTGGGTTTACTGTGGTTGAATCCTGAACGTCTGTTTGTTAAACCCGTACCTAGGTCTCGCTCCAGGAGCCGCAGGTCTCGCAAGAGCCGTAGCCGTAGCGACAGCAGCAGCCGTAGCCGCTCCCGGTCCAGGTGAGTCCTGAAAGCATTTGAGCTACGATGGCCTGTTCAGCCGTTTAACTCTTAATTCACTGTGGAGCTGCCACATGCAAACACTAACTCTGTGCCCCCCTCCCCCAGGGCCGCGTCTCGCTCCCGAAGCCGCTCTCGCAGCAAGAAGAACAAGGACAAAAAGGAGGAGGAGCGCACCAACGGCTCCCACAAGAAGGACGCCCGCAGTCGCAGCCGGAGCCGCAGCCCCAAGAACAAGGAGCGCAGCCGCAGCCGTAGCCGCAGCGTCAAGAAGGAGGCGCGCAGCAGGAGCAGGAGCCGCAGCGTCAAGAAGGAGGCGCGCAGCAGGAGCCGCAGCGTGAAGAAGGAGGCGCGCAGCACCAGCCGCAGCCGGAGCCCCCGCAGCAAGAAGGCCAAGAAGGAGGTGAAGAAGGGCCGCAAGGATGAGTCCCACTCCCGATCCCGCTCTCGCTCCCGGTCCGACGTCAAGGACCGCAGCAGGAAGTCGGGCTCCAAGGGCCGCGAGGAGGAGGGAGCCGCCCCGCGCCGGGTCTCCCGCTCACGGTCCAGGAGCCCCGTGGAGCCCAAGCTGAGGGCCCGCTCCAAATCCAAGTCGAAGTCCCGCTCGCCCACTCCCGCCAAAGCCCGCTCCGCCTCGCGCTCACTGTCCCCGTCCAAATCCCGCTCGCCGTCCCGCTCCCGCTCCCGGTCCTAGTCCCGTCACGGTACTGTCTGCTACGAGCCCCTTACCTTACCGAGTCGTCCCCCCCCCCCCCCCCCCCCCGTCTACATTCCCCTGATCCTCCCCGTCTCGCTCCCGTTCGTTTTTTAATGACTAGCAGTAGAACCCTGGCCACTCCGTCTCAATGTGACTTCTCTGGACATGCTTCAGTTTTTTATTTGACTTAATGTGGATATTTTTTCAGATAGTCTCAAGGGGGTGTTTGCAAAGTAATGGGGGTTGAAAGCCTAGTTTTATGCGTTTTAAGTGGATTAAATGTGCTAGGGCAGTTTTATCACAGGTTTGCATTGTTCCAGTAATGTGCTGGGTCAGGCTTTTTTTGTTTTTTCCTTCTGTGACTTCAAGCTGTTAAGAACTTTTTTTTTTTGTTTCCTTTCAGAATAAAAACTAAAACATGATTATTTTGTTGTCCTGCATGTCATTATTTTATGTATTATGTGGTGTTGCATTGTAAACAAGCAGGAGTGTGGATGCATAACCACTGAAAAAAGAAACCGTGCTGATCTATCAGTCTAAAACAAGTCTTGATTATCAATAGTTAATCTGTTTGTCCAGTGTAATGGTCAATAAGAATGAATATAAATGAATGTATAATTTAATCAATAGAGGTAAATTAGAATGTTATAAGTCAAAATCAAACTAACATGTTTACAGTTGAGATTAGGAAATGGTTCATTGAAGTTTCCATCTGCCATCCTCAAAGGCTTCGTATGGCACCATAAACCTAAAAAAGACTGTAATCTGATAAATGCAGCAATTAATGATTCTGCAGTTAACCATTTACTCATTAATTGAGGAAGCACCATGGGCAATGTTACAGAATATATGCATCTTTGCAGCATTCAATTTGTTAATAGTGAATTTATAAAGTGTATTGACTTAGTGATTGAGGTTAATATCAAGGCGTTAATGGTTTAGAAACTTAATGTGCTTTATGAAAAATAACCTGCAATTTATGAGTTAAGGACAGTAGTTAATTTGTGAGCTCCTCTGAGGATTATCTACAACCCAAAAGTGTATATCTGAACCGGCGGCAAATGCAACGGTACACAACTGTTACTCATGCGTAAACATATTATATACTATATCCTTGGACCCCCAATACATTTTCCCGTTGCGTTAATAACCCTGTGCTAAATAAAGACTTGTTACCCTTAACCTATTTAACTTAACTTTCTTAAAATAAAAACAAAAAATTCGAGCTAGCCAGGAGTCGAACCTAGAATCTTCTGATCCGTAGTCAGACGCGTTATCCATTGCGCCACTAGCCCATGTGATGGTACTGTGCAATGATTGCGCAATTTGTTCTGACGTATGATTTTACTGTACACCAGATAATACTAATCAAATGTATTATTCAGTAGCAGTTTTTCAAACGTTGGTAGTATGTTGTAAAATAAGCCCAACACAGAAATGGCTACCCAAGGGCGAGGGAAGTGGGGTGCTCAGGGCGCTGCAGCCCCCCCTGCTGGCAGGCGTTGGATTTTTTATTTATTTATCAGTACTAATCCTCACAATGTTTGACATTAATTATATCTTTGTATATCAAATACTTCCACAAATAGCAAAAAAAGGTTATGGTTAGGTTTGAATATAGCCTACTTAAAATGAATTTTGTAGCTCTATGTCAAGAGGTCACGCAACTATGTCAAGTACAACCCCCCCTATAAAGCAGCAAGTTGAACTTGAAATTTTCATCAGAGATGTATAGTAAAAAAGTAGAACTACTTCACTACTGTACTTAAGTACTAAGATGCTGTATCGGTACTTTACTGGAGTATTATTTTTTTCTCCTACTTCACTACATATTTTTGTTAAGTTTAATACTTTTACTCCGATACATTTTTCATGTACTGAATCGTTACTCGTTACAATTATAAAAATGTTATCCCATTGATTTCTGTTGGAAGACCCATTGCTTATTGGCTGGCAACGGAAAGGGGGGCTGTTTAAGTTTGGTTGTAGGCTTTACGCTCAGTTCTCCGTCTCAACAGTAGGGCTAGAACTTTATATGTCCATGGCTAGAACCGAGCGAAAAGACTACAATCAAACGTAAACAGCCCCCCTTTCCGTTTCTGGCCAACGAGCCTTCCAACAGGCAGGAGCAATTTGAAATGAGCCAAATACCCGAGACCGGACCAATAGTCAAAATTTTGGTGTCAACCACCATGGGCGTTAGTTTGGTTTGAAATGTGCTGGGGACAGAGACTAAGTCGAAAGTGCATTTTCAAAAGTGCTGGGTACAATGAGGATGCACTCTTTTTTTCTCTTTAGTGCAGGTAATGAAAGGTTCTGAAAGACGGCATACCCATGTAGCTTACTAATGAATAAAATGTATCCACAAGTTTCCTGGGGTGGTCACTGGGGAAATGTGGGCCACACTTCCGGCCACCCACACGCCTCAGCTGTGTTTTTAGCTGATCAGCTGGCAGGCTAATCACATCACTGTATATAGTGGCTCTGTCGCTGAACACAATTATGGCTTTAAAAAGCTTGGGAACAACGTGTGCCGTTTGAGGATGTACAACCGGACAAAACTAAATAATTGGTTGAAATCGTAATGAATAAATGACAGACGGTGATTGTTTACATCAATGTCGTAGTAACCGGTAAAGCCCACAATTCGCGCAAAGCATCACGGGGCAGTGGAAACTTGTGGATACAAAAAACTGATGTCTGACACGTTTTATGAAGAACGTGTTTCCAAAAAGCATTGGACATATGACCCACTATGTTGTGCTCCATGTACCCAATGTTGACAACGTGACATGACATGACTAAGCTACCAACACAAACAAGAAAAATCAACTTCACACAGTGTGTCTTTTTACAATTAATTTGTTACCAGCATTCGTAGTGTTGATCAGCAGAGAAATAGTCCACCAAAGACGTTGACGTTGCTTAGTAATCGACGCCTATGTCAACCACTGTATTTCATCCTACACAAACCAGAAAGGGGGCTCAATGTTCAAAATACCGGAATTGTCATTTAACTTATCCATGTTTGTCACTTAGCCGTTTTCTTGGAATACCCCTCTGGCCTTTGAGATGTTTCAGTTGTATCTTTTTACATTAACACTTGTATGTGGCCTTTGACAGCTTTAAGACAGCTCTGCATTATATTCCTGTCCTTGTACTGCTGCTAAAAGAATTGTGTGTCCTTCAGTTTAAATATTTGAAATAATATAAACAATATGATATTCAAACTTTTGTCTGCTTTCTGCACAGAAAACACGTGCGCTGCAAATTCCAAAACACATGCATATTCAGAAAACACCTGCAAATTCAGAAAAACACCTGCAAACTCAGGAAACACCTGCATTGATTTCACAACACGTGCGCTGCAAATTCCAAAACACATGCATATTCAGAAAACACCTGCAAATTCAGAAAGACACCTGCAAACTCAGAAAACACCTGCATTGATTTCACAACACATGCGTTGCAAATATTCACAACACAAGCAAATAGGGAAACTAACTGCAAGTAATGACAACGGAAATGTTTCCGGGGGGACCATTATCAGTGACGGACCCATATCCGGTTGGCGGTTCTATTCAATTATATATACTAGCTGTGTTCGAAATCGTTCCCTATCACGGATATAGTGCACTATATAGGGTGCTCGCCATTTTGCAGTGCTGTTCAAATTCTCAGTGGTTAATTTCATTCACTATATAGTGGACTATAAAATACTCAAAATTTGAGTGAACTTCAAGTGAAAACTTGATGTTCCCTACATGTTACTCCCATATACCACAATGCAATGCGTGCACATTTAATGACACAAATGACGTTCAGAAATGTTCAGCCTAGTGTCCGAATTCTCATTTGTTCGTTCCCTATATAGTTCACTAGATCATAAACACTATATAGGGAATAGTGAGTGAGGGAATAGGGAAGGATTTCGAACACAGCTACTGACTAGATATCGCATTCGGCTTCTAAGCATGCGTCAACAATGCCGCGGGGTAACCACCCACCTGAATGAATGAACGTCGATGGGGCAGAGGTCCTTTCCCAGTCTAAATCACTCTAAAACGCCTTATTTTAAGGCAATATTCAAGCGGGTTGGTTTCTGACATAGGTCAGACGTGTGATGATAGTAAAAAAAAATATATATTTTTAATTTATTTTTATTAGCATTACCACAAACACACATTTGACCCGACCCGATTGAAGATTTCCTAAAAAAAAGTGTTTTAGAGTGATTTTGACTGGGAATTCATTCAGGTGGGTGGTTACCCCGCGGCAAGATGGCGGCGGCATTGACGTATATGTTCCACTGAACAGTGCAGCTCAGGCGATATCTAGTCAGTATATATATCTATGATTGGATTGTGCTACAATAGGTACGTGTTTCTCTTTTATGACAGACTTGTCGATGTGCTCTGATAACAAAGTGGTTTTGTGTGTTTTCAGCATATTAACTCATTGTCCCCATAACGTCTTAGTCCATGCAGATAATTGTTGTTATCAGAGCACATCGATAAGTCTGTCATAATAAAAGAGAAACACGTACCTCTTGTAGCACAATCCAATGACTGAAGACGTTCGTAATTGAATAGAACCGCCAACCGGATATGGGACCGTCACTGATTATGGTTGTTCCGTTGTCATTACTTGCAGTTCATTTCCCTATTTGCTTGTGTTGTGAATATGTGCCGCATGTTTTGTGAAATCAATGCAGGTGTTTTCTGAGTTTGCAGGTGTTTTTCTGAATTTGCAGGTGTTTTCTGAATATGCACGTGTTTTGTAATTTGCAGTGCACGTGTTGTGTAATCGATGAAAGTGTTTTCTGAATATGCAGGTGTTTTCTGTACACGCAGGTGTTGTGGCGTTTGCATGTGTTGTGACCCTTCTCGGCCACCGTAGCTTTCTTTACATAACACAATACTTTAATACTAGTACTACTACTTTCAGTACTTGAGTAGTAGGCTACATTTTAAAATAAACTACTTGCAATACTTAAGTACTTCCACTTAAGTGTGGTATATAAAGAAAACTTCAACTTCTACTCAAGTCACTTATGATATTATACTTATACTATATAATGATTTATTTTTTTACCAACTGGACTCGTATCGTGGTGACATTCGCCATATAATATGTACTTTGACATGTTTTTCATCGCTAACCTATTCATGTATTTTATGAAAAATATATGTTTGCTGTACTTGGATTTTAATGGAAAGAGAAACCCCCGCTTACATAGCACGTTTACTGATGGGCTAAAGCTCCGAAAGTTTTCAACTTCAAGTTCAACTTTACAAGGATGACTCCCTGAAAGGCACAGCAAGAGCCAAGCGCGGAAAGGGTGTCAGGAGATGTGTGGTTGGGAAAGCTGCCATACCAGGAAACTGGCAGAAGTTTCTGCGGGTTGACAGCAACAAGACAGAACTACTCAGTTTCCTGTCCAATGTCCTCCTTCAGGCGTTCTGTGAGGAAGACAAGGAAGTTGTCCTCACTGATGGGAAGGGGGTGCTCAGCACACAGCTACTGCAGGATCTCCACACCCTGGCCCCATGCAGCCATGAAGAAGCTGATAGTCGTATGCTACTGCATGTATCACACGCTGCACAGCATGGCCACCACCAGATGCTCATTCGCACTGTTGACACTGATGTTGTGGTCTTAGCTGTGTTTGCCATAAGTCAACTACCGGCTGGATGTGAACTGTGGCTAGCATTCGGAACTGGCAAGAGCTTTCGCTACCTGGCAGCCCACCAAATAGCTGCGTGCCTCAGACCAGAGATGTCATGTGCCCTTCCAATGTTCCATGCTTTGACAGGCTGCGACACTGTATCCAGCTTTGCTGGACATGGAAAGAAGGCAGCATGGTCAACATGGAAGTCACTGCCGGAACTGACAGATGCACTACTTATGCTGGCAAATGGACCAAAGGAGATCCCAGATGATGCAATGAACATTATTGAGAGGTTTGTCATACTTATGTTTGACAGAACCAGCACCTGCACCAAGGTGGACCATGCAAGAAGGAAGCTCTTTCCAAGGAAAAACTCGGCACAGCGAATCCCGCCTACCCAAGCTGCTCTGGTGGAGCATGTCAAGAGAGCAGTCTACCAGGGTGGTCACATCTGGGGGAAGACACTGCTACCAGACCCTGTGCTGCCATCACCAACTGACTGGGGGTGGGTGAAGACAGATGGAATGTATGAGCCCCACTGGACAACGTTGCCACAAGCATCAAAATCCTGCCATGAGCTGATCTCTGCAAGAGTGGTTGCAGAAAGCGCTGCAGGTGCAAGAAGGCTGCACTTCAGTGCACAGGCCTTTGCTTCTGTCAGGGAGAATGTGCCAGCTGACTCTAAGATCTCTCATGTACTCGATCATTAAAGTGCCATGCCATGTTCTATGGCAAGTTGTCTTGCCTTGATGAACAATTAACATGATCAAGATGTGTTCATAGAAGGGTTCAAATTATCACTATAACAGGATTAAACCGTAGCAGTAGCAAGTACAGTTACGTATTAACAGAGGCCATTTAACCATTTTGTTGCATTTTCTTTCATTTATTATTGCCTTACATTGTAATAAAACATATTTGTCACTTTAACTTGTATGTAAATAATATTTGTGGTGCTGAAAACATGGAAACAGCAGCTTGGGGGTGGCCAAAGTGTTCTATGCCAGTCATGGTCATCAGAATGCCAATCTGCAATGGCCCAATATCCGGATTTATTCTAAATATATTCAGCTATATATGTACCAAATTTGGCACTTTTATCACAAAATGAACAATAGGTTAGCTATGCCGCCCCACTACTTCACAAAGTGGAGGCGTGGAGTGTGTGGCTAGGGCGATTATAAAACGTATCGCTCTCACTCATAGGAAACACTGCGCTACAGACGTATAGAGTATAGAGAGAAATCGTCGGACCTCCATTATTTTTTTACTCAGTCAGCACCCCTGTTAAAAAATACGTTCCCGCGCGTCTGCTTCTATCGATCTACTTCGACGCCAAACACACTTCTATCTATCGACTTCGACGCTAAACACACTTCTATCTGTCAACTTCGACGATAAACACACTTCTATCTGTCGACTTCACCGCTAAGCACACTTATATCTACTTAAATCTGTTAACGAGCTCAGTGAACCACACCTGTTGATCATCCATAATAAGCTGCTTTCTGCAACGGAAGTGTAGAAAATAAACCGAAACCCCTTGCCATTATCCAGTTTACAGCTAGACATAACGTATACTTCGGTTTTGTTTTATAGTTTAGCACTGTAGTTTCAAACAAATACATTGAAAATGGAAAACAGCGGGGATGTCGAGGTTTCCATATTTCTAGTCGTCACTGAAATGGCCAAAATGAAATCCGTGGCCACATAATGTGAAATAAAACAATCTTTTCCTATTCAATAAAAACGCATTCCTGAATATCCACATTACCTTTATACGTCGAATTCATTCACTTAGCATGATGAACGACGACATATCATCGAACCAGATTTGGGGAGAAAAATCGAAAGATGCTAATTGGCAAATTGGGTGTTATGTAGAGCGACTTAACTTATTTTGTGACCGATAACGCGTTCGTGCTGTTTGTCTGTGTTCTGGCGCCATCAAGAGGCCGGTTGTGGTTACACATGTTCGTTTTCTTAATTGTTTGCCATGTTCAGTTGTGCTATGAACGGCGCTATTTCACCACATTTGAATTAAATGTTCGTTAGCTGTACATATGTTTATGTTCAGATATTCAGACTTTCACTCATTGAGAACCATTGACAACCGGAACAACGAAGGTACTGGTAGTATAAAACACATTTAATTAGTCAGTAACAACCATTCATTCTTAATCTTGATGTGCGATCCATCCCTCTTATTGACTATTTACTTTACCATGAACTCGAAATCCTTGCAGAGTCTTTACTACCTACATGTGATTAATGTTGTTCTGTTAACAAGGAAAGCTCTTATGCATTGTTCCTATATTTTCAAACTGTTTTCTTTTGCGTCTGCTACTTTTCTCTTTACTCCAACACAGCCGTTAGGAGGAGGCATGCTTTAGCAAAACAGTTACTAAGTGCTGATGACCCTTCACCTTATGATGACATCATCATCATCATCCTCCACTGTATGACCTCATCGTCCTTAGTATTACGATGTCATCGTCCACATTATGACGTCATCATCCACGTAACAATGACATCCTTGTCCGTGTGACGATGACGTCCTCATGATGACTATGATGACCTCATCATTCTGTTGCCGTGGAGCCCGTCGTCAGGGTCCCTCGCGGCCCCGCGCATCGTTGCCAAGCGACTGTCAGTCGTCGCTGTCGTTGTCGCTGTCCTCGGAGGAGAAGTGGGCCGCTCCCCGGTTGTCGTCGCGGTAACAGCGGGCCAGGAGGCGCAGCTGCTCCAGGGCCTCCTGGTACTCGGACAGCTCAGGCCCCTGGGAGAGGAAGCTGGGAGCCAGGCGGCGGATGTTGACAGCCCCCACGGCGCGGTGGAGCTCGGCCAGCCAGGGGCCCAGGGCCGGGCTGGACTGGAGGCAGGAGAGGACGGGCGCCGAGGAGACGGTCGGGGGCACGGCTGTAGAACCAGAGGAGGGAGAGAGAGAGTGAGCAGGGACAAAGACAAAAGCGCTTTATCCAAAGCGCTTTGGATAAAAGCGCTATATAAATGAGGACCATTTACCTGCTCATTAAGGACATGTATCTAAAAAAATCACTAAGATGCTTTGTCTGTCTTTGACCCACTTGTGTTATTATAGAATCTTCTAACTTATAAGTAGAGCCCTCAACATAAAAAAATCTAGTTTTTTGTCAGTCCACAGTCAGTTGAGTTGTAACATCAGATGCTGATGATCATGATGATCATGATGATGACATGATTCAACTGTCTCTGGCATGAGGCAGAGAGAGGAGTGGGCCTGTACTCACCGCCGGGGGGCAGGTAGCGGCTCTGCAGCCAGCCCTGTTCACCCAGATCTGGGCTGAAGATCTGGGGGAAGGGTGGGGTCAACTGGCTGGGGCTAGAGAGCAGGTGCATGGCGCTGTATGGTGGCAAGAGAAAGAGGATTATCAACAGGTTATTATTAACTGGTTCAATTTGATAAGAAACATTGTTCAGTCCAAAGTGGTTTGTTTGTTTAGTTAGTTTTTTTCTAACCATGTTTCGTGTGTGTGCGTGCGTGTGACACCTACAGATCGCCAGTTGGGTAGAAAGAGGCGATGTAGGAGGCCAGCACGTCCTCCCCACTGTTAAGCCCGTGGAGAGCGTTGGGGGCCTGCGGCCCAGGGAGTGCACGACTGAAATCAGAATTGAAAAATAATAGGACTGTCAATAGTAATAACATAGCAACCGTTATCATAGCGACAGTAAACAGTAATACTGTTGCAACAGTAAAGCTATAGCAACAGTAAGACCCAGACACTGACCTGACCAGGCGTTGTTCGTCCAGGCCCCTCAGCGTCAGCAGCTGAGCAAAACACTGCCCACCGCTGCTGTCTGGGCACGACGATAAGGGTCTCCATGGCAACGCATCAGCGCATCTGCTCAGGGCGTCGGGCAGCGTGGCGCCTTGCATCATGGGTAAGGGAACAGCTCCGTATGTAGCCACCACCTGTGAGATGGGAAGAGGAACATGAGATGATGGCTCCATCAAGCCCTTCCTTGGGGGACCAGGGTTGACCCGGTGGGCCCAGGCTACGCTGGAACACAGGGCCCCTCCAACCAGGGGGAGGGACGCTGGAACACAGGGCCCCTCCAACCAGGGGGAGGGACACTGGAAGACTGGGCCCCTCCAACCAGGGGGAGGGACGCTGGAACACAGGGCCCCTCCAACCAGGGGGAGGGACGCTGGAACACTGGGCCCCTCCAACCAGGGGGAGGGACGCTGGAACACAGGGCCCCTCCAACCAGGGGGAGGGACGCTGGAACACAGGGCTCCTCCAACCAGGGGGAGGGACGCTGGAAGCCTGGGTTTAGACGACTAAAGCAACGGAGATGGACACGAAGCCGCTAATGTTAGTTCAATCCAACAAAGTAAACTTTTCCATGGTCAAGTCGGTGGAAAGAGAAATTGGAAGCTCAAAAGCGGGATAGAGAAACCCTAAAAAAAAAAAAAAAGTTGGTTGTCATCATCCAATCAACTACAGCAGGAGGTGGGTGCTACCGGGTCGGCTTAACCAATAACATGGCTCCCTGGAGATCCATCAGGTATTGCTACCCCAAATGTGTCCCCAGGAACGAAACATAACCAGCTAGACGGATGAAGAATGTAGCTCCGCCCCTATCTCTAGCCTTGCCTAGTGGGGCACTCGGATTTCAGTGACTAGCACACCTGCAACCAGAGTAGGAGGAGCTTATCCCTGAAACCAATCATCATCATCATCATCATCATCATCACATGATGTTGGTGGTTCACCTTTCTCCCAGAGCCGGTCAGCAGGTCGGCCATCTGCCCCACCGGGACGCAGTTCTGTCGGAGGCGGCAGGGCGCGGTCAGGGCGTCCAGGGCCAGGGCCAGGACCGAGCTGGAGTGGTACCACAGAGAGGGCTGCGCCAGGGAGGGGCGGGTTCCAAAGGAAAATACAGAATACAGACAGACATCAACACTAGATGTACCATTATGAACGAGAGGTTCAAATGAGAGCTAGGAGATGCTGAAGCCTTTCATTTCACCGCCAGGTGTATGGCCAGTTCAGCCATTCAGATCAATTGTCTTATGTATCTGTCTGTCTGTGTATCTGTGATGTCAAGTTTATGGTTATGTGACTCATTTTCAGCATGCACATTGTATATGAACGGTTTAAAAATGACTAAATAACTGAAAATCTACCCACTTGTGGGAGCGTCCACCCTGATGTATGGTGGATCGATCCAACTCCAGCCCTGCACCGTTGGTACAGTCCAACAAGAATGTTGATCCACCAATCATAGACCTGGGTGGAGCCTCCCCCTTGTTCGGGGCGTTTGATTTGGAAACGACGGCAGAGACACTCACGTCGTAGGTGAGGTGGGGGAAGGCCACGGGGGGGCCCGGCCGCCGGCCCAGCCCGCCCCGCAGGGTCAGGGGGCAGAAGAAGGAGCTGTTGTTGGCCATGTGGACCATCCCCAGCGCCGTGTTGATCACGTGGTAGAGGTCCTTCATCGGGGTCTGTGGGAACGGAGAGCAACGGCGTTATGACTTTGGACAAAGTTGAGGAGCAACGACTGTTGGAGAACGGGGATGACGTTGTGATTATAGACTGATGGTTGGTTAAAATGGGTTTCATTTCTATTTCATTGGTGTGTTTGACGGCTGAAAATGGGAATATTTAATTAAGGAACAAGTAAATTAATAAATATTAATTATTGCACCTTTTTTTAGCACGGTAATGAGAATGTATTGATTATTTGACTGCACTAGATATTTAGTGGGTCTTCGCCCAAAAGTAGCTCCAAAAGTGGAGTTCTTCCTATTGGGAACCTGTAAACCAATCCACTCACTGAATCAGGATGAGTGACAGGGACCATTCCCCAGGTGAGGATGCCCTTTCCTCCATACGAGTCCTGGAGCAGCTCTGTGACCTTTGACCCCAGGCCGGAGAAGCCGTTGGTCAGGTCGCAGAGCACCTGGAAGCCCTGGTGATGTAGGACCACACAGAGCAGAGGGGAGCAGGAGGGGGAACGAGGAGAGAACGGTTAGTGGAGGCTCGTTACTATGGAAACCAGGATATAAGGCCCTCGGAACAGAGGGCCGTCAGCATTCAACTGGTTTAGATATGAATGTACAATTGCATTTGTAAGCAACCGAAAATAAAATAGAAGGTCCATTTATAAATAACTAAGGACAAAATATTAATTTTGAAAGTTTAAAATGGCAAATAAATGCAAAATCAATAAGTTATCGAATAAAGTCTCAGAATAAAAACAAAACCTAAAACATTTAAAATACAGCTCAATAAAAGTGAAAGACAAACAAGCTTATAACCTCAAGTAAATAATTAAATCAAATGAAAACGGAAAAGCGCCTAAATCCAGGATTGTGTTGACACATGTGTGGGGTTGTGTACCTGCAGGTTGTCACACTCCTCTATGAAGAAGTGCAGTCGGTCCTCCACGTCCTCCAGCACCGGGCCCTGCAGGAGGGGCTCCCCCTGGCCGAACGCCTCCAGGCGGTGGGTCTCCCTGGCACACACACACAGTTAGGAGAATCCAACTGAATTGAATTAAACTGGACTACAAACTGAGAGGTGTATTTTTTTTTTAAAAAGAGCTACAGTTCCCATAAAGAAATCCCCTAACACACACACACACACACACACACTATCCCAAACAGTGAATTAACATAAATTCCCTTAGTTTAGAAAAGCAGATACGGTTGCTCCTTACCCGCCGTGGTTGTACTGGTGGATGACGGAGACGGTGCGAGGGTGGAGGTGTATGCGTAGGAAGTCTGACCACACCCGGACGCTGCCCTCCAGAGCGTAGCTCTTAGCCACACGTTCCAGCTGCCAGTTCACGCTACCCGCTCCAAAAGCTCCTGCCAAGCAAGACAGCATGTCCCTTTTAAAACCAACTTCTGAAGTTACGACTCAGTGCTTACATAAGGAAGAAAGCGCTATGGTTTAAAGCTGGGGTAGGCAATCTACAGAAACCAGCAGGAGTCAGCTAGATTTGTAAAGTAACCGGCCAAAAAACCTAGATTTTTATATTGCCGTCGGGATGTGATGAGTATGGAAGCCCATTCCCGCCAGTAAAAAAAAGAAAAAGATGAAAACTCTTCCTTGATAAAAAAAAATAAAATCCCCATTGTAAGTCATAATTATGAGATAAAAAGTCGAAATCATGAGATAAGTCATAATTATGATATAAAAAGTCGAAAATATGAGATAAAAAGTCATAATAATGAGATAAAAAGTCGAAATTATGAGATAAAAAGACATAATGAGATTTTAAAAAGTCGAAATTATGAGATAAAAAGTCAAAATTATGAGATAAAATGTCATAATAATGACATAAAAAGTAAAGTGTGCATGTGCTCCAGTAGCACTGTTTTCAAAGGTCCCTTCATTGTCACCATCATCGCTGGCATCCCCAACCATGCTTAAATTAACTAAACAAATGAGATCTCTGTTTGTGTAGCTTTGACTACACGAACAGAGATCTAATTTGTTTAGTTGTAACGGTGTACTTATTGAAAGACTTTAACAAAAGTAACCATAGCTGTAATTCTTAAAGGTCCCATGACATGGTATTTTATGGATGCTTTAATATAGGTGTTAGTGGGCCCCTAATACTGTACTTGAAGCCGTTCAAGAAATTCAGCCTTGGTGCAGAATTACAGCCACTACGAGCCAGTCCCACAATGAGCTCTCCACAAACGCGCCATTTTTAGAGGCGGGTCAAGGTAGGGGGGGGGTGTGAGCAGCTTGTGGCCACGGTACCATGCGCTAGTGTTTACAGTGGAACACTGAACACTCCGGGTGCTCCGGCGGGAGTCCTGGAGCTCTATATCTAAATAATATCATATTATATTTAGATATCTATATAATATAATATATATTATCATGGTCAAAAGCTGTTTGAGCCTCCGGATGATATTATGAATCCCAAACGACTGCGTCAGGTTCTCAAACGCCTCTGGTTCTTCCACTTCCACGTCAATATTAAGTACAACTGCGAAATGGAGGAGAAAGGGATTGTTGCCCGCGATTGTTGCCCGGGGTTGTCTGCGTCGGGTTGGTTGAGAAGGAATTGGGAACCGCGACATGGAGGAGAAAAGGATTGTTGCCCAGGATTGTCTGTCAGAGCCCCGCTAAACGCTGCCCGTTGCCTGGGGTTGTCTCCTGCTGGAGCCCCAAATGGGAGCTTTATGCAAGCTTGCGTTATTGTGTTGCGTGTTATGCGCCATAACACCAACAGCAGAATGGTTATCCAAATAACAAAGAACACTTGGTAACCTGGTCCCGTATGACGTCATACGGGACCGGAAGCCAAATCAAAGCGTTTCAGCTATCCTTTTTTCAAAGATGGAGCAAGATACCTACTTCTCGGTTTACACCTAACGCAATTGGGGACCATAGGGAGGCTAGGGGAACTCAACTTAATGTTAGAAAACCTCATAAAGTGAAATTTTCATGCCATGAGACCTTTAACTTATTCAGGATTGCTTGTCTTTTGCATGGTTCGGGATGCCAGCGATGATGGTGATGGACTTTTTTTTATCTCATAATTATGACTTTTTATCTCATAATTTCGACTTTATATCTCATTATTATGACTTTTACCTCATAATTTCGACTTTTTATCTAATAATTTTGACTATTTATCTCATAATTATGACTTTTTATCTCATAATTATGACTTTTTATCTCATAATTATGACTTTTTATCTCATAATTATGACTTACAATGGGGATTTTATTTTTTTATCAAGGAAGAGTTTATCTTTTTTTTTTTTTTACTGGCGGGAATGGGCTTCCATAGATGAGAATACCAAAAAGAAAAGCTTCTAAAATAAATTGCCTAACCTAGCTTTAATGGCGTTGATATATGTTTAAAGATTGGAAGTGCACATTATTTTTTTACTTTTACAATAAATATTTTTTTGCTAATAAAATCATTTTAGTACCTGAGGAATGGGCCTGGTCATTGAAGTCATCCTGGGCCAAAAGCACCCCATTCTGGCAGGGAACAAACAACTCATTAAATGAGCAAGCATTACATTATTTTCGGTTAAATATACAGGAAGCAGATCATCACATTACACTTTGCATATTAAACTCAACTCTACAGGAGGAGGGGATGGCTCGAAATATTGGAAGTGTCTTAAAAGTGAAATATTATGCCACCAGGTGTGAGTGTGATCAGCCATTACAAGCAGTTTTTTAAATCAGCCTCTTCTGACATTACAAGTTGGCGTTTCCACCTAGATGTATGCTGGATAGATCAGTCTACCAGCCTTCCCAGTAGACTGTAGCAAACGTTGCTCATCTATCCGTCTAGGTGGACATGTCCACTTGTGATGTCAGAAGAGGCTGATTTTCAAAACGGCTTGTAATATAATGTGGTATAACATGTCACCTTTAAGACCACGCAGTAACAGAATCCCAGGAATGCCTGCACCAGAACTGGATCCATCCCATAATACTGACCTCCAGCTTGTCGAGGTCCAGGAGGAAGGGGTTCTTTGAGACCGGGCTCTCCTGGTGCATGGTGACGGCCCCCTCCCTGCACAGCAAAACCGACACACCCACAATTCACACACCACAACAACAACAACACACAAAAACGCTGACGCAGTCAAAGCACGTATTTACCACGAAATGGCGGAGCTTTCTTTGTTTGTGCTGTACAGACACCCCTCTTGTCGCAAAGTCTGAAGACTTCCTGTGGTAGAGAAGAAGCATTTAAAAGACGGTCTGTCTGTATGCAAACAGTAAACACCATATACGTTCATATCACCAAGATACCAACTGGACTGATAGCACTGCTAATCCAGTAGTTGTGACGACTCATGATACAAACAGTCTAAGAGTATAGGTATTGTATTATTTAATAGGTAATAATAAAAGCTGTATGCATGCAGATGAGAGGTTACCTTTGAGGTCCATTGCAATGAGCCTGGGAGTGTAGGTGACCTGCCCATCGATCGTCCGGCCCTCACGGAACGCGACATCGCTGTTGATCTCGCCGAGCTCCTCAGAGAGAGAGGCATCCTAAAAGGTAAACACACACACACACACACGGTCCAAATAACGTTAGTAAGAATCACACACACACACACACACACACACACACACACACACACACACACACACACACACACACACACACACACACACACACACACACACACACACACACACACACACACACACACACACACACACACACCCCTTTACAATGCAGGTTGGCTAATACAACAAAATCTCTCCCATGTTCACTGCTGTTATGATTATGAGCCGTTGTTTCGGCTGTGACTACCCCATCCAGAGCTAATAATGGACATATCTGGACATGTTTACGAAATGTGGAAGCTGTGTAACACATGTTTAAGCTACGCACTAACGTTGGCCAAAACCATCCTCACCTGCAGGTTCCACCAATGGGTGCCAACAAAGTTGGAATAGTGCCCTAACTGGAGCGTGACGAGTTCTTTACAAAGGCTACTCATCGCGGATGTATTAGCAATTCAGATAAAAAACATATCTGCGATTATTAAACATCGTGACTATCCTATTTACGGCATAAGACGTTTGTTGCTGGATCTACCGAACGTGAGCCACAAGCGGATGTAAACCCGAACGGTCTGTCACGCCATTGGTCGGGATGGGCGGGACAGCGGGATGTGATTGGCTGTCCGGCGTTCATAGTTCGGTTTCGTTGTGCCATGGCTTCACGTGCCGGACGGTATGAGTGGTGCGCCCTGTGGGAACGGGCGCCCTGTGGCAACGGGCTGTATTTTTTAATACTCTAATTAAATTGCATGTCTGAACATTATTTTGTATTATTTTCTATTTTGTATTCAGAGTATGCAAATAAATAGTCCACAGAGAAACCGTACTGCTGTATTATTTCTTGTTCGACCGTGACTACTGTAAGGTGGCGTTTGCAACAGCGCGACCTGCTGCTTGCAACCGACACCATCATGTAGAGTTACTTTATCACCAACCGACCCCATCATGTAGAGTTACTTTATCACCAACCGACCCCATCATGTAGAGTTACTTTATCACCAACCGACCCCATCATGTAGAGTTACTTTATCACCAACCGACACCATCATGTAGAGTTACTTTATCACCAACCGACACCATCATGTAGAGTTACTTTATCACCAACCGACACCATCATGGACAGTTCTTTCATCACCAACAAACAGAGAGAAAAGTTGAACTTGAATACTGAGACTTCAAACTATGCTTCTGATTCTCAAAGTGGTTGACTGGGAGGAATAAAGTGTAAGATGCATAGCCAATGAAAATGACAACACGAACTGGGATGATTTTTATTGCGGCACCACAGATGCTACAATGAGAAAGAGAAATGCAGTGATTACAGAGATTTTTAATGTCTGTGGGTGGTGCCAAAGACACATTCAATTGATCATAATGATGTCAAGGGACGAAACATTTCCTTCAAACTTAAAAATATCCAGAGATCCATTCGCTGAGCTCCTCCACCTTGTCCTGCAGGGTGGAGCACAGTTTCTCCACGGTCTCATCGACCTGCTGGCTGAACTCCTGGATCCTTTCGGCCACGTCCTCGGCAGCGGGCCTCAGCAGGCGGTCGATCGTGCTGAGTTTCTCCGCGGCGTTGTCGCGGACCTCGCCCAAGAAGGGCTCTATCTTGCGCTGGATGTCCTGCACGTTATCCGAGGAGCGCCACTGGAGCTCCTCGACGTAGGCGACGGCGTTCCTGGAGGAATAGTGACGATGAGATTAGTTGGTCGAAATGTATGGACTATGTACAGCAGTGGGGTCGAAAGCCTTTAGATTTTTATTGCATCACCACAGATGCTATAATGAGAAGGTTAAATGCAGTGATTTCAGATATTTCAAATGTCCGTGGGTGGTGCCAACGACACACTCAATTGATCATAATGATGTCAAGGGATTAAACATCGAGCGAGATGCCCGGTCTAGCCCCTACCTGCTCCGTTATGGCCTGGATCCGAATCCATTGTAAAATATTTAAATTAAAGAATCTTCCATATCACCAAATAGTAAAAGGCATAGCATATACACCTGCTGCTCCATCCACCTGAATCCACTGTAAGAAGCTTTAGATAAAAGTGTGTGCTGAACAATAATAAAAAAAAAAGGTCTCCATCTCCCCAACCCTCCCCCAACCCCTAAGTAGGTCTTGGGGGGCTGAGTTCTGGTCTGGGGGGAGGCCGGGTCTGGGTCTGGGGGGTTCCGGGCTGGGTCTGTGGGGTCTGGGTCCTGGTCAGCGGGGGTCTGGGTCAGGGGGTGTCTGGGTCTTGGGGGGGGGTCCAACCCTAACACCCCAGCCCTTTACTGGGCCTGCCACTCACTTGTTGAACTGCTCGGCGTCCTTGTGCACCCTCTTGCGGATCTTGCGGGCGTAGGCGTTGAAGGTGTTGCCGATGTCGCTGGCGGTCTGCTCCATCACGCTCCTCAGCTCCTGGCTGTACTCGGCCGCACGCTCGCCGCCGTCCACCATGTTGGTGCGCAGCTTCTGGCCCAGCGCCTGCAGGTCTCTGGCCAGCTTCTCCGCCCGCTCCTGGGTGTAGGGCCCCGCGTCGCTGGCCAGCTTCTCCCGGTAGAGGGCCAGCTCAGCCAGGCTGTCCTGGGTCATGAGGCTGGAAGGGGTGGGTTTAGGGTTCAAGGGAGTGGTCGGATGGTCTAGTGTTTTTTATGGCGCTTAGAGGCTCAGTTATGCGTGGACGCAAGGACACTATAGGTCTGTAAACCCTCTTGCGTTGCGTCGACGTGGAACCATAACTAAGCCTTTAGTGTTATATGCTGCTGAGTCTTTCTGTGGTATCGTTTTGAAACATGTTGGGGGTCTCGTCATTGTTCTGTCATCGGTTTGCTTTAAAACGGAAGGATAGTGAAGTGGTCAGGGGGGGTTTGGACGAAAAAACACACTAAAGGTTCTGGGTTCAATCCTCAGTGTCAAAGACTTCCAGGAGGCAATCCCTACACTGGATGCCCTAACCCTGCCGTCTGTTACATGACTGAATAGTAAACAGTAAGGTTAAAGTAAAGCAACCACAAGTTATCCATAAGTGAGTGTGATTTCCACTAATTTGTGTTCCCCTACTTGATCCCTCTTTAGCCTCTCAGCCGTGTTTGGCGTCTTTCTCTTCTGTGGCCTGTGATCAGTGGAAGAACAGAAAGCTGAACTCACTCTATCTCCTGAAACACTTCGGTCTCCTGGAATTCCTGGACCCGGTCTGTGACGTACTCTCTGACACGGCTCACCGCCTTCTCCCAGGAGCTCCAGGCCTCGTCCTGGGGCAGCATGCGTCCATGGCAACCTGGTTGGGTCCACCATTTTACATTTAGTCAGTTAGCAAACGCTTCTCCTGAGCACGACTTAAAAGTGATTCAGGGATAAAACCACACAATAAGACCCTGCCGACATTTTAGTTATGATGAATGATGAATGAATTGGGAATCCAATATGTGTTACCTGTGAAGGCTACCAAGGCGAGAACCACAGCCAAGAACTTCATGATGAATCCTTAAAGACACCTGGAATTAAATTATTCATTAGTAACGTATCAAGGCCAAATTCAAACAATAATAATATAATAATAATTACACCAATAATCACATACATGAATAATCTTTATTAATTTAAATAATTGCCTTGATTCAATTATTAGAGCATGTCTTTTTAATCATGGGTCATTCACAGTTAACAAAGAGCTTGCAAAATAAATCTAACCTCACCTAACCCACATCTAACCTAACCATATACACAACCTCACATAAATGTAAGGTTATACAAGTATAATGTAACAGTATTTGGTCATTCCAATGCCTGAGTCAAACTCACCTGAGTGCTATCCCGTGTATGGACAGAGACGGACCGGGCTTGTATTTAAGCTGCGGGCCGATAGTGTTATCCGATGAATGTCAGCGACAAACCTCTGTCCGAAGTTCCCTGCATGGACTGCGGCGTGTCACCTTTTATTGGCATGTTTTATTAATCGAGCTCCATGTTCCGCAACTATATAAAGTACACGGACACGTTGATGATTGATGTGTTTTATCAAATAAATTCCTGAATGGTTGGTATTCATTATTTTTCCTATAAAGTAGGCAAGGCAAGGCAACTTTATTTATGTAGCACTTTTCATACACGAGGCAGACTCAAAGTGCTTCGCACACGATCAAATTAAATAATAGATAAGTATAAGAAAACAAAGCAGTTAAAAAAATCATACAATAAAATTAAATAATAAAATAGCAGTTATTAGTAAAAAAAATATATATTAAATGCATTGTAGAAAGTGCAAGTAGTAGCAAGTAGCACTAAAAAAGGTTTGCTGATTTGAGGGATTTTATGTGAACGCCTGATTCTTGCACTTTTTAAGATGTATCTTCAGTGTTGACACAGTGTTGCTTTGGACAAAAGCATCAGCTAAATAAATCTAATATGTTTAAGCCGTACTAGGTCTTAACTGTTGGGAGCTGTCAGTTGTATTTTTTGAACATCATATATCGGTACTAATCAATCTGTACTTGGATTTCATTGTAATTGGGTTTTGTTGAAGTCACAACATCACAAATTTAACCATAGGCAAACAACAGATTCTAACAAACAAGCAAACATCATGAACCACCAAAATATTTCATATGCATACCGTACATGGTTTAGGTCCCATCAGGCCACATGGACCGTCACGTGATCATGTCACCCAAGAAAAACAAAGCAAAGATCGAAGGTCACTTCACCTCCTAATTCAAGTGACACGCAGAAGACAGTCCAGGCAGACCATCGTCTGTCTGCTGAGTCACAGAGGCTCTCTCTGCAGGACCAAGATTAATGAGTAATCCAGTTTGATTAGATTTTATTGAATATGAATTACCATATGGTAATTTATTGAATTACCAAGGAGGAGGGGACATAAAATATATAGTTAATCTGCAATTAATACATAATAGGTGGTAAAAACATGGTTAAAAGTTTAGAAGAGGTTTACTTCCAATCCCAAGGTTGTATTTGTGATATTTTAAAACAAATACTATCATGAATGTAATGTTTTAGATATCTCTTGAAAGCTACTGGCCACTCTGCTAGTATATTGTGGGGGTATAAATAGACCCTTTCAACAAAGGTGTCACCCTAGGACAGGGTGTTGCTCATTACACTCATTATGAATCTGCTCTTTTCTGTACCAGGGCACGGGCAGTAGATTCTACTAGTGACGATACACATTGACCATCCACCCTTTTCATAGCAGCGTCTTGCTCATGGATGCCTACAAGAAGACTGCGGAGACCAGGGATTGAACCCAGAACCTCCCGTCTGGGAGCCAAGCAACCTAGCCACTGGATTTGTGGTGTTTCATTAGATTTGATATGCTCGTGTTTAAAGTAGTTTATCTTTGAAAGAGAGAGTGCACCATAGTGCCTGGCTGAAACCACATTACTCTCATGGTTGTATGGTCCCTGATTCCTTGGGATTTTAATAAAGTTTACGTGGAAAATTACCTGAAACTAAGATGGAGTTCACAGTTGTCATTTTTTATCTACTTTCAACACAAACAGAATTGTAGGAAATCTCCCAGCCCTGTCTTATTTATTTGAGCCATTCTGGATATGAAGAAACAATCAATCGAGGACTTTATTGATCTAACTATTGATCAATAGATTCACACACAAATCATATTACTTGATCTGGCGGGATAAAGTTTGGTATTTTTATGAATGAATAAACTTTCAATGTTAGGTAATGTTGAATGGATGAGTCTAGGAGTGAATGGTGTAGTATTTAACCTGTACGGTCTAATATTTTTAGTGTTGTGGAACTAGTATAGTATTGTTTTCCTCTAACACAACAGCATCAAGAAACACACAGACGATACATGTCAACGGTTTATTGTCGTTTGTCAGACAGATAGACACTTGACACTCATATGTGATAAAGTCATTTGTTCAAATGCTGTTCGATATTAATCGTCCAAAGCATTAAACTATGATAGTGCCAAATTAAAACCCTTCATATATTGCACTTCCTCTGCGGCCCACTGCTATGACCTAGCAGCACGGAATCAACAAACACTGCAAACACTACTCTGAACCACAGGGGAATCTGTGATGCTGCATCGGTCCGGTTCACTTGGTCATCTCACTGATGGTCTTCCACAGGATCTCCAGCTGCTCCTTGAGGTTCTGGGAGTTGACCTCCATGGTCTTCTTCAGGTCCTCCCCGTAGGGGGTCAGGCTCCGCTGGATCTCCTCCGTCCTCTGGGCCAGCCTCTTCTGGAAGTCCTGGGTGATGGGCTCCATGTTCCTCTGGAACTCCAGCATGCTCTGGTCCATCTTCTGCCTCAGGTCGTCGGTCAGGGGCCCCATCTGCTCCTGGATGCGCAGGATGCTCTGGTCCAGCCTCTCCCTCAGCTCCTGGCTCTTCTGCTGCACGTCGGTCCTCAGGGTGTCTGCATCCATGGCCCGGGCGTACGACATCTGCCTCTCCAGGTCTTCCTTCAGCTCGTCGGCGTAGGGCTGGAGGTGGGCACTAAGGAGGCTCAGGTCACTCTCCACGCGGGCCTTCAGCTGCTCGGCTTCCTGGGAGACCTTGGCGAGGAGGTCCTGGCTCATGGGCGCCACCTGGGACTGGAGGGTCACGGTGAGCTTGTTGACGACGTCGGTGCTCTCGGAGATGAGTTTGCTGTGAACGGTAGAGGAGACAGGAACGGGGGGAGAGGAGAGGAAATCAGTGGCCAGACTTTCTTGGTTTCTGGTTGGATTGTTTTAAACATACCCAGACAAACATAAACCATTGGGGTCCAAACATTGGGTTTGATTCCCAATATTCATAAACCAAGCAGGTTGGTTGATTCTAGTTGCTGGGGCGTTTGAATCCCAGCTGAATGGTTCTGGGTTTGATCCCCAATGTTCTCACCCAGTCTACCAGTACGCATCCTTGGGATAAATGCCCCAACCCCTACCTTAGTCCTTAATGTATCTGAACTCACTGTGCCTTGGATTACAGTAAATGGTAAACAACATGATGCTTACTTGAACTCATGTCCCAGCTGAGACTGTTTGATCTGCTCCACAGAGTCTTCTGCGGTGCGGGTCATCTTGGCCACATAGTCCCAGAATAAGTTCTTCGCCATGTCCAGCTGCTGCTGGGGATCCTGCCTTTGCATGTCGGCATTGCAACTTGCTGAAGAGAAAAGTCGTAGGATGACCATAAAGTCCAACTCCTGTTTGAAGTTACTTGGGAGTAGATTATATTTTTTGTTTGTTTGTGTATTTCCCATATTTTACTTACCAGCAAAAACTGCGAGGACCACTACCACAAAGACCTTCATGATGGATGCTGAAATGTAGGGAGAAAAGGATGTTTAATTCACCATTTGAGATTTTATGAAACTTTTCTCTAATGCCATGTTGTACAATATTTTACCGGGTTTGGATCTGGATCAATCTTCTGCCTGCGAGTGAACGGTGGATTGTGGCTGCGCTGAGCTTGACCGGTATATATGGTCTTGAGACATTCAGAGAACGTAGAGGGGCAAAGTTCAGAGCCAAGTGCCCTGCTGTACGCCTCTGTACGTCACACACGTGTATGTCCACATAACCATGTGGAAGCTGACCTGAGGTTGCACACTATTGATGATGACTATGCGTCATCGGTTGAAGGGTTGTCTCTGAATCACAGGGATCAGGAAGTCAACCGATTTCAAAGAAACACAAGTCATGGCGGCCATTTTGAGTGTATTTGTATTTGTACGGAAGGTATTCTTTTGAAGTTATCTATTGTAACTTTTGAGATTAGATATTAAAATAACTTAGGATTGGTTAGATAATTTAGCCTTTCCCTTTTGCCCATATTCTATATTTATTTTGTTATAATGACAAAGAGTTGTTCATAAAAGAGAAATCTAGGCTGTAGAAGAAAATTGGTTAAAATGGCTTCAAACCATTAGAAAATAAAGGCTGAATGCTTGAGTCCCATGTATGCAAAGGTGAAAGATACCTTCATGATGCAATGCAATGCGTCAGCAAAGCAACACACTGAAAACGTGAGGTTAGATGTAGAAATACTGGGTAACTGCTGTGTGACTCGATTGATTCATACAGTTTTCCATTGATTGAGAAAAAGCACAGGGCACGCTTAAACACTTAGACACTGACATACACTAACATGTATCTTGATGTTAGACTATCAAAGGAAACCTTTGAGCCCATGGTTCTCCAGTCCCAACCCTGGGGGGGGGGGATAAACGGATGGACTGACGGACAGACCACCCATTCTCAGAATGCTAACAATCTTTTCAAAAGCTTGGGACAAAAGCCATAGGGAAAAGCATCCACCAAAAGGGGACAATTATGTTAAAGTAGCTTATCGTTAAACACCGAACACCATCTTGGTTCTGAGCGCTAGATGGGTGGGGGGGAAGAATGGGTGGTGTTTGTAATGCCACTGATGGCCATCATAATCCAGTGGGGGTAATCAGATGATGAGGTCACAGGGAATGTAACGTGGTGGGACAGGAGGGCGTACAACAGGGCACAATGACGAACTTTGCCCTTGCTAACACGCTATAAAAGGTCCAGAGAGGAGATCTCAGCCACAACAACTCCTCAAGGCTCCCAGGCAGGTAAGACGATATATTCACACCGACCTCTGATATTGTACCTCGATGACCAGTGGTGTTGCATTCGATTCTCAGATGATGGATTTATTTCGGATTGAGTGTTGAATGTGTGTTTCTTTCTTTAACCACCAGTGTCACCACCACCACCACCACCACTACCACCATGAAGGTCTTTGCAGTGCTAGCGCTGACCCTTTTCACTGGTAAGTGAAGGAATCTCATATCCTGGGGCGGGATAGTGTAGTGGCTACAGGGGGTTTAAGTCCCTGCCGAAGGGTACTAGGTTAGATTCCCCCTGTCTGCATTCTAACCTGTAGGTCAGCGAGATGCCCTAATCCTACCTTCTCCTTAATTCAAGATTCAAGATTCAAGAGCTTAATTGGTCACATACATATACAAAAAACGCAGTGAAATGCAATGACGTGTGCAATGACGTGTATCTTTATTCACTGTAAGTCACTTTAATGACCAAATAGCAGTAATGTTTCTAAAATCCTGGATGTTCCTCCTCACAGCGTGCAACGCAAACCTGCTGTGGCAGGACCCGGCCAAGACCAACCTTGCCTTGGTCCAGGATGCTTTCTGGGACTACGTTGCCAAGGCAACCACCACTGCCGAGGACTCCCTCCAGCAGATCAAACAGTCTGCCCTGGGACAGGAAGTGAAGTAAGAGCTCTTACATTTACCTGGAGGTTCTGTTTCAGTCGTTGAGGCCTTTTCAGTCTTATTCATCCCAAGGCCGGGACGATCAAAACACAGTCACTACCGTTACTGTAAACCAGTCAAAATTTGGCGCAACCATAGTTTTCGAAAAAGCAACTCAAAATCAGCAGTTGCAGATTAAGGACATAGGAAGTACAGTTTGTGCATAAAAGAGGTAGAGACAGTATTTTACAAAACAAAATTGTTGCCAGGACACGTTCAATCAGCAAATAAAAGCCCTATTCTGACGGGATTAGTTTGATGTATTACTAACTACATCAGTGGAATGCTTTTCACTGATTAGACAAGTCAAAGGTCATTCTAGTATCACACGCTGCATTTCACTGACCCCCTCCTCCCTCCCTCAACCCCCCCACCCCTCCCCCCTCCCCCCCCCTCCCTCTCTACAGCACCAGGATCTCCGAGAGCTCTGAGGCCATGAACCAGTACACCGTGGCCCTCCAGACCCAGGTGGCTCCCATAACCCAGGAGCTGCTGGCCAAGCTGTCCCAGGAGGCAGAGGCCCTCAAGACCCGCATGGACACGGAGCTGGCCTCTGCCGGCGTGCAGCTGGAGCCCTACGTGGCCGAGCTGAAGGAGGAGCTTCAGAAGCAGATGGAGAACCTGCAGAAGGAGGTGCTGCCCTTCGCCCAGTCCCTGGACGCCGAGACCCTCAAGGCCACCGTGCAGCAGAGGAGCCAGGAGCTGAAGGAGAGGCTGGACCAGAGCCTCCAGGGCATCCAGACCCAGATGGGGCCCCTGACCGAGGGCCTGAAGCAGAAGGTGGACCAGAGCATGCTGGAGTTCCAGAGGAACATGGAGCCCATCACCCAGGACTTCCAGACCAAGCTGGCCCAGAAGAGCCAGGAGATCCAGCAGAGCCTGACCCCCATGGGAGAGGAGCTGAAGGCCAAGCTGAACATCAACACACAGGACCTGCAGAACCAGCTAGCCCAGCTCTGGAAGTCCTTCAGTGAGAAGATCCAGTAATGGATCAATCCTGAGACCCATCCAAAATGACCCCCCCCCTCTTGTCTTGAGACACACTGGTTATTTAATGTTGAATTGAACAAATAAAAAGTATTTTTAAGCGCCAATTATCGTGTGAAGTTCTTGTCATGCCAGAATCATAGACTTGAGTAAAATCCTTCAAGAGGAAAGGTTGGGTTGTTTACTTCTAGAATCATACAGATTAAAATGAATCACAGCTAAATGCTTCATAAAAAATAAATAAATAAATTGTACCCCAGAGACCCCACTGAATGGGCGAGTGGCCCATGTTGTGAGGCATGCTATACTGAACCTACTTTATCCTCAGTGCCCCAACCCAACTGTTCCCCACTGCAGCGCCTGGAATTAATAAAGAACCATCTTATCCTAACTTGATCTCTAATTATCATGGGACACCATTTGGGTCTGCTGTATTTTACATGAGGACTAAAACCAACATTGAACAGTCTCACAAACTGTTCTGAATAATAAATATTCCTTAAAAAATACATGTTGAAAACACCCTTTTCAGTATCTCTCTTAATACCAATGGGTCTACTGGGTCCAATCTGCCCTGGTACATAGTGCAGCACACCCATAATTAGCGTTATGAGCCTCTGTGTTTGCTCAACAGTGACCCTCAGGTGAAACATGCCTCTTGTCTCGTAAGGCTCCTGATTGGGATCTTGAGCTCAGTAGCACCACTTCAGCATTTCATTGAACTAAGTGTTGACTGTAGTAAAGCTCAGTAACATTAGTCTGAAGGTGGGTAAAAAACGTAATGGACGCAAGACATGTTTTTTGATAAGAAATTGCATTTATCGTTCCCCAATAGATATATACAGGTCATATATATATACTTCTCCATATATATATTTTTATATTGACCGTCCACAGTGAGAAAACAACAATGACAGGTTATGTAGCACGACTTACACACATTCTTATATTAGTTCTACTTGGCCCACACCGCCCCACCCCCACAGACAACACAAAGAAAACCAGAACACACTTCATGGACTTTGTGCCATGACTTTACAGTACAAAACATGAAATCAAACCCTCCCCCCTTCAGAAATACAGCGTAAACAAAAAAAAACAGGCACTGGACTACATGATAGAAATGAAACCGCAGTTCAGGGGTCAAAGAGGTGTAGATCAGTTCCCTGTGATTCTGCTGAGGATTTATTAATGACATTCTTCATCACAGCCCAAGACGCCGTTCCCCCCCCCCCACCCCCTTCCGTACGCCGTTAAATCTTATGTACACTCGTTATCGTAGAGCCGACAGCGTATATGGGGGGGGGGGGGGGGTCTCGCTGACATCAGGCTGGGGAGAGACCCTGATGATGATGAAGAGGATGATGATGATGACGTGCGGCCTCAGGGACGGCGTATGTATGACGTCAGCACTCGCAGCGACGCTCCGTGGCGTCACTGCTTGTGAGGTCACGGCGCGGCTCGACGAGGTCTTCGCTGTCGACAAAGCGTGACCCGGCGGTGCGCGACGTCATCACACGCCGCGGACGGGTGTCGGCTTTTTTTTCGTCCACAGTGCGATTGTCAGTTCCGTGATGTGTGTATGAACCCCTCCCCTCCCCTCCCACGCCCCGCCCCCGCCCCCTCCCAGAGCCGCCGGGTCCGGCTGGTCCCGGCCGGTTTAGCCGATGGTGACGCCGAAGCCGCACTGGAACTTGTTCTTGCGGTGGTTGAGGAAGGAGCACAGGGCCAGCGTGAGGGGGAGGGGCAGCAGCTTCTTCTCCAGGGTGGCGCCGACCACCCAGTTACTGTCCACCGAGCCTGGGGGGGGGGGGGGGGGGGGAACGGGAGGACGGGGGGAGACACCATGCACACGTTAGTGGGGGGGGGTATAGCGACACACAAAGCTAACACCGTTGGTAAAGACGCGCAAGGATAATGTCCGGATGTCATGACGACTTAATACTTCTTCTGACAAATGCACTTATTGTGAGTCGCTTTGGATAAAAGTGTCTGCTAAATACCCTCAATGTAAAATGTAATATGAAAGGAAATAAGACGCTGTTACTGAAATCCTTAAATAAACACGGCACAATCTCGTATCGTCACACGGCCATAACCTTGGTTCAAAGGGCAGTTTGACAACCGTAACAAAAACAAAAAGTCAACCTTCACAACGCAACGTCAGCTCTAGGCATTCTCACGGATGTGGGGAGCGTACCTTTGAAGAGCAGGTTGGCCTTGGGCACGTCCAGCGTGTAGCCGAACGACACGCTGGTCTCCTGCATGCGGGTGCTCGCCTCGAACTCAACCCCCACCTGCAGCTGGAACCACGACGACAACAACAACCACAGAGGCAGATGAGAGAGGGTGGAGGACAACAAGACGGCCACATAAACACCTCCTAGTATCATGTATGGAGCGTCACAGAAAAAGCCATTCATAACGCTCTCGGTTGTTTTGGGAGATGTCACGCATAAACCCACACAGCATTGTTTTAGCTTTGTCTGAGTGTATTGTAAGTGTAGTACCGTCTCGTTGGCCTTGTGGTAGTACGAGGCGTGGGCACCGGCACCCCCTACTGTCAATGTGGCGATGTAGTTGTTGCCTGTCGGGGGAGACGTTGCATCATGTTACTGTGAGCCCATTGGTTTAACTCCTCATGTTGGATCAGGAAGATCCTACACAGTGAGCTCCGACGGTATCACAGACAGACACACACACATTAGAGGCAGACACACACTAACAGATACAGACACACATTACTGACACACACACACACACACATTACAGACAGACAATACACAGATACACAATACAGACAGAAAGACACACACACACACACACACACACACACACACACACACACCTGTGTAGCGTCCCGCCAGGGACATGACGGTGCCCTCCTCTCCGGGCCGGCGGTGGTAGACCAGCTCTCCGCCCAGGGCCAGGGAGGGGGTGATGGACTGCAGGTAGTGGGACACGACGATACCTAGGAGGACCACCAGAGGGGTTAGGAGAGCGCTCGGGCGGTTCCTATGCTACGTTCACAGCAGAGGAGTGTGTAAAGGTCGTTTCTCCCAGCAGAGCAGAGAACTGTTCATTCATGACCTTCCCAGCGGACCCCTCCCACCTCCACGGCGAGTCTTCCATGAGGCGACTCAGACTCGCTGTCATTGGATTGTACACCGCCATTTGTGAAGCGTTTGTTTTGAAATCGATTCGTTTCGCTCCAAAGGGATGGTTGCTAAGCGACCGTCGACCTACCAGAGCCGACAAGGACGTCGGGGTTGCCGAGGGTGACGGCGGCGGTGAAGTTCTCCCCGCGCCACTCTGCGTCTCCCTGCCAGTTCACAAACTTCTGCTGCTGGGTCTGAGGGCAGAAGAAGAACAAACATATAACGTCTGGTACCAGGTGCATGGGACTAGAGAGAGAGAGGGAGAACAAGAGAGGGAGAAGGAGAGAGAGAACCACTGGACTCCTTGGGGGTTTCTGGTTGATTGAATACAGAAAGAAGAGCTGCCTCGGTGCACCGCGGCCGGAGCTGAGCTCCCGGACACCGTCGGTGCACCGGCCGTGGTGCCTCGACCGCCGTGCACTGCGTCCGGGAGCTCAGCTCCAGCCACCGTGCCCCGAGTGGTAATGTCCAATCCAACCATTTCTTCCTCAACTCTTCTTTCTTTGCCAAGAGATGCAACGTTGATTTGTTATCGCCACAAATAGCACAGGCACAAACTCAATACTGTCTTCCTGTGGGCCTTCGCAAGCCAAGGTGGGCGAGGCCATGAATACTAATTCACCAAATGACGTCAGTTGGTGAGGCTTTTCTGATTCGCTCGTTTATGCGTCTATTTTCTTTAATTTGCTAATGCAGGCAATCGAGGTAGAAGAACATTTTCACGTTCAGCATGCCTATGCAACTCCGAGTGACCTATCGTATTTCAAAAGGAACAAGTACTAAACGGTTTCTCCTCGGAAGACACCTTTAAAGACTAGCCGAAATAAATCCTTTAGATTCCTTCTTTTAAAGCAATCTGAATGAATCACACTCATCACACACACGGTCGATAACCATGGTAACGCACCTGAAAAGCCAACTTGGAGCGGATCTGGTTGGAGACCTGGTGGATGATCTGGGCGTTGAGACTGCCACTGTTGTCCATGTCGCCCACCACCACCGGGAAAGACTGGAGCCAGGAGAAACACAAGCAGAAGACCTCAGACCAAGCAGACCTCACAAGATAAGAGTCGCTCCATAAAACCCAGGTGGGAAAGGTGGGTGACAGAGCAAAGCTAGGGACAATAATTGGAAACTGATTAAAAAAATAACTATCATACATACATAGTGTACCCAATACACATAGCAATGTAAAATATTGACAGCTGAGGTAAAACAATATGATGAATGACTCTAAACGATTGGTTAGTGGGTATTGGTGATCTCTAAAGGGATACCTCGGAAGGGCCGGTCTGCTTCGTTCCCACGTAGGTGACCCCGAACCTGTAGCTGGAGTCTCCTAGCGTGCTCAGCATCAACGTGTGGTTCACCTGCACACGTTAAACACACGTTATAACTCTGGCCTTGATGAACCATACCGTCTGAAACACACAGGTATAAAACTTCTTAGAGCTTGTATGTATTGATTGTCTTGCAATTTATTTATTTATTCAATTTTTCTTGGCATGAACCCACCATTAAAAAAACAACAACTCTTAAACGTGTCCCCAAATAAAGAAGATAGGAGACAACAGTGTTTACAGCTAATGCAAATCGTACTAAACAAATGCCTGTAAATGACCCGGAAGTGGTTATGAGGGCGGGACAGAACTGACCTGGAAGTAGTTACTGAGGCCCTTGTTGACCGTGAGCCGGACGCCCTCCATCTGAGCAGGGAACACCTCTGGAGGGCAGATGAAAGCACACGCTCAACAGTCAAGTACAACAAGCACGTACCATTCATTGATTATCGAGAGAGAGAGAGGGCTCAACAGTGGCATTAATTTTTTTGGGACATTTGAGATAGTGTGTGTGTGTGTGTGTGTGTGTGTGTGTGTGTGTGTGTGTGTGTGTGTGTGTGTGTGTGTGTGTGTGTGTGTGTGTGTGTGTGTGTGAACATGACACACAGGGGATTTAAACCATTGCTATGGCAAGGTTTTGGTCAAGCCCCACCTTTGTTGAGAGGTAAATATCAAGCTATGTCGAAGTCCTTTCCAAGACGGGAAAAGACTCAACGTGTTAAATGACTATTTAGCTTTTTATCTAAGGTGAAAAATGTAAAATTAGGTTAACGACAAACGCACCATGACAACACAATCCCCCTCACTATTTACCTTTACACTTCCGATGACACTCCTCGAACGCCCCGGGGTTGGGCAAGGGGCTCTCCGCCTCCGCCTCCTCGGCAGCGGGTAGGACCGGAGTCACCGAGGGCATCCCGAAGCCCGGGGGCACTGTCATCCCCGGAGCGGGGGCGCTCCCGGGAACCGGCGGTGGGGGGGAGCTGGCTGCCAAAACACTCCCCATTCTGAGACGATGAAGAAGCCAGGAGATGGGAACAAATTAGAGTGTCATTGAATGGCCGGTTACTCGTGTAATTACGGGAAACGAGAACATGTAGATGCATAAGTACACATATGGTTTAAGTAAGGTAACGAAATCCGTTTAATTCAAGTGACATGGGTTTAACAAGACATAGATCCGGTAAGAATCCCTTAATGTGTCATTCACAATGCAATGAATTACAAACGGTGACATCACATCGGTCTTCATTCATTCATTTCAACCTAATGAAAACGAATGGCCGCTCATTGGCCAATGAATAGCGAAACCGGTGATGATGGAGACAGTGGTATTACCTATGGACTTAGATAACACCTCCAGCCCCACTTTAATGCGCGATGAGGTGGAGTTTTAATAAAGACTGACTGGCCTTTAGCGTAGCTAAGCTAGTGCTCTGCTGCGGGCGAATGACTAGTCGGCTAGCAGGCTAGCTGTTCTAGCACCATGCACAGCGCCTGGCAATCCCACACGGGATGGAAAAACATTTAGAGTCATTGAATAGAAAGGTATTTCCAGTCAGACACGAGCACTGGAATTTTTTGTATACCCGTTTTAAACCTTGTGGAATGACATACAGCGCTAACATTAGCTACTCACGTTGAATTTTCCAGAGGACAGTACGGCCGGAAGTTATAACATGCAGTACCTCAGAAGAGGACGAGCGTGGGGCGTCGACCCGCCTCCATTTTTGGATACGACTGCTTGATTGGGTAAGAGAGTCCAGACGTCAAACCTTCTTGGCAGAAGCGCCGGTCAATCATCAAATGTGCAACCAGCAAGTCCAACTATAATGTAAAATGAAAGGCGTGGCTTAGAGCTCGAGTGAATTTCTATTGGACGATGAAAGTGTTGTGAGCTGTAAATGGGAGCGGCGAACTATGTTGGGCATGCGGATTGGTCGACGACCACGACGTCGGCTGGTTGCATTGAGGCGTATTTAAACGCAACGGTGATATACGTTGAAGGTCGTTTGGAGCACGTGGGTCTCGGGTTCAATATGTTGTATACGCTCTATAGTTTGGGATGCCAGGGTTACGGCCCGCGGGCCGGACCCTGAGGCGCAGTGCTCAAACATTTCTACATATTACACAGAGATAGCCGAGTTCATAGCCGAGTAAAGGGAAGCCTGTGGTGGAATTGGACGACCCAGAATGGACCAGGGATCTTGCCTTTTTAGTGGACATTACGGAACATCTAAATGTGTTGAATGTTACTATGCAGGGTCGCAACAAACTCGTCACAGAGTATTATGATAGTGTTCGTGCTTTTCAAAGTAAACTGGCTAAATTGATTTTTATTTAGTTATCGTCTCGTTTTCGTCAGACTGTAGACCCCCCACCCCCAATGATTTCTCAATGGATCTCCACGAATCACACAAGTGGCCAATTTTGTTTAAAAAACGGCGAATTTCGCCGAAAGGTGACTAGTTTGCATGCCTGATTGGAAAATGTTACGTTTTTACAGGTTAACTGTCTCCTGCTTTAGTAGTGTAATTGGAGGCCTCATTGTGAGGCTATTTTGGTGTCATACAATTTATTTTTGATGTGTAGGCCTTCATGAATAATTTCAAATAGCCTACCTATCCATGTGTTGAGTCAGTGTTTGGCCTTTTCAAAGTGTAATCCAGCCCCCTGAGGTCTCACTTGAAAAAAATCGGGCCCCCTGTCCAATTTCACCCTGGCATCCCTGAAAGTATCGGTAACGGGCAACCTAAAAGGTGAAAATAAAAAGGCATTTGTATTACTGACTAACCCTTGAAATAAGTGGAGAGACTGGTGTTCTTGAAGCATGAAAAGACGACAGACAAGAGGATATGTTTTAGTTGCAATTTATTGAGATTTTCTTGCAGCCCCCATGTTTATTTTGATGTAGTTACAACAATGGAGGCGACTGAAGATCATCTGCAGAAGTCACTTGAATATTCTGGCCTTATCAATGCAATTTAAGGGCGAACTAAAAACAGCCAAATTGATGACGGTATACAATTGTTGAAAAGTTTTAAGCCAATTTATCCAAAATAAAAGTCCTAATCGGTGTCAAGTCATAAAGGGCCAATATAGGAACAAAAACAAATGGGTCAAAATAAAAGACTTTCATTCCTCAGACTCTTCAGCCAATCAGAGCCCAAGCCTAATTTCCTCGTATGGGTAAAAATAAAATAATGAATACATGTAATTTATTTTCTCCTCAGCATTCCTTGTGCCAAACATGTTGAGGGTCTGCTTTTGTTTTGACCAAAACTCAAGTGGTGTGTGGTGAGATCCAGGGCGACCTCAGATACATCCAGTTCATTACAGACCACGTTTCAAACAGGGGCGTCTTAACGAGGCCAGATAGACTTCTGACTTATCCAATTAAAGAAAATAACAAATAAAATAAAAAAAGGTTGCCAATTTGTTCTCCGAATTATCTCCAACCCAATTTTCAGCCAATTTATTTTACCCAATTACACCCTCCCACCCCATCAATGTTTTTTACTCCGGAAAATGACAATCATTTCCTTTCTTCCCCCGGCTTCCATTAACTTTCTCCCTCCCCCCCTCCCCCTCCCGAGCAAGCACACCTGTGACACCTGTAGCAGGACGTGTGACATACATGTTACATCAGATGGCCAGAACAGAGAACATTTACCCTCCCACAGCCCAGGTCCTTGGTGAAGAGAAAACAAGGGTGGATGGATCCCTTCCAAACTAAACAAAATCTTGGTTCAATTCAAACCCGACTTGGTAAACTTCGCGTATTCAGTGTCAAATCATGTCTAAAATTCAGACAAAGTCCAGAGAAGCGTTAGATCCTCGGTACATTGATCAAATCTCAACCCATTTATGTGCAGAGATATCTTTTAGTTTAGTCTGTCGATTTGGTTCTTGTTCGCTGGTCACCAAGGAGACCATGGGAGTAAAACAACAAACAAAACAAACTGCTCCCATTAGGAAGGGGGCGGGGGGGCATGTCAACATCCATGAAAAAAACAAAATTAAACAAAAGCAGACATGTGTAAGCTACCATGACAGCAGCCAGAGTGTTGCCATAGAAACAAAGAGCGAGCCCACCCAGTCGAACACAAACGTTCAGAGGACACACCTACATGCAGTCTGTGTAAAAGCATCTCCGGAGGAGTTTGTTAGGAATGCAGTGCATCGGCGCTGATGAGTTCAGCAGTGGGAGACGTTTGTGTTGAGGCTGCACATAGGGAGTCCTCCAGGGACACTCCGGACCACATGGTCTCACTCTCTCACACACACACACACACACACACACACACACACACACACACACACACACACACACACACACACACACACACACACACACACACACACACACACACACACACACACACACACACACACACACACACACACACACCTTGACATTATGCTACACGCACACACAATCACTCACACACACACCATCTTTCTCACACACACTTTTTGGTTTTGCTTCAATGTAAATCCTGAAATTCTCCATCTTAAAAAAAAAGGAAAAATATAACTCCACCACCATGAAGCAAACTTATTTTTTTTTTCTAATTGTAAACGATTTATGTAAACCAATAATCATTTACAATTGGTTTTCTAAAAAGAAAATTAAAAAAAACATTCTTAATTCCCGTAGGAAGTTTTGCCCTTGTGGAATCAAGAAATCACAGAGTGGGAGATGCGGTCTTAAACTATCGCCGGGACACTCATGTGATGGAGCAACAGGGCCGAATAGGGGCTGATGCTACCGGGCTTGTTAGCGAAACTCTCCCCCCTCTCTCTCTCTCCCCATCTCCCCCCCCTCTCTCATGCTAGCAGTTACTTATAGATAGCCAACAAGCGGGGAAAGGAAATCTGTCTTTTGAGCGACTGCTTGCCTTTGCTCAACTGTTCAACATCTGAAGTACCACAGAGCCGGTGGTGGAGGGGAGAGGGGGGGGGGGGGGGGGGACTATGAAATAAAAACAGACCCCTCCCAAGAGACAGCTGAACTTAACCCCTAAACCCCTCACCGGATCCAGTCAAGTCAAGGATGAGCCCCCACCCCCTCCACCCTCATTTCAAGATTTGTCCAAATTAAAAACGAAAATAAAAAGAGATTCTATGCGTTTATAATTAAGTTGATCTCATTCTAAGAGGTGAGGGGGCGGGGGTCACAGCTGCCTTTTCAATTGCTACAATTTCGCTTTTAAAGTAGATCCTCAAATACAACAAGTCCCTCATTATTTAGGGATTGCAAAACAAACAAAAATAAGATTCCTAAGGGGTTGAGGGAGGGACAAATCAAACGCTCCCATGGCTGCCATTTTGAAACCAACTGGTTTCTGCTAATTCTTGGGGGATGTGGGCTTCTACATTGTGGTTTTTATGTGGTAGAGATTCTTGGTGGTCCCTGGGCCTGTGAAAACCTTCTTGAACACAACGAAAAACAAAGCAAATCCCCCACAAAGACATAACGTTTGGCATTTCAAGGATTTGATCGAGAAACAAAAACATAAAATACTTAAATAAGGTTTGCAATGCCTGGTTTACGGTATTAAAAAAAAAACACGCTTAAGAGCTTGGCCTTCTCGAAACAGGCTGCAGTATACATTGGCATCCAGTACACTCACAGTAAAGGTGAAGTGTATGGATTGGGGTAAAAAAAAAAAAAGTTTTTCTGTTCTCTTTTCCAAATATATTTTGATAATGTCCAGCAGCAGGGAAACAAAGGAATTGTACTGTACACACAGAAGTCAAAGCGCTGTTTTGCACCAAACCCAACAAAATGTTTATCATGGTTTATCATGGCTATGATCAGCTGGAAAAACCAAACAAATACTTAATTTTAAATAACAATGTTTTTTTAGCGGCGGGAGGGGAGGGAAGGGGTAGGAGGTACCTTTGTTAATCTGGCCTAAACCGGTCTGTTTGAGTTCTATCCTGCGGGTTCTTTGTCAGTTGAAGAAGCGGCCTTCTTACATTGCCGCGATTCAAAGATTGAGCGTTTCAGCCAAACACTTTCGCTGGGGAGACGCCTCAAACCGAGGCCTATCCATATGAAGTCAAACTCACATTTCTTTAGGGATGGTACAGTCCTTGTGGATCAGCAACCCTAGTATTTATAATGGGGACCCACTATTTCCTGGCCTCCTCAGAATATCTAGGTGAATGTCGGTTTCTTTACATTCACCGAGTACTTAAAACCAAGCTGCCCTTTTCTTATTGCGTATCACCTTAAAAAGATGGGTTCACATTCAGGTTGTTGTATTTTTTCTAGACCAGGAGTTTGAGCCGTGCTGTTAACACGCACCGTTTCGCTTTTGTCTGTCATTCAAATAAATCCAGATTGCTAAACTGCATGACTTGTGCTTTGTGCCGTTGAGCTGCGTGATGAGTCGCGGTGGTGGTGTGTGATGGGGTCAGAAGTGGGGATGAGAGAGTTTTGTTTATGAAAGGTAAGTAAGGCACTTAAGTGACGACAGCGGTTGTGGAGTCAGGCTGATGAACTACACCGTCGTAGCGTTAAGAAAGAAACACAAACCCAAAAGGCCTACTTCACAATCGTGTCTGACATTTCTTTTACAAGGGTCCCCGTGTTGGGCTGTCGCCGGACTAAATCTGTTAATACCGTTCCTCCTTTCCTCTTCCCTAATGGGTTATTTAGCTTAGAATAGACTCAAAACAAGGATGGGTCGATTATAAAGTCAACTCCTCCGTCACGCACACGTCTCTGCCACCCATCTACTCATCTCTGCCATGCTTTTCTACAGGCTCTGCTTACAAGCCTGGTGAGAATTTGGAAGGGCGCTTCATAGTCACAAAATACGGCCAACAACTCTGTCAGAAGACCTTTTAATAAACCAGGAAGAGCTCAATGCCGGAAACGCTAAACTCTTGGGACGCTGTGCTTGAACTATACTTCCTACTCTTGTCGTTTTGGGAGTCCTCACTTACACACCGCACTCGGTTCATGTTGGTGTGTGCGTACGTTCTGGAAAGTGGTTGCTTTTGAGACTCAACTGAAATATTCAAACGTTTTCTGACAAATGTGTCGGCTGTATTTTGTGTTTGAAGTAAAAGAAAAAACACCTTATGTCTTCTGAAGTTGTAAAAACGGTTTGTGGAGGAGAGGAGATGGCAGGTGGCAGATGTGACGGCTGGTACTGGAGATGGGTTGGGGGGGGGGGGGGGGGGGGGAGACGAAACATGAAGTGTGGAGAGGATCAGAGACAAGATGACGGGGTAGTTTGGGTTTGGTGCAAAACGGGGTATGAGCAACGCAGAGAGAAGGAGGGGAGAACAAAACAAAAAAATAATGTCTTTTTGCAGCTCTTATTGCTGAAAGAAAAGTCAAAAAGCCTTTACATCCACCTAATCTCCAAAGAAGTTGCTGAGGTTGTAAGATGTGAGGCCGATGGATAGTAGCCTGATGTTAGTGCAAAAGCCTGGCAAGTCCAGCGGTCCTGGGGACGAGAGACAGGGAGAGAGAAGAGAGTGCCATTGTTGACAGAGCAAGTAAACATGACATGTGCCCATTTTCAACCAATCAAAACACTTACCATTTTGAACGGATCAAACACGACAGATCATTGAACAGATCATAACCAGAAACATTTGTTTTCCTAACATTCATGACCAACCTTCAAGTACTACTATTAAGTAAAATCGCAAATATTATAAAAGCAACATTTTATTTTGTTAACTAAAAATCTGTAAACAACGACAATGATGAAACATGATAGCCATGATGTCAACCTACACAACGATGCACATGTACATCATGTCCTCACCAGTCTCAGTCTTGTTGCCGGGAAGATCTCTCGTCCACCTCCTCCACCTCGCAGTCGGGGTTGGCGGAGTGGAACTCGGCCACGTACAGGCTCTTGTCTATGCAGGAGGGGATGGGCTTGATGTCCGTCATCAGCTGGTCCTCGATGGACTTCAGGTTGTAGCGGTCCTCCGAGGTGATCAGGTTGATGGCCAAGCCCAGGTGACCGAATCTCCCTGAAGAGTGAGAGAGAAAGAAAAGGCAGAGAGCCACACGCACAAACAGAGAGAGAGAGCGAGAGTGCAAGAAAGAGTGAGATGCATGGAGATAAATAGATAATATAAAACAGGATGGTGAGCGCAAAAGAACAAAGTTGCCTTTCAACTGTAGTCATTTTGTCTTTCTTTCTGGAGGCAACTTGTATTATGTGTGCATTTCTCAAAACAAAGAATTTCCTTACAGGGATCAATAGACTAAGAATATTCTTTATTGTGAGCACAAAATAACAAAACCATGAAGACCACCATAGGGACACTTGGGTCGTACCTGATCGTCCAATACGATGAAGGTACGTCTCTGCGTTCTTGGGGAAGTCAAAGTTGATCACCACATTGACAGCCTGAATGTCAATGCCTCTGGTGAACAGGTCTATTGGAAGGTGGCAAACAAAAAGGGACAGTTTAGAAGCCATCAAACCTTTTAAATGTCATGTGTGAAACGGTTCAACCTTTAAATCTGTAAACGTCAGCAGTTCAGGAGACTTACCGGTGCTGACCAGATTTCTGCACAGTCCATTTCTGAAGTCATGGAACACGCGGTTTCTGTATTCCTGGAAAAGACACAAATATACTTCACTGAAGCTTAACGAACATCAAGACCAAACTACCATCATTAAATTGACACTATTAAAACACCCTCCAAAATGATTCACGCAATTCATAAAGAAAAGTGTTTGTCCTTTTTTCACTGCTGTTTATTTGGCCAATGTGACAAACGTGTCATGTGACATTTTATTTTAAATTAGACCATTCTGTTTTACTCATGTTTACAATTTTTTACTATACTATCAAGTTTACTATTTCTATTTTCATGTTATTGCTTAGATGTGTCCTCCATGTTGAATGTGGAAAAGGTTCATAAATAATGAGTCATCGAAAAACACCCTTTGCCAATGTGTGTAGCATAACGCTACACCGCCACTTGGCCTCCGTGACGAATCAGGTGTTCTGAAAGAGTGTCCCTCACCTGCATCATCTTGGCATGGATGTAGAAGCAGGAGTAGCCCAGCTGGGTGATCTTCTTGGCCAGGAGCTCCACCCGTTGGGTGGAGTTGCAGAAGATGATCGATTGGTTGATCTGGAGCTGGAACAAAAAAATAGTAAAATAAAGAATTTGATAAAGTGGGCGCAAAATGTGATTAGTTAGATTCTATGGGTGTGTGGTATGGTCGGACTGGGAAGGAAACCATCAGATAAAGCCATCCTTTGTGATGTGACGTTTATTATTAATCCCATCTTCGTCTTTATTGGTTCCTTAGGATCATGTCATTAAACCGTTTGTTCTGCATTATGGCTGGCATGATTCTGTGAAGTTGTGTAATCCTACAATCCAAAACACCTGTAAACAACATTATACAAGACCTAAGGTCTCATGTGACAGCTGCAGTGTTTCCGAGGCAGGGCTGAGGGTGTGTGAGGTTTACCCTGGAGAAGAGGGTGTTGAGACAGTGGACTTTTTGCCTCTCCGTGACGTAGGCGTAGTACTGTGTGATGCCCTTCAGGGTCAGCTCCTCCATCAGGTTGATCTCATAGGGCTTCTGGAGGTGCTTGTTCTGGGGAGAGAGAGGACCGTTACAGGGTGTTGGTGGAGGGAGGAGGGCTAGAGATGGAAGACCATGAGGAAGAGAGGGGACAGATGAAGAAAGGAGTAGATAGTGGGGAAGAGAGGAGACAGATTAAGAAAGGAGTAGATAAAGGTAGACAAGAAAGGGAGAGGTAGACAGGAGGAAGGAAGATAGAGGTAGAGATACAAGATGGACACACCCATTTGAACAAATAAAAATATGGATTTGATTATGTAAATTACTTAGCAAGAGGTCACCAATTTGGGCTGGTGATGGATCTGAACAAACCTCTTCAGAGAGTTGGTACATAGCAACCCATCACAAAAATAAACTGAAGGGAGAGTGCAGATTCAGGTCAGGGACTAATCTCATAAACCGTGATATCCTCAGCTCAAAAACATTGGCCACACTCCTTGCTGCAACCCAGGTTCGAGTCTGACCCGCGGTTAAATACAATAAGGTTCGTGTCATCCAGTCTCTCCCTCAGCCCACTTTCCTATCTCCATTTTCACCAATGTATATAAAAAAAAAAATAGATTAAAAATGGGATAAAGCCCATAAGAACATTTTCAAACTGTAATCCCAATATCCATCCGTTGTTTGTCCACATATGAAAGTGCCCGTGGCATACGGGCGAGAGTCCCCCATGCCCAGGGCAACAGCCAGGCCGCCGACTGCAGACAGAGCCAGGCTGGGGGCCAGATGGCCAAGGGCCACACAGCCAGACTCACCATGAACTTCTGCACGCTGATGGGGAAGGTGGCGGAGTACAGAAGGATCTGCCGGTTCTTGGCCAGGAAACTGATGATGTCCTCGATGAGCACCACAAAGTCCTGAGACAGCAGCTTGTCCGCCTGGCGGGATTGGGGGAACCACAGAGAGACAGAGAGAGAGAGATAGAGAGAGAGAGAGGAGCGTTAGGTCAGAGAGCTCTGCCATGGGGGAGCTATGAGGACATTTACGACGACGAGGTTACGACGAGGGGGACGATGTCTGGATCAGACGGTGGACTTGCAGTATACAATTGATGTCAATATAATAATATCAATTATAATAAGAATATATAAAGTTTAAACTACGATGCCAGAGCAGAATAATTTTCAAATAATATTAATTAAATATGGATTAGCATATTTAAAAAAAAATTTTACACCCTTCAAAAGGATGTATTTTGGGTGATTCATTTTATTGGAGACCGTTTAATAACCCCTCACCTCATCCATCACCATCATCTGGACCCGGTCAACCTTGGCCACACCCTTCTTGATGAGATCCAGGATCCTGCCGGGTGTGGCGATCACCACATGCACTGTAGAGGAACACAGCAGTGCACATCAAAACACAGCAGACACGTCTCAATGAGACTGCTTCAGGTGAAGGAACCACCACATGGAAAAAGGTCTAACAGCGTTAAATAAGAAGAATACATTGTGGTAGAGGGGAGAGTAGAATTTATATTCAACATTATATAGCGCACATTTGGTTCATGAAAAGAGCAGAAATGTTCAACCCATATATGTTTGTATGTTTTTTGCATATTTATATAAACACTTGGTTTCTTCCACCAAGCGGACATCAGAAGCCGGTCTTACCGGTCTCGTCCAGGCGCATGATGTCATCCCTCAGGTTGGTGCCGCCGGTGGTGGCCATGACCTTGACCCCGCCCATGTGCTTGCTGATCTGGATGCAGATCTGACTGACCTGCAGGGCAAGCTCCCTGGTGGGTACCATCACCATGGCTACAGAGACAGAGCGAGAGAGACGAGGACATGACAAACAGTCAAATTAACCGCTGGATGCACAAGTAAGTGAAATTAAGGATGGGGGGAAAAAGTATATTATAAAAAATATAAAAAACTAAAATAAGTAACAGAATCCTTTACATCTTAGTAGAAAAACGTGGCGCACTATTAAACATCCGGTAGAAGACTGGTAGAAACATTATACACCAACTAGAAAACAGTGGATCTATTCTACAAACAGGGAGCTGGGTAGTGTATTCAGGGCGTCCTACCCTGTATGTAGTCCTTCTTCAGGTCTATTCTCTCCAGGAGGGGGATGAGGTAGGCCCCACTTTTCCCCGTCCCGTTCTTGGCGCGGGCCAGAATGTCTCGGCCAGACAGCGCGATGGGAATGCTCTCCTCCTGGAAGAGACACAGCCCCCCATCGTCAGCTTATGGTCATGTTGGCAGAGAACGCTAGCGATTGCTCTCTCAAATGCTAGAGTTACGCAACATTTGGATCAGTGTTCACTCTGATTAAATTCATCGTATCTTGTGTGTGTGTGATTTTGTTCTCATGCATTCCTGTAAATGACTCTAGACATGTTTAGGTTTTAAACTCTGCTAAAACATAATAATAATAATAATAATACATACAACATAACTCTGTTATGTTGTCGGGGGTCCAACAGTATCTTGAGCGTTGAGTGGGGAACCCTCATTCCACTCCAAATAATGGAGTGGAATGAGGCATGAGTCATTTTCAAGACTTGTGTTTAGTGTAAGAAATACCTATACCTATACAACATCATGGCCTGAAATTTAGACTGAAATCTGTTCAAATTCGCTGTCGATTTTTACGCCATCGTTTCCAAGACCATCGTCATGGAGACTGGAGGGGGTTGTAGGCCTACCTGGATAGGAGACGGTTTCTCCCAGCCCATCTCGAAGATGCCCATCAGAAGCTCTCGTTTCAGGCAGTAGTCCTCAAACTCGTTGCCCTTGGTAGAGGTCACATCCTGGGGGAGAGACAGCAGGACAGAGGGTCAAGACAACGGGTCTCACACTGGGGCAGGAAAACACTGAGGAGGGCCTGGAATAATAATCTGAGGATCTTTACCGAAAGCACCTTGTGGTGAGAGAGACACTCAGATATGGAGACGGAGGTCTCCTTCTCACGGGAGTCTACTGGTTCAATACAGAACAATAAAGAAGACTTTTCTTTGTGAATTGTGTGAGGATGTTTTTATTGTCACCCTAATGATGGTCATTTTGTCTTTGTTACTTCAGGTTCAATTAAATATATATGTGCCTGTTTTCAGGAATACAGTGCAATACTAGATTATTAATTGGAACATGATCGATCGGTATTAAGACACATTAATGCTCCATTTTTGTCAATTCCACCACGATGTAAAGAGATACAAATCAATGAATGGATTAACGCTTCGTTAAAAACCAGTACGTCAAAAATGCTGAAAAAAGGCCTGTAATAATAATCCTGTTCCATCATTTCATTCAGCATTAATTAAATGCTGCCCGTCATACCTGGCCATCTGCCTACATATTCAGCTACCTGCCCCTGCCCTTATTGTGCAAGACCAGAGTCTTCCACAACGCTAGGCAGACCTACTGCCAAAGCTAGTAAGCTAGTCGCTTTTATGGGGGGAGGGGCATTGGAGGGAGGGGGTGGGATATTTTCAGCTGGATCTCTTCGAAATCTAGCTTGGTCGGGCCGGTTTCTCACAATTGCCTACCCTAGCTTTTGTAAAATAGAAGCTTGTTTATTTTTACTGTACAGTTGGTTTAAATGTCAATACGTTGACACACCCACCAGCAGCATTGGTGACAGCAGCGCGTCGAGAGGATAAAAAACAATACTACACGCGGCAGTCCTTCACAATCTATCAAAGCACACGATGAGAGGGAGCTGCGGAATGTTCCAGGAAGGAACTGCTTGGCACATTAACCCGTTCTGAGATACTCCCAACTACCACTGCAGCAACTACCTTTTGGTGAGAACTTATGACAAACTTAAAACCAAACGGTACCGAGTAAAGCCGGAGGTTTTGGTGTAGGCTAATCAATAGACAGCGTAGTAATACAATAAATAATGTGTTACGGTAGTGCTGGTGGTGGGGTTTGACCAGCCCGAGTCAGACCAGTGTGTGTGTGTGGGAGAACTGGCCGGAAGTACTCACCGATGTTCTGACCCGGGTGTCTTTGGGAGGAAGATGGAGGCTTGTTTTCCAGTCATCTCCGAACTTGATTCCGCCGCCTCCTTCCTGCGGGGGCCCTCCCGTCTTCTGCTGCAGGGCCACGGCCTTCCCCTGAACCTGGGGTCCTGATAGGAGCATAGTGGGTTTGGGCTGTCCTCTGAGCTGCCCGTTCTGTTTGTTGAGTCCCATGAGGACGGCGGCGGCTGTACTCTCAGTCTTTGCGGTGGCCATTGTGTTGTTTTTTTCAGCGTTGTTTGTTTGTTTTTGAGTTTATTTCTCACACAGCGTCAACGTCCTTCACCTTCTCAGGGAAAAGGGAATGGTTCCTTAAAAAAAAAAAATCCTCTTCAAAAGTAGAAAAATGTACTAAAGCAATCTCGATATTCTCTGCTTTTCTTTTCTTTTTTTTGAAGTCCAAAGCTTTACAATAGAAGTCAGTTGATAGTATTTACACAAACCTGTGCTGCTCAGTCCCCTTTCAACAACAGGGTGACCCAACGCACACCGAAAAAGCAAATTCTTTGTACAGGAGCTCTTCAAAATGAAGAGAAATGTGCATTCACATGCGTAAATATACCTGCACACGATATAGAAAATTATATGTGCACAAGTATCAAAGGGCTTCAAGTCCTGAAATAGAACAACTAAGGCAATTAGAACCTGTGGAATATCTTCTTCTTCTGCTTCAATATAAACTTAAATACTTTACTCTGTTTCTATATTCAACAAGAATTCCTGCCTGTTGCCGTGAGTCCATCAAGAATTGCTCAATTTCATAGTTCAAAATAGGATTGCCAAGTTTTTAGAAATATTCCCACAAAAAAAAAAAATGGTGTCATTTAGTCTGATATTCTCCACTCGAGAACACGTCGCTCCGGTGTGTGAAATATTCCTGACATCAATAAAGTATATATACAAAGGGTACTTTAGTCCAAAGCAGAATTGCTTCAATCTCCCCTTATGGAGTCCTCTATGCCTCTTTTTCAGTTGGGCCCTAGAGTCCCGCTGTGATTCGCCCGAGGGCCACAAGTCCTACATCAGTGTATCTGGGCAGATGTTCGCCGAATGATGCGGTCCTCCACCTAGGTTGAATCGTCACCTGGTATGAACCAAAAGAGAAAGTCAAATCAATCAAGACGTCAAACCGAACCGTAAAAAAGGACTGAAAAAACAACAATCGCACAACATAAACCAGATTTCTCATCTGGGATTCAATGTCCTTAATAGAAAGGGCCGTCTTAAAGCAACTGATGAGCAGGAATTATTAGTAGGAATAGCCGCTTAGTGATATTATGCATGCCTGCAATTCTTTGACAGCTGGTGTACAGGACACCTGCATCAGCCGTAAAAGGCAACTGAAAATGCGTCACATTTACATCTCTTCAAGAACGTCTAGATTTTTCTTAGCGTTTCTGCAGTTTAATACAATATAATCCAACTAGATTCGTAAGGCCAACCAACAGAACTACTGAATAGATATTGAATAACACCGTATTTTCTTGCCGAGCTAATCCATTGTCCGCGAAGGTAACGCGGCCACGTCTACACCGTTCCTGGATCTATAAACTATGCAACGGGACCGAAAATAAGTAAGGTCAAGAGTCTGTAAAAAATATAGATACATTAAAGTGAATCCAAAAACGAAGAGTTCAATATTGCGGGGGGAAATGTATATTATCTAGTTGGCTACGGATACCATTACGAACGTCACCTTGCCAACGCAAGATGATGACAACTTGTTAGATGAGTTCGCCCACTGCCTTGGATGTTGGCCAAGTTTATCCAACTAATTCAGTTTCTGGTGAGTTTTGTGTAGACAGACTACATGTATGTGGAGCACTGCTCACCCCCTTAAAACACACCAATTAACCAGTGTCCTGGTGTGTATATGTGGGCATGGTCGTGGTCAGCCCTCTCACGGTACAATCGACCCTTTGCATTCACGTCCTTTGCCACAGCATAATAAACCCGAGGAATCGAAACCTAACCATTAGCCAGGTTAGATTAGCCGATCAACCTAGCCTAACAATGAGCATCTTGTTAGCCAGCTAGCTAGCTAACGCTGAATGCTAAGCGAAAATAACGCGCACCAATACGTTGTAAATAACCAGGTTACTACAAAAGCTTACAATACAATGAATTCGCTTTAAATAGTGAACTCACCAGGTTATAATTTTAGAGAAGGTTTACCCAGGTCGCTAGCATCAAGCTTAGCATCCAGCTAAGGTTATCACAAACAGGGCTAACGCTAGTTTCTAGGTAGCTAACAACTCCCGCATGTTTTTTTAAATATATTTACCAGTTAACGCGCACTCTCAACCCACCTTGTTGTTTTTATAGGTGTTATTCGTGATACGCTGTCGGTGGATGATCCGTTTCGTACGTTGCAGTTCTCTTGAATTACTATAATTAGTCGAAATTAATTCGTCTCTATTGTGTTTGCTCTTGCTAGCTTAACATGGTCGCCTTCTCTTCCTCGTGCAGCGTCACTTCTCCCTTCCTATGGATTTATCACATGGAAAACGCCGACGCACTACCGCCATCTGCCGGCCGACTAGGGTCACGGCAACATTGACTTCCTACACACCAATGCAAAGACAATCCAGCTATTGGACGTTATTTGACTTTCACATAATAATAAAATGTAATAATTTGAATGACACAAAACACAGTTCATTAAAAGTGGTTGTTTACTGTATTTTATTTAGAGTTTTTGAGTCACACAAATAGTCAAAAATAGTGATTGCACGTATTCTCCCTTATGTAACTGCTCTGATCTCAGTGAAGGTTCATAGTTTGCTCCATCCAGTCAGTGAACTGGCAGACCTGTGGATGAAAAACCATACAGTCAAAGAAAAACAGAGTGCAATTAAACATTTAAAACATATACCATTTTTTGGTTGATGTATTTGAAGCATTCCTAATAGTAGGAAACCAATTAAAGCATTTCTATATTATCTGGAGTTCTGCTATTTCATTCCCAACAACAGTGACTAGTGTGTCTGAATTATTATTATTATTATTATTATTATTATTATTATTATTATTATCTGTTGCTAATACATATTTCATAATTATCTTCCAGTAACATTTTCAATAGGCTTATGTCTACTCATAATGTCTATAGTAGGTTTTCAAAAATAAAAGCCTTTGTATTTAGGATTTAGGTTTTGGGATGAGAAAGACACAGACCTTGGCATAGACACCGGGGCGGCCCTCCTCAGCACAGCCCCACCCCCAGGACACCACACCCTGGAGCTCCCCGTTACACACTAGAGGACCACCAGAATCTCCCTGGGGGAGGACCAAATTAAAATACAGTCAAGAGGGAATCCAATGTGGGAGCCAAGTTAAAACCTTCAAAATAAAGGTCCTCCACTCACTTGAAGTGCTTCACAAAATATAATAAAATAAACAAACAACAGAAAAATTAATAAATAAAATAAACTACAACAATTCACATATTAATGCAGTACCAGATAAAACAAAAAAAATAAGAAATAATTAAATTGAGATAAAACTGATTTAAAACTTGTGTTGAAATTGCTTGAGAGCCTTTAACACTTGACTTGAGCCAGGAGAAGAAGAGAATCTACCAGCAACCATCCTGAAAGCGGCTGTAGTACTACTGTAGTAGCTACTGTTAAAAAGCTTAACAGTTAAATCAACAAGAGAATTGAACAACTGCCCAATATCGAAGAGCGGACAGGAGACACAAACACCATCCAACTGCCATCCACAGCGTGCACTGTATGTTATATTTATACATGAAAAGGTAACATATTTACATAATTATATCATTACAGCATACTGTACCTGACAGGAGTCCTTCCCTCCCTCCAGGAAGCCAGCGCAGAACATGGAGGAGGTGATCCTGTTGGGGTAGGACTTCTCGCAGTCCTCCTGGGGCAGGATGGGCAGGTCCAGGCAGTGCAGGCACTTGAGACAGCCGACTGGAGGGAGCAGAGTGTTCAGCATGCCATGGTCACGTCCAGAGGTTCAGAATACACAATGTAATGTCATATAATATAATATAATATTCCTGTTACAAAGGCTTGAGTGCAGGGTGATTTACATGATACGAAAATAGATAGATCAAATAAAGGTAGGCCTATAATAAATAAATAAAATAATAATAAATATAAATGAATACCTAGAATATTATCAAATATTTAACGATAGTTGTATAACTATATGACAAATATAAAACATAAAATATAATATATAAAATGATAAATACCCTAATATTACATTCAATTATTGATTCAATGTCATTCAATGACCAAAATAGACCAAAGAACAACCATGTTGCAATATAATTAATTGTCATCGTCCCACTTGTAGGCCCACTATTTTTCATCATTGTACATAGTCTGTTGTGTACAGCATACATTCAACAGATATGTAGTCTGTCTGTATGGGAAACTCACAGGGACTCTGGGTGGCGCCCCAGCCGGAGACGAGGCACTGCGTGCCCGCAGGAGCGCAAGTCTTGGGCAGGGCCGTGGGGCTCACGTACTGGTTGATCTGCGCCGGCGCGGCTAGCCTGATGAGCATGATGTCGTTGTTCATGTTGTATCGGTCCCACTCCGGGTGGATCACCACCGCGGCCGAGGCGATGAACTGCTCAGGGCCGTCCTTGTACCCGATGTGGTGCTCGCCCAAACGCACCTCCATCTCCCTCCCTTCTCTTGATGATTAAAAAGCGTCGAGAGGAGGAACTTGATTAAGTTCGTATTGCCGTTTGGATAAGACTTGACATGACGGTCTACTGTACACAAGCGTATTGGATATAGGATATGTAATAAGGACTCCCCATTGCTCAGTGCTACAATGTTGTCATGTTTTCGGAAGCATGTGGAAGTTTATCTCTTTATTATTTTTAATTTATTAAAAATATAGATTTATGTATGAGACGTGGAAAATAGATGAAAAAAATATATAGGCCTAACAACAACAACAATACAAATGGATAAACAAGAAATTACAATACTGCTGGAATTGTAGAGGGCCAGGAGCCTCTAAAAGTGAACACTGACTTGTAGCAGTGGGCCGCGCTGACCACCCAGCGGCTGTTGATCAGCGTTCCGCCACAGAAGTGCCAGCCGTTGTTGAGTGACACCTGCCAGGGCACAGAGTGGTCTTTGCACTCGTACCCTCCGACAATACGGTCGTCGAAACCCAGGCAAACTGTTTGGGAATACGGGACGCATTGGGACACGCAGATTAGACACAGACAGGCACGAGGACTGTTGAGATAAACAGGGCACAGACTGACCTACCGTGAAATCTTATTAGTTAATTGGCTTTTTTTTCTCCTTCAATTGGTTAAAATGATTCTTAGTTTCGAATCACATGAAATGAACCGATGCCAAGTTTATGAATGAATCACATAAATAAAACAAAACAGTTGAAAGTCCATATAGTCTTAAGTAAGGCAAACCCACTCTCACTTTCAGAAGAGCATTTCTACAAGCATCTCATGAACTAGCATTGAACAGTCAACAGCATAGGGGTCGGGTCAGGATCCTTCAGACTCACCGCCAGTGAGCGCCAGCAGCAGCAGCAGCACAGAGATCATCATCGTGGCTGAAGTAGACTAGAAGCCTCTACAAACTGAGGAGAAACACACGCCAAGTTCTCCCTTTTAAGTTGGAAATCTGTGTCAACGTCACCATGTCACCTTGACGGCAAAACCAATCACAAAGATTCTTTGGAGGGATGTGAACCAAGAAGGTGTTCAAAAAACCCTGTAGTAATATCTGGGAACCTGGGCCTGATGCACAGATGTGAATAGTTTCAACAACATATGTGAAATGTCAAGGTGTGTGTGTGGTGGGTATGTTTGTTTTATTGTAGGCTAAAGGATATTCTGTAGTTCATCTGATGAACGTTTACAGATTCTGCATCCGTAAATGTACTTTAAATGCAACAAATCAATCAAAGGACTTCACAGATCTTCACTAAATGATCAAGGTGGCAGTATTATTCTACACATGTCTCCATGTTCTGTAGGTAAACCAGAATTACATAACACGTTGGACTGAAGTGTTGCTGCGGCCACCTCACCTTATCTTATTTACAGTATGTTCGATAGGCAAGGTTGAGTTTAATCAGGTACAAAATGTGCAAAGAAAATTAACTATTTAGAGGACTTCACTCCTCATTGCTCGGTCCATCTCAAACGACAGACATCGAGCTGTAAACAAGCACAGATGACACCAGACACAACACATCTGCGTTGTTACCATCCAGATTTAATGATTTTGGTTTTTTAAACAACATTTCACCCATAAATGTAAACTGTTATAAAACAACACAAGCAGAAAAACAATCCACCGCACCGCTCAAAACGACGGACAAAGGCCACTTGTCAAACTTGTGGTTTATTGCGAATACTTGTAAAACTGGAGAAAGAAAATAAATACAGGACAGACTTAAAGCCCCCCAAACACATGACATTATTAATACAGTACATTGTAGACATTTCCCAAGTGCATTAGTAAATGGTAATGCTGGTAAGGAACTAGGTTCGTTATGATGGTTTGAGGGAGGTAAACAATGAAACGTTTAAATAAAAAGTGGGAAAATGGGAGGGGTGTGTGTAAGGCAACTGTGAGTGACGGCGGGGAATGAAAGGTCAGGGGTCAACTTCCCTTTCGGTTGGCTCATTGTGCAAAGGGGAGCCTTGTCTCTGTCGGGAGAGGTCACCATTCACCATCTCGCCATTGGACGAGCGTATAATCTCATCTGATATACAACAACACCATTATACTATCCCTGGTCCTATCCCATCCCAATCTATGAATACACACCCTCAAATAGGTGTGTGTGTGTGTGTGTTGACTCAAATGTCTGGACTGCTGATAACACACACACACACACACACACACACACACACACACACACACACACACACACACACACACACACACACACACACACACACACACACACACACACACACACACACACACACACACGCGTGCGCACGCTCTTGAAAAAGGCGACAGTTAAGCGGTGTCAGTGCGAATAAATAATATAAATCGCTAGTGGATCGATTCGATCGCCCAACGACTTCAGCTAGCTCTTAGCAGTGGTACAAAATGTTCCCTCTAACCTCCACTCTCTAAGGCACGACAGCTCAGTCTATCAGATAATAGAAGTTAGGCTTTTCCCTAAAGCACGCTCTGTACTGGGTTACTTATTCAATTTTAGTTTTGCCATTAAATGGTGTATTCAATATTTGACTCTTGTCTAAGGGTGGTTTCACATGTAGGGGTCAACTATTTTCTTTCCTCTGTTCTATTTATGTTCTTTGTTCTTTCTTTCCGTGCCATGGAAGGTTGCCAGTTCGAATGCGGTGGTGGAGCTGCCTAACCCTGCTGACCAGCTGTCCTCTTCCAGGAGACACTGTGTTCCCTGTTTTGTACTTTGTTCAGAGACAGTTTTGCACTATTTCAGTGTAATTTCCTTCAAACTGCTGGACTTTCTGACGTCGGTCGCTTACGAAGATTGGAGGGCGGGTTCTTTTGCAGGAAGACCTCTTTGATTCGCTGTACACAAAGGTCCGAGGCCACTTCCGTCTCTTTGGTGAGCTGTGATAGGCTGAGGAAGCCGTGGGGGAGGTCCTCGGCTATGGTCAGGGTCACCGGTTGGCCCATGTCTCGTAGCTTCCTGGCGAACATCACAGAGTCGTCCAGCAGAGCGTCGAGCGCGGAGGCCTGTGAGGAGGACACATGGGGAGGTCACCTTCAGAGACGCTCAGAGAAAACCAGACAGAACAAGCTGGAACCATCGGAAACATTTTATTTGGATTCTAAAACGTCAATGATGGACAGATCGATCAGCCTACTGGCCCACCCAGAGGACTGTACCAACTGGTGGGCTGACCTGTCCATCAAAGGTCTGTTAAAAATTAGCAAAAGACTCACCACAATATGGACAGGCGGCAGGCCCTTCAGCAGCTCGTTGGGCGCCAGCAGTGGTGACACAAACGGGTTCTTGATGACAGGACAGGACGACTGCAGCACGAATGCCAGGATCTCGGAGCGCATCGGCTCGAAGCCTTCGGGGTAGTCCCTGCCCTCCTCGCCGCCACCGCCGCTGCAGTCCCCGCCGTCCGACCTGAGGACGCGGTCGCCGGTGCTCCTGACGAGGGGCGTGGTCAGCGCCAAAGTGGGCGGTGGCCTGCTGGGGCTGCGGGAGCGGGCGGGGTCCAGGAAGGACTGCAGCCAGTTGGAGGCGCCCCAGCCGAGGTCGCTGAGCAGAGTGGCGGTGTCGCGGCCCAGGGCGCTCAGCGTGCCGCTGCCCACCACCGGCTGCAGGCCCTTGCAGGTCACGCCTGGAGGGGGGAGGGGCAAACCGGAGTAGGGTCAAGGCGGGGTCATCGTTCGTTAGGGTCATGGTGTGAGGATGGAATTCATGCTACTAACTCATACTATTTAGTGGACTTGTTACTAGTATATATAATATAAAATATAATAATAATATATACATATTATATATTTATATGGCACAACCCTGGGTGGATGTAAGTATACATAACATATACATAACACTAGGATTTGTACACTATTGTTTGAGTCACATCACATCTGAGACACATTAATACACGATGCATACACAGACTAAAATAAGGGACATGGTTCAACTCAAGGCCATCAAACAAGACCGATAGCTCTTCCACCACCTATAACCACCCAACCCCTTCAACAAACGGACAAACAGATTGCCTTCCAGCAAGTTTAGACACAGTTGCTCACCCTTGAAGGTTACACCTGGATGGGTTTACAATGCACAATATAGATTATTAAGACTGGCTTATATGACTCAACCGTATAAAATCCTTTTTTGTGGACTTGTTACAAGTGTATTTATTTTCCTAACACCTCGCAAATCGCTGATGTGTGGAATAGTCTCACAGCACAACTTGTAAACAGAGCAACATACAAAACTGTGTCCAAAGAGTTTTACATGGGAACAGTGTTAACGAATAAAGTATAAAAGCGTTACAAATCTTAAGGAACAGAGTGCTGTTCAACCTGTTTAGCCACTGCTGGCTAAACAGGTATTGGTATCGGCTTGTAGTGTTTGCATGTGTGTCTCCCCAATGCAAGAGAGCACGACAACCTCGATGAGACTTGTAGAGTCAACACAACAACAACATCAACAGATACGTTACTACGAAAAACAACCTCAGAAAAAATATTTACAGGATTTTTTTCTAAATAACTCTCTCAACCCAGAAAACTAAAATGAGCAAATAAAACAACTAGCATCATGGTCTAGCCACTGCTGGCTAAACAGGTATGGGTATTGGTATTGGCTTGTAGTGTTTGTATGTGTGTCTCTCAATGCAAAAGAGGTGCCCAACCAGAGAAATGAAGAGTCAACACATCAACAACATCAACAGATATGTTGCTGTGGAGACCATCATGGTCTCGCCACTGCTGGCTAAACACTGCTGGCTACAATTCATATGTTACAACAACAACAACAACAACAGGAGCTAATGTCCTGCGCGGCCTCTTCCACAGACCTGCGTATGCGTTGAGACACTTGGCCAGCACCCCCAGGGGCAGCAGGGGGTCTATGAGCGTGAGGAGGCGGGAGGGCGAGGCGTCGATGGTGAGCAAGGTAGCCGGGTAGGCGGCCATGATGCCGTCAGGCACCCTTATCCCCATGGAAACGGCCTTCATGGACACCGTGATGCAAAGGTTGCCGCCGGCGCTGTCCCCCGCCAAACACACCCGCTCTGCCGTGGAACCTTTGGGCACAAGCACACACACACACACCTAATTAAACTTGAGCGGTATTTCATTACAACACCGCCACTGGGAAGGCATCAGTTGGGCCGTTTGGTTAATGTTGCCTCATAAAGTAATTTAGGAGATTATAATTAACCATTATTATTACCACACACACACACATCCTAACACACACACACACACACACACACACATGCATCCTCACTCACACGCACGCACACACACACACACACACACGCACACACACAGCCCTACCTAGCAGGTGGGCGTTCTTGAGGGCCCAGCAGTAGGCATAGAAGCACTCCTCCAGGGCGCGGGGGAAGGGGGCCTCGGGGGACAGGGAGTAGTCCACTGAGAGGATGGGCACCTTCAGGTCCTTGGACCAGCTCCTCAGGTAATACTGCTCAGAGGAAGGAGATGTTAGGGGCTACTTTACATTTCATTAAAGGACAACTGCCCATTTCCGTTTCTGGTTCCGGTCCGGTTTCCGTTTCAATGGGATTTACAAAATGCCAAATAAAACACGACAGAAACTGTATTTCGCTACGATACTTGATTTAGAACATCAACAAACACCACTAACCACTCAGTGAGTTGCACATTTTTGAAAGCAAACGTTTAGGGTTGTTTTAAGGACAGGTTTGTGAATGCCCATAGACAGCCATTCTGAAGCAGGCAGGGGCGATGAGCCAAATACCCGAGACAGGACCAATAGTCAAAATTTCGGTGTCAACCACTCTATTTCATCCTAGACAAACCAGAAAGGGGGCTCAATGTTCAAAATACCGGAATTATCCTTTAACATTTAGGCGCTTTTATCCAAAGCGATGTACTTAAAAAAGTACATTTGTCAAAAGAAGGAGAGACTATATATCTCTGTGGGTACAGTAAGGATGTCCATAGAACCAAGTGCCAAGCACTAACAGTTGTTAGGTTAACCCATTCCCTGTATACAACAGAGATAGCTAGGATTAGGTGCTACACAATGCTAAGTACTATTTTTAAGCAAGGACGTACAACAAACAATTAATGCCTAAGAGGGGTGTTGGGGGGGTCAGGGAGGAGTACCAGACTGGATACCTGCACTGTGTATAGGTCATGTGTCTGTATTGGCTTGCCGTATTTGCATGCGTGTCTCTCAATGCACAACCTCAATGAGACTTCTTAATAAAGAGTCAATGCATCGACACTATCAACAGATGGGTTGCTATGGAGACCATCATGGTCTAGCCCCTGTTGGCTAAACAGGTGCTCACCATCATGCTCATCTACATTCATGTGTACATAATGGTCTGAGAGTGTGTGGTTCACCTCGTGGGACTTTGAGGTCTGGGCCACAAAGCCTCCCCCGTGGAAGTGGATCATAAGCCAGGGGGACCGTGCCTTCTTCTGGGACCAGGCGGGGACCATGTTCAGCGGCAAGGGGGCCTCCTCCATGTCAGAGTAAGCCAGCAGCTCCTCAGTGTCCTGTAGCGAGAGGGAGAGGTGGATCGACATTTTTCAAGGAGCACCTATTTCTGCTTTAAGGCGTTTTTCGAAACCCAGTCCCACTAGTGACATCACAAGTGGGAGTGTCCACCGAGATGTGTGATCGCTGGATAGATCACCAACTGTGTAGGGCTGGGGTTGTTTCATCTATCTATAGTTCATCTTGATAAGACATTCGTCCCAGTTGTGATGTCGCAAGTAGGCAGTTAAAATAGCTTGTAACGACCTAGCAATTGTAAGTGCTTGGCACTTGTTTCTATGAATATCTTTACTGTACCGACAGCGATATATTGTTTCTCTTTCTTCTGACAAATGTACTTATTCTAGGTTGCTTTGGATAAAAGCGTCTGCTAAATGCCCTAAATGTAGATGTTATGACCGACCTACTGGTAAGACAGGGGGCACTTTTAAATCAAACCCAGACCTCTGAATTTAGCGCACAGAGAAATCTAGAGAAATCTCTGGGGGGAAGGGGGGGGCACAACTTACGTGTCCGTCACGGAACTCGTGAGAGATGAGGCGTGCGTGGACCGGACCCGGCCCGGTGTGCGCCACCGGGGGGGACACAGGCGTGGTCAGCCGGGGGTCAGAGGTCAAGGGGAGACGCAGCTGTACCGGGGGCAGGGTGAGGGCCAGGTTAACGTTCACGGGGTTCGAGGTGATCCTGGTGAGACCCTGCAGACGAAGGGGAGGGGGAGACAGTAGAGTAGAAATGAAGATGAGAGAAAGTTCATTATTACAGGTTAGATTCAGAAGAGGTGTATGGGGCATCTGTGTATCCACCAGTGAAATTGCTAAACACTATTATTGAATATGCTATATGTCATTTATATTACAATGATCTTTGGAATTTAGTTTGAAATTTTTAATAGTTTTAATAGTTGAGCAGAATTTAGTTTCTTATCAATATCACGAAACACACATCAGATTCTTTACAGAATCAGAGCTTCATTTGTTGGTTTGGACTGCACTCCCCTCATTCTAATTTCTCATGAATAATAACCCCAACGTTGTGTTACAACATCTAAAATAATCAATTTCTCCTGGGGGGGGGGGGGGGCGTTTGAGTGATTGGGCAAGTCCATCATGCGAGGCGATGGTGTGATCTGATTGGCTGAGAACCGGCCTACCGTGACGAGGCCAGACTCTGTGAGGTTCCAGAAGGACTTCCAGAACTGCAGGTCCAGGTTCTGTGTAATGCGTTCAAACTCTAACCCCCTCTGCTCAGGGTCCATGACGTACTTCCCCGAGGTCAGCAGGGACAGGGCGGCCATGCCTTCAACCACACGACAACACGTAAACAACAACAATAACGATAGAAAGATATCAAGTACGATAATAACACAAGACGATTATAGAACAATTATAATACAATTGATTATACAAACAATAATAGTAATAATAAATCGATAACCACAAATAACTATTACATTTATGTTTAAGTTTAGGGAATTTAGCACTTTGAGCCAAAGCAACTTACAATAAGTACATTTGTCAGAAGACTATACATTTAAACTGCTAAATAAAACAAAAGGATGAAGTCACAGAGGTCCACAAACAGGATGAGAGCCCACTGCCCACGGAGCTCCAGAGAAGGTTCTAGAGGGGCTGGCTTCCGTGGCTGCAAAAGCATGTGAAAACACAGGGAACACTGTGGCCTACTGGTTAGGGCTTCGGCCTTTAAACCGAAGGGTTGCTGGTTCGATCCCCGACCCAGTAGGAAAAATGTGGGCGAAGTGGTTGAGCACTGCTCTCCCATGCCCACATCCACGGCTGAAGTGCCCTTGAGTAAGGCACCTAACCCCTCACTGCACTCCCCAAGCGCTGTAACTGTAGCAGCTCACTGCTCCGGGTTAGTGTGTGCTTCACCTCACTGTGTGTTCACTGTATGCTCTGTGTGTTTCACTAATTCACGGATGGGATAAATGCAGAGACCAAATTCCTTGTATGTGCAAGCATACTTGGCCAATAAAAGTTGTCTTTGTCTTTTGTCTACACTTACCTAGGCCTGACTGCTGTTTGCCGTACGTCTCTCCGTAGGACACCATGCTGATCACCACCGACTGGAGGAACGGACGCAGCGTTGCCGAGAACTAGCAGGACAGTATAACAGAGAGAAACATTAAGGAACGCTAAGGATGCATGCACAAATAGTACTGGAACCACGTTTTGCATATAAACGCTCACCAAATGGTGACCATACGACGATGAAAAATGATAATTATCTTGATTTGTAAAAGGATTGTGGGTCATTAAAAATTGTGCTTACCTCCTTGGCCTTCTGGTCAAGGAGGTAAGCACAATGGCCTACATTGTATGTCTCATCTCTGTGTCTCTCTGTCTGTCTGTGTCTCTCATACACTCTGTGTGTGTGTGTGTGTGTGTGTGTGTGTCTCTCTCTGTCTCTGTCTGTCTGTCTCTCCCTTTCTCTCTGTCTGTATGTGTCTCTCTCTCTCTGTCTGTATGTGTCTCTCTCTGTGTGTGTGTGTGTGTGTGTGTGTGTGTGTGTGTGTGTGTGTGTGTGTGTGTGTGTGTGTGTGTGTGTGTGTGTGTGTGTGTGTGTGTGTGTGTGTGTGTGTGTGTGTGTCTACACTACAAGTTGACATTTACAAAGAAACTTTACATAAAAACGCCGTCCCAAGGCCCCGTCGGCGACTAACCTGGAAGCCCAGGCAGCGTCCGTAGAAGCAGGCCTTGTGCATGGAGGCGTACTCCTTGACGAAGCGGCGGCTGAGCTCCCCGTCCTGCAGGGAGATGAGCTCTCCGTGGCCGTTGTCGTGCAGTAGCCGCTGGGCCAGGTACATGAGCGCCCGCAGCTGGCACAGCGCACTGCAGTAGGCCTCCAGCTCGCACGCGTTGTGCTCCGCGCGGAAGAAGGCGCCGTGGCAGTTGGCCGCCACGTAGCGGCCCTTTTGGACAATGTGCAGCAGGCAGGACTGCAGCACCTGGGAGCGGAAGGGGGGGGGGGGGGGGGAGGGGGAGAGAGACAGAGGGAGAGCGAGAGAGATGGAGGGAGAGGGAGAGGGAGGGAGAGAGAGCCAGACACAGAGAGAAAGCGAGACACAGAGAGAGAGACACACAGAGAGTGAGAGAGAGACAGAGAGAAACACACATATATAGAGAGAGAGAGAAACACACATAGAGAGAGAGAGAAACCGAGAGAGAGAGACAGTATTATTTGAGTCTGTCATATATTATACAGCCCTGAATACAAAGATAAAGGACACACAGCCACATCGACAGAAGGAATGACTGAAATAACAGAATGATGATGATGATGATGATGATGATGAAGAAAGGGATAATGATGATGGTACCTTGACTAACGTGCGGTAGCCATTGGCGGGCGTCTCCGGCTCAAAATCGTAGTGGTGGAAGATTGCGGCGAAGCCCGCCACCACGGGGAGCAGCGCGCGGCCGTGCTCCTGGATCTGGACGATGGTGGTGACCAGCCGCTGGGCCGCCGCGCCATACGGCAGGTCCGGAGGGGCACACAGTGCGTCTAGGCTCTCATCGCACACCGTCTCCAAGGCAACGAACACAGCCTTGTAATCCATGCCTGGGGTCTGGGAAGGGGGTGAAGGGCGGGGGAGGAGAGATAACATGATAATGAATAACGTCACGGTTGACCTTTATCCAGCTAGCTCACACGTTGACAACAACAGACATGTGAAGCGCCACTGTGAGTTCATTGAAAAAAACGGGGCCTCTCTCTCTCTCTCTCTGTCTCTCTCTCTCTCTCAACTTTCTCTCTCTCTCTCTCTCCCTCCCTCCCTCGCTCTCTCTCTCTCTCTCTCTCTCTCTCTCTCTCTCTCTCTCTCTGGGAGTGTAGTCATAACTGCCGTGGACACACCTCATTCCCCTCCCGGTTGAACTCCTGTTATCTGCTTGCTCAAGGGTTGAAGTCCTTGCGGGCATCACAAGATAGTCTTCCCTTTTCCAACTAGGTCAGATTGTCTCAAAGAAGCTCAGTGTTTTGGCTAGGCTTATCACATGTTGTTGATACATGATGTCACTAAGTCAGACGCAGAGTGAACTGGGAATTTCCTGTTGGCTTTTAGAAAGTGGTGACTCAATCGCTACATATTATCAATTTTTCATTTTTTTTTTTTTAAGTAGAGCTAGAGTTTAGTTATTTGGGATGAGAAGATGTCAAGTCGTGTGTTGGAGTCAACATAATCTGTTGAAGGCCAAGGGGCCAACAACAGCACGTCATCGAGGGGAAGTTTACCTTCCCTAAGAATGTCTTTAAACAGGGGGCTTAATTAAACATAGATTCACTTTCTGTTTTCAATTTGTAGAATATGAGCTTTCCCGAATTTTTCTTCCCGAAATCTGTCTGTAAAATGGCAAAACCTCGCTTAACATTCGTACGCCACTCTGAATCGCACTTGTGTTTCTGACCGATCCCAAATATAATTGACCGCGATTACGCAACTCTCCCAACAGGACCCATGTGTGACGTGATCGGGTGATGTTTCATCCGCGACAGGAAAGATTAAAAACACGTCACACCGAACAGGATGAAAGTACCGACAGGCTACCGCGTTACAACACTATAACGCCGTACACAACCGCATTCCGATATACCCGACCATCCTATCCACGCCATTCAAAACGGCAGGGATCCACAGCTAGAATACAAGTTATTAGGAAACCAGTCAATCACTCACCAGCCGCTGGTCTCTCTGTGGGTGTAGACGGAGCGATCAACACACACACACGCAGTTCCTGGTGTGTGTTCGGGCGATCACCGATAACTTCTGTCTACGATTTCCTGTGTATGTTGTCACTGGCGCGCCTAGTCCACGACTAGTCTCATCTCAACGCTCAACACACATGCAGCTTCCTCCCCGGCGGTGCTGCCTTCGGTTTCGTTCTGCTGGATGTTTGGGAGGACCGAGGCAGCACTGGGTCATGTGAGCGCCCCGCCACCCCATTGGCTGGCTGGAGCCGGACGAAATGTGCAACAGGTAGCCGATAAGACACATGTAAATCATGCACTAGTGACATAGGCGTTTATTGTAGTCCGTGAGTCCACGTTTGCCATATTATTCAAAGTAGATTTTAAAGTATATCTGTGTTCACGTTTTGTACCCTGGATACATGTGTCGTGTGTGACGATAAGTTCAGTGGGCGTTTTCATATTGTATTAGTAACTCCCATGCCTGTGTGTCGTAATGTTTGACTAAACACATTTCTTCTGAGGAAATCTTTAATCTTAATTTTACAACAATACAAACATCTTTAAACTATACTAACCATTAACCCTGACTGATCTGATTAGCCCGATTTAAATAATACATTTTTACCAAACCGATCATATTAAACAAATGCTTACTGATATAATGCTCCACTTTTTCCTCCCATTACATATACAGTAGGCCTATATTACATGTCCAGAAATGAGAAGCAATCTGCGTTTCCACCAATAGGGGGCGCACGCCACCTTAATGACGCAGTACCACCGACAATAACAGATTCCAGTGATTGTTTGTTGACCTTCAAATTATTTTTCTCAAGCATTACCCATTCTTCCCACGTAATAGGCCTACTACTTTAACATACCTAAACACATTTGAAGTCTACTATAATTATTACTGCTTAATAAACACTTCTATAGAAGTTCAAACCCATTTTCAGAGGACTCAAACTGAAGTGTATTTTTTAGTTGATGACACAAAAGAAGAAGAATTGTTTTTTTTTGTGAATGAATTATAAGGGACACTAGAATAGATTTCGCAAAACAATGTAATACGCATATTATACAATCCACAATATCAAATATATTTCAGAGAGAACACATGTGAATACAGTGCATTCATTTCATTATATTCTGTATTTCATTCTTTCTTTATTTTTTATTAGGGACCGAGCCAAACTTGGCAAGGACCCTATTGAAACCCTCATGTTTATTAGGGACCGAGCCAAACTTGGCAAGGACCCTATTGAAACCCTCGTGATTATTAGGGACCGAGCCAAACTTGGCAAGGACCCTATTGAAACCCTCGTGATTATTCTTATTATTATTATTATTTTTAGTCGACTTCGACTGCATTTTTCCCCCCCTGCACATATTCTAAAACTCAAATTTTTTTGGTGCAATTGTGGGGACTGGTGAAAAATTTGATATTCTAGCCCTCAAATTCACATTCGCCCCTAGATGGCGCTATAGCAACTGTTCAAAAGTGCAAACTTTGCACAAGCAGCACGCGTCACCGGTTTGACCTACATTCATGAAACTTTGCCCACAAATGAAAATCCTCATGATGAACAAAAAAGTCTCTTGAACTGAACACTTCCGGTAGCCATATTTTCCGCCATTTTGAATTTAGTTAAAAACAGTAAATTCCCCAAGGATCCCAGGTTTTTCGACTGTGACCAAAATCCTTTGGCACATATCATATATGGCCCATTATCTTCAATCTGACTTAAGGATTAGTCTGTACAATAAAGTTTAGAGCATCAACGAGTTCTAAAAGCGGTGTGGTTGAAACCTCGAAAATAGTTAATTGCTCATATCAACGTCAAGTTGGACGCCTATGATGTTGGCCCCAATACAAAAGTTGTTCAGAATCAAATTCTGAACAAGATAAAGTCAACATATTTTCAAATGGGGCGTGGCATCGAAATGGGCGTGGCCTGACACTAAAATCGCCACAGTTCATAGACGCAATGTTTGATTTCAGCGGGACCGACTTAGTGGCCGTTAGGTACCAAAGTTCTAACTGCTCACCAAAAATTAAGTCGATTTAAAAAACAACATGGCCGCCAGAGCCTCAAAATCACTGTGCGGAGACCGTAATAGTTATGAATATGAAATTCACGGCACACGTGTAAACTGGTGCCGATAGCTCACATACCAAAATTCGTGTTTCTATTTTTTGTAGCGCCCCCTACAGGAACTTTAAAAAGCAGCCCCTGCGCCACGTTTCACCAATATGTATGAAACTCAGTATTCACGTACAATGTGCCCATACCTACAGAAAAGCCTCTTGGACCCATGCCCCAAACCCCAGAGGAAGTCGGCTATTTGCATTTCTAATTTTCACTTTTGGCGGCCATTTTGAATTTTTTTCACTTTTTTGCCTTGTATTTGAATGAACTCCTCCTAGGGATTTTATCGGATCTGCTTCAAAATTGGTCGGTACAGTCATGAAGTGGTGCTGAACCAAAATCATGCTATTTGTGATTGTACGTTGAAGGGCGTGTCGGTGGCATGCCGTCAAAGTTGGCCATTTTTGAATTCCGTCGCCTTGTATTAAACTTACTCCTCCTAGGGAATTTATCAGATCTGCTTCAAAATTGGTCAGTACAGTCATGAAGTGGTGCTGAACCAAAATCATGCTATTTGTGATTGTACGTTGAAGGGCGTGTCCGTGGCATGCCATTAAAGTTGGCCATTTTTGAATTCCGTCGCCTTGTATTTGAACTAACTCCTCCTAGGCAATTTATCGCATCATTGATGTAGGGTTAATGAACATGTAATTCAGTTAAATGTGGTCTTACATGTTAATGTCAAAACAATCAGTAGGACACCACAGGGCACCTCTGCTTCTACAGATTACATAAATTTGCGAATTTTTTTTTAAACTGCGCTTTTTTAAAACTGAGCGCAGTGATGAACGGGACCTCGTGCCGGCTTGCGGCTGCGTCACGTGCGGTCCTAACATGTGCACATCTTGCCAGCACACATGTTACGACGGCACGTGACGCGGCCGCAAGCCGGCGCGATTTTTTTTTAAAACTGCGCGCAGTGATGAACGGGACCTCGTAGTGGCGGCTGCAAGCCGGCGCGAGGTCCCGTTCATCACTGCGCGCAGTTTTAATTAGGGACCGAGCCAAACTTGGCAAGGACCCTATTGAAACCCTCGTGATTCTTCTTATTATTATTTTCCAGGATTTCGACTGCATTTTTCCCCCCCTGCACATATTCGAAAACTCATTTTTATTTGGCACATTTTGCGGGACTGGTGAAAAATTTGATATTCTAGCCCTCAAATTCACATTCGCCCCTAGGTGGCGCTATACCAACTATGCCAAAATTTCAACGTTTGCACAAGCATAACTCGTCACCGGTTGGACCTAAACTCATGAAACTTTGCACACATATGCAAATCCTCATAATGAAGAAATTTGCAGATACTAACTTAGCACTTCCGGTAGCCAGATTTCCCGCCATTTTGAATTTAGTTAAAAACAGTAAATTCCCCAAGGATCCCAGGTTTTTCGACTTTGAAAAAAATACTTTGGCACATATCATCTATGGCCCATTATCTTCAATCTGACATAAGGATTAGTCTGTAGGATAAATTTCAAAGTACCCATGAGCTTTTGAGTTCAAAAAGGGGTGTGTTTTTCACCCCGAAAATAGTAAATTGCACATATCTACATTAATTGGACTCCTATGGTGTTGGACCTCTCTACTAAAGTTGTTCATAATCAAATTCTGAACAAGAATAAGTCAACAATTTTTCAAATGGGGCGTGGCATCGAAGTGGGCGTGGCCCGTTACTAAAATAGCCACAGTTCATAGACGCAATGTTTGATTTGAGCGGGACCAACTCAATGGCCGTTAGGTACCAAAGTTCTAACTGCTCACCAAAAATTACGTCGATTTAAAAAACAACATGGCCGCCAGAGGAGGGTCGATCACTCTGCGGACACCGTAATAGTTATGAATATGAAATTCACAGGACACGTGTAAACTGGTGCCTCTAGCTCACATACCAAAATTCGTGTTTCTCATATGTGTAGCGCCCCCTACAGGAACTTTAAAAACCAGCCCCTGCGCCACGTTTCACCAATATGTATGAAACTTGGTAGGCACGTATAAGGTCCAATGCCCTACAGAAAAGCCTCTTGGACCCATGCTCCAAACCCCACCGGAAGTCGGAAATTTTAATTTTTTCATTTTCACTCTCGGCGGCCATTTTGAAATTTTTTCACTTTTTTGCCTTGTATTTGAATGAACTCCTCCTAGGGAATTTATCGGATTTGCTTCAAAATTGGTCAGTACAGTCATGAAGTGGTGCTAAACCAAAATCGTGCTATTTGTGACTGTACGTTGAAGGGCGTGTCCGTGGCATGCCGTCAAAGTTGGCCATTTTTGAATTCCGTCGCGTTGTATTTGAACTAACTCCTCCTAGGGAATTTATCGGATCTGCTTCAAATTTGGTCAGTACAGTCATGAAGTGGTGCTGAACCAAAATCGTGCTATTTGGGACTGTACGTTGAAGGGCGTGGCCGTGGCGTGATGTCAAAGTTGGCCATTTTGAATGGAATTTCACTTTTTCGCATTGTATTTGAACGAACTCCTCCTAGGGAATTTATCGCATCTGCTTCACAATTGGTCAGTACAGTCATGAAGTGGTGCTGAACCAAAATCGTGCTATTTGTGACTGTACGTTGAAGGGCGTGTCCGTGGCGTGCCGGCAAAGTTGGCCATTTTTGAATTCCGTCGCCAAAAGTTGGCCATTTTTTAATTCCGTCGCCTTGTATTTGAACTAACTCCTCCTAGGGAATTTATCGGATCTGCTTCAAAATTGGTCAGTACAGTCATGAAGTGGTGCTGAACCAAAATCGTGCTATTTGTGATTGTACGTTGAAGGGCGTGTCCGTGGCATGCCGTCAAAGTTGGCCATTTTTGAATTCCGTCGCCTTGTATTTCAACTAACTCCTCCTAGGGAATTTATCGGATCATTGATGTAGGGTTAATGAACATGTAATTCAGTTAAATGTGGTCTTACATGTTAATGTCAAAACAATCAGTAAAACACCACAGGGCACCTCTGCTTCTACAGATTACATAAATTTGCGAATTTTTTTTAAAACTGCGCTTTTTTAAAACTGCGCGCAGTGATGAACGGGACCTCGTGCCGGCTTGCGGCTGCGTCACGTGCCGTCCTAACATGTGCACATCTTGCCAGCACACATGTTACGACGGCACGTGACGCGGCCGCAAGCCGGCGCGATTTTTTTTTTAAACTGCGCGCAGTGATGAACGGGACCTCGTACCGGCGGCCGCAAGCCGGCGCGAGGTCCCGTTCATCACTGCGCGCAGTTTTAATTATTATTATTATTTTTAAACACTTCGACTGCATTTTTCCCCCCCTGAACATATTTGAAAACTCGTTTTTTTTTGGTGCAATTGTGGGGACTGGTGAAAAATTTGATATTCTAGCCCTCAAATTAACATTCGCCCCTAGGTGGCGCTATAGCAACTGTTCAAAAGTGCAAACTTTGCACAAGCAGCACACGTCACCGGTTTGACCTACACTCATGAAACTTTGCACACACATGAAAATCCTCATGATGAACAAAAAAGTCTCTTGAACTGAACACTTCCGGTAGCCATATTTTCCGCCATTTTGAATTTAGTTAAAAACAGTAAATTCCCCAAGGATCGCAGGTTTTTCGACTTTGACAAAATTCCTTTGGCACATATCATCTATGGCCCATTATCTTCAATCTGACTTAAGGATTAGTCTGTACAATAAAGTTTAGAGCACCAATGAGTTCTAAAAGGGGTGTGGTTGAAACCTCGAAAATAGTTAATTGCTCATATCAACGTCAAGTTGGACGCCTATGATGTTGGCCCCAATACAAAAGTTGTTCAGAATCAAATTCTGAACAAGATAAAGTCAACATATTTTCAAATGGGGCGTGGCATCGAAATGGGCGTGGCCTGACACTAAAATCGCCACAGTTCATAGACGCAATGCTTGATTTGAGCGGGACCAACTCAATGGCCATTAGGTACCAAAGTTCTAACTGCTCACCAAAAATTAAGTCGATTTAAAATACAACATGGCCGCCAGAGGCTCAAAATCACTGTGCGGAGACCGTAATAGTTATGAATATGAAATTCACAGGACACGTGTAAACTGGTGCCGATAGCTCACATACCAAAATTCGTGTTTCTATTTTTTGTAGCGCCCCCTACAGGAACTTTAAAAAGCAGCCCCTGCGCCACGTTTCACCAATATGTATGAAACTCAGTATTCACGTACAATGTGCCCATACCTACAGAAAAGCCTCTTGGACCCATGCCCCAAACCCCACAGGAAGTCGGCTATTTGCATTTCTAATTTTCACTTTTGGCGGCCATTTTGAATTTTTTTCACTTTTTTGCCTTGTATTTGAATGAACTCCTCCTAGGGAATTTATCGGATCTGCTTCAAAATTGGTCAGTACAGTCATGAAGTGGTGCTGAACAAAAATCCTGCTATTTGTGACTGTACGTTGAAGGGCGTGTCCGTGGCGTGCCGTCAAAGTTGGCCATTTTGAATGGAATTCTTTCACTTTTTCGCCTTGTATTTCAACTAACTCCTCCTAGGGAATTTATCGGATCATTGATGTAGGGTTAATAATGTTAGTTAAAGTTGTTACAACATGTAATTCAGTTAAATGTGGTCTTACATGTTAATGTCAAAACAATCAGTAGGACACCACAGGGCACCTCTGCTTCTACAGATGACATAAATTTGCGAATTTTTTTTAAAACTGCGCTTTTTTAAAACTGAGCGCAGTGATGAACGGGACCTCGTGCCGGCTTGCGGCTGCGTCACGTGCGGTCCTAACATGTGCACATCTTGCCAGCACACATGTTACGACGGCACGTGACGCGGCCGCAAGCCGGCGCGATTTTTTTTTAAAACTGCGCGCAGTGATGAACGGGACCTCGTAGTGGCGGCTGCAAGCCGGCGCGAGGTCCCGTTCATCACTGCGCGCAGTTTTAATTAGGGACCGAGCCAAACTTGGCAAGGACCCTATTGAAATCCTCATGTTTATTCTTCTTCTTATTATTTTACCTCATCTTCGACTGCATTTTTCCCCCCCTGCACATATTCGAAAACTCATTTTTATTTGGCACATTTTGTGGGACTGGTGAAAAATTTGATATTCTAGCCCTCAAATTCACATTCGCCCCTAGGTGGCGCTATACCAACTATGCCAAAATTTCAACGTTTGCACAAGCATAACTCGTCACCGGTTGGACCTAAACTCATGGAACTTTGCACACATATGCAAATCCTCATAATGAAGAAATTTGCAGATACTAACTTAGCACTTCCGGTAGCCAGATTTCCCGCCATTTTGAATTTAGTTAAAAAGAGTAAATTCCCCAAGGATCCCAGGTTTTTCGACTTTGACAAAAATCCTTTGGCACATATCATCTATGGCCCATTATCTTCAATCTGACATAAGGATTAGTCTGTAGGATAAATTTCAAAGTACCCATGAGCCATTGAGTTCAAAAAGGGGTGTGTTTTTCACCCCAAAAATAGTAAATTGCACATATCTACATTAATTGGACTCCTATGGTGTTGGACCTCTCTACTAAAGTTGTTCATAATCAAATTCTGAACAAGAATAAGTCAACAATTTTTCAAATGGGGCGTGGCATCGAAGTGGGCGTGGCCCGTTACTAAAATAGCCACAGTTCATAGACGCAATGTTTGATTTGAGCGGGACCAACTCAATGGCCGTTAGGTACCAAAGTTCTAACTGCTCACCAAAAATTAAGTCGATTTAAAAAAACAACATGGCCGCCAGAGGAGGGTCGATCACTCTGCGGACACCGTAATAGTTATGAATATGAAATTCACAGGACACGTGTAAACTGGTGCCTCTAGCTCACATACCAAAATTCGTGTTTCTCATGTGTGTAGCGCCCCCTACAGGAACTTTAAAAAGCAGCCCCTGCGCCACGTTTCACCAATATGTATGAAACTCAGTATTCACGTACAATATGCCCATACCTACAGAAAAGCCTCTTGGACCCATGCCCCAAACCCCACAGGAAGTCGGCTATTTGCATTTCTAATTTTCACTTTTGGCGGCCATTTTGAATTTTTTTCACTTTTTTGGCTTGTATTTGAATGAACTCCTCCTAGGGAATTTATCGGATCTGCTTCAAAATTGGTCAGTACAGTCATGAAGTGGTGCTAAACCAAAATCGTGCTATTTGTGACTGTACGTTGAAGGGCGTGTCCGTGGCATGCCGTCAAAGTTGGCCATTTTTGAATTCCGTCGCCTTGTATTTGAACTAACTCCTCCTAGGGAATTTATCGGATCTGCTTCAAATTTGGTCAGTACAGTCATGAAGTGGTGCTGAACCAAAATCGTGCTATTTGGGACTGTACGTTGAAGGGCGTGTCCGTGGCGTGATGTCAAAGTTGGCCATTTTGAATGGAATTTCACTTTTTCGCATTGTATTTGAACGAACTCCTCCTAGGGAATTTATCGGATCTGCTTCACAATTGGTCAGTACAGTCATGAAGTGGTGCTGAACCAAAATCGTGCTATTTGTGATTGTACGTTGAAGGGCATGGCCGTGGCGTGCTGTCAAAGTTGGCCATTTTGAATGGAATTCTTTCACTTTTTCGCCTTGTATTTCAACTAACTCCTCCTAGGGAATTCAATTCAATTCGCGAATTTTTTTTAAAACTGCGCTTTTTTAAAACTGCGCGCAGTGATGAACGGGACCTCGTGCCGGCTTGCGGCTGCGTCACGTGCGGTCCTAACATGTGCACATCTTGCCAGCACACATGTTACGACGGCACGTGACGCGGCCGCAAGCCGGCGCGATTTTTTTTTAAAACTGCGCGCAGTGATGAACGGGACCTCGTAGTGGCGGCTGCAAGCCGGCGCGAGGTCCCGTTCATCACTGCGCGCAGTTTTAATTCTTCTTCTTCTTATTATTTTCCCTCATCTTCGACTGCATTTTTCCCCCCCTGCACATATTCGAAAACTCATTTTTATTTGGCACATTTTGCGGGACTGGTGAAAAATTTGATATTCTAGCCCTCAAATTCACATTCGCCCTTAGGTGGCGCTATACCAACTATGCCAAAATTTCAACGTTCGCACAAGCATAACTCGTCACCGGTTGGACCTAAACTCATGAAACTTTGCACACATATGCAAATCCTCATAATGAAGAAATTTGCAGATACTAACTTAGCACTTCCGGTAGCCAGATTTCCCGCCATTTTGAATTTAGTTAAAAACAGTAAATTCCCCAAGGATCCCAGGTTTTTCGACTTTGACAAAAATCCTTTGGCACATATCATCTATGGCCCATTATCTTCAATCTGACATAAGGATTAGTCTGTAGGATAAATTTCAAAGTACCCATGAGCCATTGAGTTCAAAAAGGGGTGTGTTTTTCACCCCAAAAATAGTAAATTGCACATATCTACATTAATTGGACTCCTATGGTGTTGGACCTCTCTACTAAAGTTGTTCATAATCAAATTCTGAACAAGAATAAGTCAACAATTTTTCAAATGGGGCGTGGCATCGAAGTGGGCGTGGCCCGGTACTAAAATAGACACAGTTCATAGACGCAATGTTTGATTTGAGCGGGACCAACTCAATGGCCGTTAGGTACCAAAGTTCTAACTGCTCACCAAAAATTAAGTCGATTTAAAAAACAACATGGCCGCCAGAGGAGGGTCGATCACTCTGCGGACACCGTAATAGTTATGAATATGAAATTCACAGGACACGTGTAAACTGGTGCCTCTAGCTCACATACCAAAATTCGTGTTTCTCATGTGTGTAGCGCCCCCTACAGGAACTTTAAAAAGCAGCCCCTGCGCCACGTTTCACCAATATGTATGAAAATCGGTAGGCACGTATAAGGTCCCATGACCTACAGAAAAGCCTCTTGGACCCATGCTCCAAACCCCACCGGAAGTCGGAAATTTAAATTTTTTCATTTTCACACTCGGCGGCCATTTTGAATTTTTTTCACTTTTTTGCCTTGTATTTGAATGAACTCCTCCTAGGGAATTTATCGGATCTGCTTCAAAATTGGTCAGTACAGTCATGAAGTGGTGCTAAACCAAAATCGTGCTATTTGTGACTGTACGTTGAAGGGCGTGTCCGTGGCATGCCGTCAAAGTTGGCCATTTTTGAATTCCGTCGCCTTGTATTTGAACTAACTCCTCCTAGGGAATTTATCGGATCTGCTTCAAATTTTGTCAGTACAGTCATGAAGTGGTGCTGAACCAAAATCGTGCTATTTGGGACTGTACGTTGAAGGGCGTGTCCGTGGCGTGATGTCAAAGTTGGCCATTTTGAATGGAATTTCACTTTTTCGCATTGTATTTGAACGAACTCCTCCTAGGGAATTTATCGGATCTGCTTCACAATTGGTCAGTACAGTCATGAAGTGGTGCTGAACCAAAATCGTGCTATTTGTGATTGTACGTTGAAGGGCGTGGCCGTGGCGTGCCGTCAAAGTTGGCCGTTTTGAATTCCGTGGTCTTATTTTCGCTTTTTTCGCCTTGTATTTGAACGAACTCCTCCTAGGGAATTTATCGGATCTGCTTCACAATTGGTCAGTAGAGTCATGAAGTGGTGCTGAAGCAAAATCGTGCTATTTGTGACTGTACGTTGAAGGGCGTGTCCGTGGCGTGCCGTCAAAGTTGGCCATTTTTGAAATCCGTCGCCTTGTATTAAACTTACTCCTCCTAGGGAATTTGTATTTGAACTAACTCCTCCTAGGGAATTTATCGGATCTGCTTCAAAATTGGTCAGTACAGTCATGAAGTGGTGCTGAAACAAAATCGTGCTATTTGTGACTGTACATTGAAGGGCATGGCCGTGGCGTGCTGTCAAAGTTGGCCATTTTGAATGGAATACTTTCACTTTTTCGCCTTGTATTTCAACTAACTCCTCCTAGGGAATTTATCGGATCATTGATGTAGGGTTAATAATGTTAGTTAAAGTTGTTACAACATGTAATTCAGTTAAATGTGGTCTTACATGTTAATGTCAAAACAATCAGTAGGACACCACAGGGCACCTCTGCTTCTACAGATTACATAAATTTGCGAATTTTTTTTAAAACTGCGCTTTTTTAAAACTGCGCGCAGTGATGAACGGGACCTCGTGCCGGCTTGCGGCTGCGTCACGTGCGGTCCTAACATGTGCACATCTTGCCAGCACACATGTTACGACGGCACGTGACGCGGCCGCAAGCCGGCGCGATTTTTTTTTAAAACTGCGCGCAGTGATGAACGGGACCTCGTAGTGGCGGCTGCAAGCCGGCGCGAGGTCCCGTTCATCACTGCGCGCAGTTTTAATTCTGTTTTTATTTTAAAATGTTTCACTTGATCATTATTTTCCTCTGCTTTTGACTCTTGGCCTGCTGTAATAACTGAATTTCCCTGGTGTTTGATAAATAACGATCATATTTTATAGTCTTTTATTTTGTGTATGCACACAAAAATGCTATACATTTTAATTTTGGATGTACACACTTTTGTAACGACACTAGTGAGTGTCAAATAAACTTTTAATTTTACACGAGTCGTATCGAAAAGAAAATGTATCCAGCATTGTAAATGAATTACTAGTATTGCCGTAGGCCCATATCAGGAGTGCAATGTCATGATGGATAGACTGTAATGAAAGCACAACTTAATCCCCCCACTTGAACACGATAGAGGAATTACATTCAGGTACGTTCTTTATGTTCTTGTTCAATATAGCTGTACCTTTTGTATGTGGTCCTATGTACACTATAGCCAGCGATTAATGACTAAGTTTGGCATCGTTGTGCGGCCGCTGTGGCTCTGAGGTGGCCCGTGGCCAACCGAGCGAGAGAGCCGGTAACGCTCCGCCTACTTCCACCGTTTGGCCCCGCCCACTCTCACCTGACCTCGATTCGTGCCATTTTAATGGACTACTCTATATACTTTATCCCGCTCTGAGTTCCACGTGTGAGGGCCTTCTCCCCTGTGACTCAGAGACACCACGGTTGAACATGGTGATAAAAATAAACATATTATCGTCAAGCCTCATCCTCTCCTAGTGCTTCTCATGTGTAGAGCAGTGACAATAAATGGCTTAGGCCCTGTCCACACTAACCCGGGTAAATCTACAAACGCATGATTATTTATCCGTTTAGCAGTTCCGTCCACATTAGAACGGCGAATTCCGACACTGAAAACGATGCTTTTCAAAAACGATCGCTGAGGTGGATAAATGTGAAAACTCTGGGTTTGCGTTGTCGTGTGGTCAGGGTAGACGAACGCTTTCAGAGACGATGACGTTCGGTTGCCATGACGCTGCCACACGCTTGCGCTCGAGACAGAGACGCTCATCTAAACAAAAATGGCAGGTGAAATGGAAATGGATGATTTCTCTGTGCAATGTATTTATGTATCTTCAGTTACAACTGGGCATACTGTCTCATATATATTCGTTACTCCAACACCGAAGGCGAGCGCTGTACTTGCTGTGCTTAAGCGATGGGAAAAAAAACGCAAAGACGCCGGTTCAAACCGTACTTGGAGCGGCGTTTCTAAAAGAAAAAAACTTTCGCCTTCGTGCTTTTGGTTTGAGCCATATTTTTGCTTGTGAGTGAAAATTATAAGCCAGCTGATCAACTGCAACTATCAGCTGATCGCGCGCCTGTAATCTAAACAGAGACAACAACTGTTTATCAAAATCATTTCAGTGTGGAACGTGGATGCAAAACATTTCGTAAACGAAAACGATAGTGTGGACGGAGATCGTTTTCATTGCGAATGTGCGTTTTTATCGTATCGATAAACCACGGTAATGCTCGATCTCTGATCCAGTCCGAGACAGTGATCCTAAATAGTTAGACTGAAGGGAATGGTGGCGGTTGTCTTTGTTGAATGATTAATGAACAAGTAGGGTGGATTTGGGTAATGGGTGACATTTCTACAAAAGGTATATGAGAATGTTTTTTTTTCCTAGCGTGTCATGTATTCAAAATCACATTAACTCATGATTACGGATTAATTTGGATGTCAAATGATGACTTGTCACGGATGGGAAGTTAAACAGGAAATATCAATCAGATCAATTTAATCCGAAATTAAATGACATAGGATTTAGACTGGATTAGTGGGGTGTTCAGTTGCCTGCAATCGGCCACCTCTCCGCTAGATGCTCCTAAATCCTAAACACCTGTGAAGTGTGAAGATAGGCTAGAAAGTAAAAAACGAAACTAATGCATATGAAATGAACGAACATGCATATGCGTGTGCTGTGATGTAGTGGTGCAGGGAGAAGTAGGTCTTCTACTCTTAATTCATGTTCCACCATATTTATTATTATTATTAAATATCTGAGTGACATGGAAGACTCTCACATATTTCGTTTACCTTGAAATTGGCGGGTATTTATGCAGTATTGCATCTGCATAAAAGCGTTGAATCGATATACAGAGTTGACCTCATCAACTGCCTCTGACACCGCTAGTTCAAGTCTATGGTTCATTGGTTCAAACAGAGCCATACAAAACGCCTCAGGAATCTCAAGGTCACCTGTTCGCTACTCCTGACTTTTTTCCTGACGTGACGCTGGCTCCATCAGATACAAATGTTACCCAGTATTCATGAAGCCATTCTTCAGTAAAGCCAGCGTTAGTTAAACGAGTGAGTGAACCCTCTACCATGCAACCAGCTCTCTGATTTTCCAGTTCAACCAGCTCACGAAAATTAATTCAGGGATTTCTTCATAAATGTATGCTTTGATTAAACCTGAGCCATTACAGCTCAGTGATTTAAAGAGGAGGCCCTGTCCATCAAACTGCTAAATTACTCCATGAAGCTATCATGCCTTTTGCTCTGTATCTCACAGGTGAATGTTTGGATATTTGTGTTACACTGTAAGGTTAATTAAGCATTGAGCCCATCTTTATACCATTCAATTCCTGCAGTTCAATGAGGCTCTCATGGTCAGAAAAGTGTACAGACTTTTTGGCCAAAAGGCAGGCGGTTCAAAACTTAGCTTTGGTTTCCTTTGTGTAGAGCTCATTCCTCCATCGTATTCTCAATAACTGCTTCTTTTAGTTTTTCTGCCATCACAGCTTGACCGTATGCCTTGGAAAAAGATTGTTTACTCACTTTATTTGTTAAGGCTTACGTCCTTGTCTTAGTATTTTTCTGGCCAGACGCTTGAATTTCATAGTTCATCCATTCTCTCTCTCTCTCTCTCTCTCTCTCTCTCTCTCTCTCTCTCTCTCTCTCTCTCTCTCTCTCTCTCTCTCAATTACCATAACTTGAACATTACTTAATTTATAGTTCATTGACACAAGAACTTGAAGCAGATTCACCAACTAAGTGAACAGTAGCATACAGGTAGCTGCCAAAATAATGGAAGCCATTGAGCAATGCATATTCTATTGAACGCAGGGTATGGTGGTGCGGGAGGCATTTTCTTGGGCTGTGTTTAAAGATCCCCTTGCTCTCTTAATGAAAAGGCCCCCTTCCACAAACAGTGATTGTAACATACCTGTATGTCTCATGATTTGGCTGTTGTGGGACACTTCTGAATGCGGTGCATCAGAGAGGATTTAAAAGTGGTTTTGCACAATGCCAACAGAAAAAGAGCGACATTTGCCAACACTTACTTTACAACACTAACTTTTATGTACTGCAATTCCTACTATTCTATTTAACGTTCAGTTGTGTTCAACTGCTGACCTTGAACTCTAGGACAGGTCATAAACAAGATGAACTCCCATGTTCACCTGAGTGCATCTCTGTAAATAGTTAGACATGCTATTCATTAGTAGAGCCGACATTCCCACCCAGACCACTCTAGTCTCTCTCTAGGTCGACCTCGGACGAGTCCTCCAGCAGCGTCTCCGGTCTTCTCGATCCTCCATGGGACCGGCTATAGTTCACCGGTGTGTTCTCCTCCATCTCTCCGCAGCATGTTCCCGTCAATGTTGATGAATCACGTGGCAAAGGGGCTGCTTCGACTGTCAACATGTGCGCGTGTCCTTCATCACACTGTTGCATATGCTGGCTGGGTCGCTTCTAATTAGATATTCTCTCCTCTAGCTCCGACCATCAACAGACTCTTGTGGCAAATGAACACAATTTCCCCAATGACATCCCCTGAACGGTTACATTCACCCGCGGGTTGGATATACTGTGAGTGTTTGTTGTCAGGTACTCAGCAGAGCTTTTTTGTTTCCTCTTGTTTTGTTTGGTGATAAATATGCAGTTCTCTGTGGCAATCGTGTGTTTTTAGAGCTTTTACACAGAGGCAGATACAGTAAGGTCAGATTGGATGTTAGGTCATTATGAGACTAAATATTAACAGGCGGGTAATATTAACTAACTAGGAATGACGTCACAAATATAATGAAGTATAAAGTACAGTCAAAAACATCACGTTATCTGCAGTATAGGAGTAAGTTTCATCGAAAAACATAAAAAAACAGTTTGAATGGCGCTTGGCCACTAGCACTTTCATTGATTAGTGGAGTTATCATCAGAGGAATCTTTTCCTGAAATCATCAACAGCCTAAAACATAAACCCTTCTTTATGTTCAGCAGCGAGGAATGAGGAAGAAAGAAAAAAAGTCCTCAGGGTAGAATTCATAATGGACACCTTTTCTTCTTATTGGGTGTGATGGCGAAGGGGAGAGTCCAGGTCCTTGCTGACTTTGCGTGACTCGACAGAAATTGGTATTAGTCCCGTTAGTGACTGTGATGGATGGGTTAGTCACGACACGTGTTCACTGAGACACCATGTGATAAAACCCAATGACAAATGTCCTGTTTCAATTTATATATATATATATAGATCATGGAATCTGACAGACAGACGGACAGGCCGGCATGTTGACAGACAGGCGATCAGGCATCAAAACAAGCAGGCAGACCGACTAACAGAAAAACAGACTGACAGACAGACAGGTTCAAACATACAGACCAACAGACAGACAGGTTCAAAACATACAGACAGACAGACAGACAGTCGGTTAAAACATAAAAACCGACATACAGGTTAAAACATACAGACAAACAAATGTCGATCAGAGCGCAAGTCCACCCGGACGCGGCCCACCGCTAAGACCCTCCACACCAAAACACTACACGTCTCTCCTTGACCCCTGACCCCGGTGACCCAGGGCTGGGGTTTGCTGATCTTAAACACAGAGTCGTGCAACCAGATCCCCAAACAGCCAAACTGGTTTCCTCCATTAGGGCGATGACCAGCATCACACAACAGCACCGCTTTGTGCTCCCGTTATTTAGTATACAGGGCCCAGCGGAGGACAAACACGTCCCAGTGCTGGAAGATTCCCCCGATCCGATCGGAATATCGCGTCGCCTCCCCCTCCGGACCTGGAGGGGGAGGCGGATGGAAGGATGGAAGAGCTGGATGGAAGAGCTGGAATATCTGATTTGCACACACGTACACACACAGCACACACTCACACCCATGCAGGCACGCATGCACATACAAACACATACACACATGCACGCACAGGCACACACTCACACCCAGACAGGCACGCACGCATGCATGCACTCACACACACGCACATACAAACACACACACCCACATGCACGCACAGACACACAGACACACACACACACTCACGCACGCACGCATGCACACCATACACATTAGGGGTGGAAAATATAATCGATTCTTCGATGTATCTTGATTCTCTCTAGAACGATTCCGATGCAGATAAGTTAATAACCTGAATTATTATTATTTTTTATTATTATTATTATTATTATTTTTTTTTTTAAATTAAATTTGTTTGCCTGCTGCAACATTCTGTTCGCCTGCTGCAGAGCACTACAGAAAAATCCTTTGCCTGCGGGTTCTCTGCGCAGAGAACCAACTTTATCTAATATAAAATATCAGACAAGGTTAATCTGTCTGTTAATTCATCTGTTAATTGTCTTTAATGATCATCACAAAAGTAGGAAGTGATTAGCAAACTCTGTGTAGCAAACTCAGATGTATATATATTTTTGAAAATCACGCATGGAAATGTACGATAATCGTTTTAGAATCAAATCGTGACCTCTGAATTGGAATCAAATCGAATCGTGAGGTGCCAAGAGATTCCCACCCCTAATACACATACACACAAAGGTGAAGCTCAAGACCGAACATCAATAATTAAAAGTCGATATCTAAATCAAGGTTAACAGATCAAGTAAGCAGTCATGTTGATCCATTGCTAATACACTTAATACACTTCCGTTGCTAAATAAGTTGAAATCAGTTCAGTCTGCCTCTTGTATTTACTTTCATTTTTGTGAAGGGGGATTCTATGCTCAACGGTCGGTTAACTCTGGATCTCAAGTTACTCAATGAGCTATTATCTTTGTTGAGCTCTTCCTTCTTATTAAAGGCAATCATCATAGACACGCTCAGTGACAGTCATTTTGACTGTCACATTTAACCACAGTAATTCCATCAAAGTCCCCTTCCGACAAGCCAGACGCCCAGCTGGCTGCCAGGCGTCTCTCTTTAAAAAAAAGAATGGAGAATGGAAAAGTAATGGAGGAGGTGGGGGAGGAGGAGCAGGTGGAGGGGGGGGGGGGTGGTGGCTGAGCACGGTGGTGGAGGAGGTGGAGATGGAGGGGGCTGGGGTCAACTCTGTGTTAAAATGTGTTTCTTTAATCGCCTAGGTAAACACTAACTAAAATTAAACAAACACACCCACTCCAAATCACTCACTCACCACACACACACACACACACACACACACCCATACACCGAATCACTCACTCACTCACTCACTTCTATGTGTGTATATGACCTCCCACACATGAATACACAGACACAGATACGTACACACACACTAGCAAAAAGGACCAATTACATCACCAACCGGTGGGGGGTGTTGCGGAAGAAGTGGGCGGGGCTAGAGTCTATAGGGGGCTGGCCTTCACCTGCAGTGAAAAGGTGTCTTCTGGGCAAGAGGGGGGGGGTGGATGGTGGAAAGAGGTGTCGGAGGAGAAGAGGGAGAGAGGACTGACCGTACATCAGAGTAGCTAGATAGAAATATAAAGCCCAGAGAGATTTAAATCAGCAGATTAAATGCTGTTGGAGGAGCCGTGCAAGCCCTTGATATCGCTCAAAGCTCTCAATTCATCTTGATTCCACCGGTTCAAGACTCTGACTCTGACTCAGACAGAATCAGGACAGCTCTTAATTCCACCGGTTCCAGACTCTGACTCAGGACAGTATCAGGACAGCTGGGTCCTAGGTGGAGGTCAGAGAGGCAGAGGACAGGGCTGGACATGGCCTCCGCGGCGTGGAGGACCCTCCTCCTCCTGCTGATCTCCCTCCTGCTCATCGGAGGACCGCGTCCGGTCCGGAGCCAAGACCTCCGGACCGGAGTGGGGCCGGACCCCCGGAATGACGTGACCCCGGGTCACGAGGCCAGCGGGACGGGGCCGAGCGGCGAGGCGGAGGCCAGCCACGGAGACTCCCACGGCGGGGAGGCTAACGGCACGACGGCGTGCGAGGGGAGCGCGGAGCACGGGCACGGGGCGCCCATCACCACACTGCCCATCGTCAGCTGGAAGTGGTCGCACGTCCAGGCGCCCTACATTGTCACCCTGTGGATCCTGGTCAGCTGGATCTGCAAGCTCAGTGAGTCACACACACGCTGACGTACACACACACACACACACACACACACACACACACGCGCGCTGACATACACACATATATATACATGTATTCATTCACACACATATATTTTCACACACACACACACACTGACATACACACACACGCTGACATACACACACGCTGACATACACACACATACACACACACACACACACTGCATTTCAATGTCAGACACCGTGTTCCACCACAGCATCCTTTACATACAGAACACTTTGGAGGATCCTGGAGGAAGCACAGGTCATTGTCAGGTCAATGCAAAATAACAAAGAGGTCAAAAGATCAATCAATTCAATCGGTCAATCAATTCAATTGTAGTTATATAGCCCTTAATCACAGGTACAATGGGCTTAACTGGCCATATCTTTATGACCCCCTGACCCTAGCCACAGAGGGCAAGAAAAAACACCCTTAATACTACCATTCATGAATGCTAACCTCCTGCTAATACAAATCAGGACTCATGTCTTCTTCAATATAGTGACAACAGAGCAAAACGATGCGAATGCATGTATTAGTAGGAGTGATCCATTAAAAATCTTCTTCTGACTAGCCAGATGCCCGGCCGGCTGAGTGGAAAGCGAAATAAGGTTTATGGTTTATCCATGAGTCACTGAAAGCACAGGCACATGAAGTTTAAACATGGAGCATAAATGCTACCATTCATACATGTAATGTATTAAAACAGAAATGTGTCAGATTTGTATCAGTCTGAGGTTTAGTTCATATTTTAGACGCTATATTAGTGGAAACGCACCAACTTTGGCGGGTTCCCTTATGAATAAAAGCACACCCTTTATTCTGAGGTTGGGGGAATATCGACCCTGAACTGAGACACTGACCTTTCAACCCTGAAGGGTTATCTTATTAGGAGCATTATCTGAGCCCATAAAAAGGGCTACTTAAAAAGATTAAGTGTTTTGGACCGTTCTGGGCAGTTACTTTGGGCTGTGGTGATTGGTCGAATGGCGTGCGCTAGGTTCGGCCACATACTACCAGTAACCTGATGTTTTCCACTGGCCAAAAAGTGATTGAAGCTTCTATCGCGTGACAGAAAAGTTGTGCTTCAAAAAAATGCTTCAAGACATCCGCTACCGAACCGTGCTTCTCCAGCCTCCTCATGACGGTCAGCAATACCAAGGAGCTGATTGTGGACTTCAGGAGAGCACAACAACAGAAGACACGCACACCACTGTGGATTATGGGAGTCAACATCACAGAGGAACAGACATGGTCAACACACAGACTCCCTTTCCTTCAGTCCTTCTACTCTGGAGCTGCAGATAGCATCACTGCACTAATGTGCTCTCAGTGTGGGAAAACAACAAAACATTAAGTGATAAGAAGCAGCCAAACTGAACATGGTATGTTATACGGTAAAAGCTAGCCAGAAGTTACGATGGTGGAAGCACAGAGATCGTAGCTCCAGCTCTAGTCCACTCCGGTTCTGATATGGTCTGTGTATCTATCTGGAACAGAGTTTGCTGTGGCTGCTGCCAGAGTCGCTTCTGGAAGATTTGCTTAAAGATCACTGATTCTTCATTCATTTGTCACTGCCCCGTGTCACTGGAGGTTGATGGTAATTGGTTCTAAAGCTATCAACATCCCTTCTTATACCAAGGCCAAGCTGATCGCATAGTGTTTTGGGATGGGAGATTTCCATGATTAGTGTTCATGAGAAAAGGATGGTTCTCATTTTCTTTCTCATTCCGTCTTAAAAGTCTCCCAATATTTGTGTTCTTTCTTCCCGTTCCCGGCTAGCGCTCTGACACTCCTGATGGCGCTGTCCCTCACTCTCGATCCTATTGAGAACAGTTACTGAAATGTGAAGTATAAAACATTCAGGTCTGCTTATCTTCCCACCCTCTCTCTATCATACTGAGTGGGACTTATGGTTAGATTGGGGCTTTCCTTATTGAAAGGAAGCAGGGAGAAAGACGAAAAACAGAAAACAAAACTCAAATTGAAAAGCATAGATGTCCTTTTTTGTCAAGTTATACAGTAACCCTATCCACTCCAGGCTCTCCCTCTAACTCTACTTTAAAATGTACTTAATAGACCATAAACTGTGGCAGTTTCCCTAATGATTAAGCTCCACGCCGACCACAAACTGCTTCTTAAAACGATAAATAAGTTATTTAGGCTTTTGATGTGAAATCAAGACTCTGATCGCGTTCAGCGTCGTTCCACATCATAGGGTCCCTACTAGACAGCACCTTGACGAAAAATGCAGTTCTATTAGTTCTACACACATTGCGTCCTGAGACTGGTCTGTTAAATAAGCGACACAATGATGTGAACCGGCACTCACACACCTGTGTGCGATCTCGTGTTGGTATTTTGTGTTTCGGCTCTCAAACTGAATGGGACTATTGTGTCTGAGACAAGACGTCTTCATGTAGGACAGCAGGACTGGGATGGGCATCCACTCATCACACAAAACACTTGTCTTCCTTTGAATGACAATTCATCAATTGATAAATAAATAAATGAACACACAGAAACTACAAGGAGACAAATGATCTATTTCTAGACACTATACATAGCTTACAACATATTTGGGGACACTAGTCAAACAGTATTGTTTTTTCGTGTCTCAGAAACACTGTATAGGATTGCATTTTGTACTTATGTTTGTCAACCAAGAGAATAGTCAAGAAACTAAGTTCAAGCACAATTTCCTGAATTTTCCTTCTAGGACAAACAAACCACTATCTTTCTAGTTCTTGATTCGATACTAAGGAAGCTTTTCCCATCCTTTCTCACCACTATTAGAAGGAATACATCCGGTTTTCCAACAGGTGGGTTGCCCTTGTATTTCTGCCTTCGTCTTGAGCAATCACAGGTGCTCTAGACTAGAACTATAAAGACCTCTGAACAATGCGAGAATGGACTGCTCCGTAGCCGCCACCCCTCAGTGTGAGAGCCAGGTGAGTGAGGTGGTCACAGAGTCAATCATTACGTAAATATAACCTCTAGGATGTGTTGGTGGTGAAAGGCCGGAAAATGTTACACAAGAAAAGTTTCAGTTTAACACTAACACAAACAAAACGTGTGCTGGTGGTGGAGCTGTCGCATGGACTGGCATCCCCCCCACTCTCTCTCTATTGCTCTGTCTCCCCTTTGTGCTCTCCCTTTCTCTATGTCTCCCACTCTGTCTCCCCTTCTTTCTCTCTCTCTCTCTCTCTCTCTCTCTCTCAGGGACAATAACACATACAGTACAGATAGACAAGCAGACACACACACACACACAACCATAAACATACACACACACACACACACACACACACACAAACAACCATAAACACGCGCACATAACCATAAACACTCACACCCACACCTGCACAACCATGACAAACATACACACACACTCTGACACGCACACATTCAAGGACAATCATCAAAGAATGAATCACAAAAAACACCTAAGAAACCCAAATACTTTTACCTCATGGTATTATTTATAACGCGTCACACATCAACTTAATAACTACTTGATGTTCCTTTAAAGTAAAAAAATAGCTTTTTAAGACACACAGGGATTAGCTGGAATGTGAGCATTTCAGATAAAAAATGGCTGCAGCAAAGTGAGTAGTGATTTGTTATTAAAAGACGGCCGACTCATCAGATGTCTTTGTGGTGTATCAGCTACGGCTGCCACCACCGTCGGCCCAGGGCCAGATACAGACAGCTGAGCACCGCGAGTCTACACCGCTCTGCCTCCAACACACCCCTCACCACCTACCACAGACACAGCTGGAGGAGACGGAAGATACAAAGTCACAGAGACACACTGACGATACATAGAAGATAGAGAGAGGGAGAGACAGACGGACAGGGAGAGAGAGACAGGCAGACTGACAGACAGAGAGAGAGAGAGAGGGAGAGAGATAGAATCCCACAACTTATTGAGAGAAGGATAAAAATCAAGTCATTAGAAGCAGAGGACATCTGAGCTGAAGGCAGCACAACCAAAACCTGACAAGCTCTTCTGGCTGTCTACAGCTGAGAACGTCTGACCCACTTTGGGTCTCCATCAGAGGTCACCTTGAGTTTCTATATAAAGTCACGGCAAGGTCAGTCAACCAATCAGAGAGTCTACTGTAAAACCTGTTGATTCCACTCAGTTAGCGCGTAGAATGGCAGTTGGCGTAAGCACACAGGTGTGGCTGCTGGGGGCTGCCCTGGTGGCTTGCTCAAGGGCAGGGGCAGGTAACTTGAATCCGGAGCCTGGGCCCAATGTCACCGGCTACAGCGTGTCTGACCGCGAGGGGATACCCGTGGTGGCGCTGAACTGGCACGACGTGAAGACGCCGTTCCTGGTGGCTCTGTGGATCTTGGTGGCCGGGGTGTTGAAGATGGGTAGGTGTGGACGTTGTGTTTGATTGGTCCGTCTTCGATTACAGTCTTGGCTTGAATGACATGTGGCGGGCGGCCATTTTTTTTTAGCAGATTTATGTTATAAGATTAAGACAGCAGCAATCTGCCTGTAGGCATTCTTAAAAAAAAGTAACAACAACATATAGTATTAATAGTAATAGTAAATTGTGGAGAATTGTATCTTATCTTTATTTCCATTTATTGAATAAAAGAATATTCTTGCGTAATCCCGGGAGGGAGAGAGAGTCAGGAGTTACAGCAGCAGAGTCAACAGAGCAGACGAAGATAAAGATTCAAAATAACCATAGTATGTATGGGACTTTAGCGAATTGGGTAATATCACATTTTATCAGGTGAGAGGTGATCATGTGAGCTGTTATGAATGATAAGAATTTAAAAATACTGATAACAGACTTGAGTCTCTTGGGTTAAATCAATGTTGGGAAAAAACAATCTAACAAAATCCATCTTCTATCCCTCTATCGCTCTCTTTCTAGTTATCTATATCTATCTATCTATCCCTCTCTCTCTCTATTTACTATCAATATATATAAATATACACATTAGACTTTTGTCAAACAAAAATGGAAAAGCTTTTTGGTTTTCATGCTTTGTCAAATTTTGCCAAAGTGTCTGTACTTAAAACGATAAATAAGTTATTAAGGCTTTTGATGTGAAATCAGGTTGAGACTGATCATTTTCAGCGTCGTTCCACATCATAAGGTCCTTACTAGACAGCACCTTGACGAAAAATGCAGTTCTATGCAGTTCTATTAGTCGCCCACTACCACTTTATAATGGGCGAGAAATACAGTTGTGCTATAATTAAACTAATGTTGTGCAACATGATGTGATCTCTTGTCTTTCAGGATGAAAGAATAGTGACACTGTACTGCAAGAATACACAAAAGAGCTTTGAGCAATGCTGTCTTCAAGAGGAAAGCCCTGTTTCAAAGAAAAATAAATCATAGGCTCTATGCAAAACTAATAATGAACAGAAAGACAACGCTTTGAAGAGGACTATTATAGATCTATTTGAGGCTTCATTGACTCCCTATGAAAATGATACAACAGTTACAATAATGTGTTAAAAATAGCCTTACTATAATAGTAGCCAAGAGTACTATCAGCATTATCATGTGATCCCAAAATAACAAAATAACATAAGTTTCTTGCTGCACATGCCATTGTTCAGAGTCATGTACGCATGCCCATAAGTCACTCCCACTGCTGATTTTAATGTTAAGAGTTTATTTTTATTATTTAGTCATGTTAGTAACACAATCATAAAAATCCTATTTTAAACAATGCAGCGTCCAGGCAGCAGGTTATTGCACTCATTAGCCATATGCCTACTAATTAGCAATAGGCTATTTGTTGTTTATCTTGGCTTCTAAATAAATAAAAAAATCTCTGGTAGGCCCACAAGAACAAGAACAAGAAACCTTTCACAATACATCTGGAGCACACACAACAAAAGTTCACTTCTGAGTTTAATGGTCCAGCAAGGACTAGCCTATATCAACATAGCTATTGAACATTTACAAGCCCAAGTGTGCCCAACTTAATCTGTAACCCAATTGCCCCTTAGAATGAATGAAAGATCTCTGACATCAAAAGCTCAGCCCTGCAGGCCGTTGAATTGATGCTCGTGTTGCGTGTTTCCTATAAAGCCACACGTGGTTAGGTCCTCCATATCCACATATAAGGTGAGCTCAAGCATGTTAAAAATGATAAGGCCCACGTATCTCAATTTACCTTATGCATGGGTTATTTTAGAGAGGTAATCCCTTTTAAAAAAAAAAGCAAAAACATTACAGAACCAAAACAAACAAAAGTCTAACCAAGGGAAACAAATTGTGTTATATATGTGCGTCCATTCCTCCTATAGACAGGTAATCATGCTTGTTAATTATACACCAACAGCAACGGTAGTAGTACGACCGCAAGAGTTGATCATTGGCAAGTGTTCCGGGTGAATGTCTGAGTTACAAAACTTCAATGTGCATGAAAGGAAAACGGCGAAGCTAAATCAACAGACGACCATAACTACTCCAGGAGTCCAAGTTGTGTGGAAACAGCGGAATCGCTCCGGAGGGGCGGCGGTTTGGCGACAGCCGCACATGACTCTTTCTTTCACCAGATCTGACGACAGGTCGACCCGATGACGTAAGATAGGAGCGGACATGCGCTTTGTTACTACTTAAAACCGCTCACCTTTACACAGTGACCGGGTGTAGTCTTTGCAACAGCCACAAACATAACAAACGGTCAAAATAAATTGGACTGATCCCCTCGAGTGCCAAAAAGTGTAATAAAAAAAAAGTGTACCGCGCACTTTCTCACGCTGCTCTCCAAAGACGCAGAACCTCCTACCTTAGCCCTCCTAACCCCTGCTCTCCCCCTCTCTCTCCCGCAGTCATCGAGGCCAACCACTCGGTCACCAACTACATCCCGGAGAGCGCCCTGCTCATCTGCTTCGGCTTCCTGCTGGGCGGCGTCATCTGGGCGGCGGACGGGGTGCAGACCTTCACGTTGACGCCCACCGTCTTCTTCTTCTACCTGCTGCCACAGATCATCCTGGACGCCGGCTACACCATGCCCAACAAGCTGTTCTTCAGCAACCTGGGCGCCATCCTCATCTACGCCATCATCGGTACCTGCTGGAACGCCGCCTCGGTGGGGCTGTCGCTGTGGGGCTGCCACCTGGGGGGCGCCATGGGTAAGAGAGGGGGGGGGGGGGGGGAGCCATGGGTAAGAGAGGGGAGGAGGGGGGGAGCCATGGGTAAGAGAGGGGAGGAGGGGTTGGGGGGGGGGGCCGCCATGGGTAAGAGAGAGGGGGGGGGGGGGGGTGAGGAGTAGTGGAGTGTTTAACTCCCAGACGAAAGGCCCTTGGTTCAAGCCCCAATGTCCCGTAGTCACCCTTGAGCAAAAATCTCAATAACACATACAGGCCTAATGGCGGACATTGGAGATCAAACCCAGTACCTTTCAGCCACTTTTGTACCACCTTCTCAACCTTCCTCCCAACCCCCTGTCCCCCGTCCCCCGTCCCCCACCTCCCCCTCCTCTCATTGGACGAACAGCCTGTCCATCCAGATAGATGTCTGAGAGTTTGGGGGGAAGTGTTGCATGGTGGGTACTGACGTGTCCCCCCCTGTGGGTCTGTCTCCCCAGGGGACCTTGAGATCGGCCTGCTGCAGTACCTGCTGTTCGGGAGCCTGATCGCGGCCGTGGACCCGGTGGCCGTGCTCGCCGTGTTCGAGCAGGTGCACGTCAACGAGGTGCTCTTCGTCATGGTGTTCGGAGAGTCTCTGCTCAACGACGGCGTCACCGTGGTGGGTGTTCAGCACTCGGGCCTTCCTCTTCTTCAGACGTGTCGTGTGTGTGTGTGTGTGTGTGTGTGAGAGAGTGTGTGTGTGTGTCTGTGTGTGAGAGTGTGTGTGTGTGTGTGTGTGTGTGGTTCTTTATGAAGCGATGGATGGTTGTAGATTTGCGGATGTGTGCCGGTGGTTCTGACCTTTAGTGAATTAGTGAATTGTTGTTTCTCTTCTTCTCTCCCTCCTTCAGGTGCTCTTCAATGTCTTTGATGCGTTTGTGTCTCTGGGTGGCGCGCGCATCGACGCTGCAGAGATTGTCAAAGGAATAGGTACGATTATGAGGATAAGTCTCTATGTGTCTCTCTCACCGTTTGCATGGGAAACCAATATGGCCAAAGCACTGAAAGCACTGTGTCTATCTCTGTCTCTCTGTCTCCCTCTCTCTCCCTCTTTCTCTCTCTCTCTGTCTCTCTGTCTCTCTCTCCCTCTGTCTCTGTGTCTCTCTCTGTCTCTCTCTCCCTCTGTCTCTCTGTGTCTCTCGCCCAGTGTCGTTCTTTGTGGTGGCGTTTGGCGGCTCCCTGCTGGGCCTGGTGTTCGGGGTCCTGATCTGCCTGGTGACCCGGGTCACCAAGAACATCCGGATCATCGAACCAGGGTTCATCTTCATCCTGGGATACCTGTCCTACCTCACGGCCGAGATGCTGTCCCTCTCCGCCATCTTGTCGTGAGTACCAACTAATCTGGGGGTGGATAATGATGTTCACACGCATTACATATGGGTTTGTTTGTGTGTAGTCCACAATGGCTGGCATTAGAAGTGAGTTGGAGTATTTCATGGTTATATTTATGTAGTATTTCCCAGAAAGGGAAACATCTCCATGAAACCTTTCCTTAAATGAACAGTGAAAACGTATTTTTGAAAAATTTTGAAATTCTTCAAAATTTAACAAAAAAACCTCATTGATGCATTCTTTCAAGCAATCCAGTCTGAGACACATCCAGCTGAAATACTTTGCTTTCTGAACTTGTTGTACATCCATATCAATACCTGAACACATGACCTTGTATTTGTTTATGTGTGTGTTTGTTTGTTGAGTTTTGGATTATGTTTGGCAGCATTGCCAACCATACCGACACTGTAATAATACCATAACAACACAATAACAGTACGAACACATGACCTTGTGTTTGTTTGTTTATTTATTTGTTTGCTGTGTTCAGGATCGTGTTCACGGGCATCGCGTGCCAGCGCTACATCAAGGCCAACATGGACGAGGCGTCGGTGGCGACAGTCCAGCACGCCATGAAGGTGCTGGCCAACGGCTCGGAGACCATCATCTTCCTCTTCCTCGGCATCTCGGCCATCGACAAGAACATCTGGGTGTGGAACACAGGCTTTATCCTGCTCACCCTCCTCTTCATCTTCGTCTACAGGATCATCGGTGAGTCGTTGCGCTCGCTCGCTTCTGGTTGGACGAGAGACGCCGCCTGCCGTAACATCATTGGTTAAAACTCTCTGTGCACAATTTATATTTGTAATCAAAAATGTTTTCATCCCTTTTTTCTAAGTATCTTTTATTTAATAGTTTGGATTTTATACATTTAATATTTTGTAGGTCATATTTTGGTATATATTTAAATTCCTGCACAGAATTTTGTACATTTTGTTTTCTTCAGTGATACACCACCATACAAAATGAGACAAATTCCTTGCATGTACAGTGAGGACTTTCAAAGGTCAAAGGTCACCGTTGCACACTCTTTTCCCCAGGTGTGTTCTTCCTCACCTGGATCCTGAATAAGTTCCGCCTGGTGCCCGTGGAGTACATCGACCAGGTCATCATGAGCTACGGTGGCCTGCGGGGGGCAGTGGCGTACGGTCTGGCCGTGATGCTGAACAAGAGCACGATAAAGGAGAGGAATCTCATGATCTCCACCACACTAATTGTGGTCTACTTCACCGTTATTCTCCAGGTAACAACGTTATGACGTCATGAATTACACTACACTGCACCAAACAGCCATCCATCAGCTATTAGTGATTCAAATGCTCTGTGAAAATATCAGTTCTGGTTAAATATGTCTGCCTTTAAATGAAAGAATTTAGATTTTCGACCGCTCAAAGCTAATTTTTCCACCAATCATGGCATCTCTTTTGTTGGTTGTTTAGCCTAAAAATGTTGCTCTCTTTGGTTATTTTTCACTGTCTCTCTTTTAAACCCTTGAACCTTACCTACAGCACCTTTAAGCACGACATAGTACAATCGATAACACACAAAATAGAAAAAGATCAGACTGACTTGACTGAATGCAGAAACGTGCTGATGTGGTCGACCACTTCCTGGTTGCAGGGGGTCACCATGAAGCCATTGGTCAACTGGCTGAAGGTGAAGAAGGCTGCCGACACAGGTCTCTCGCTCATAGGAAAAGTGCAGAATAAGGTAATGCACAGAAAATACACTAACACACATTCCATAACATAGGTGTACACCAATCCACTCAAGACCCAGATCTGTGTGTCGTAACTATGGCGACTCTCCTTGCAGGTGTTTGACCACATGCTTGTGGCCATAGAGGACATCTCGGGACAGATAGGACACAACAACATGAGGGACAAGTAGGTGGACACACAGCATTCAATCGGGCTGAGGTTTTCATTGGTTTTCTCACTAGTGGTGAGAGTCTGTGTACCGAACAGTGCGTCTGTGCGTGTGCCGTGTGGGGCTGTGCAGGTGGAACCACTTTGAGGTGAAGTACCTCTCCTGGCTGCTGATGAAGCCCTCTGCACGGAGGGACCGAGACCACCTCTTCCACATCTTCCACCAGCTCAACCTCAACGACGCCATGAGCTACGTCAAGGAGGTGGGTCTGACTCCCAGTAGTAGGGTTCTGGGTTTGAAACCCCCAATGTACTTGTACAATGTACAGTTCTGTAGGCATTATTGAGTGAGAGGCTCCTAACTCTCAGCTGCTCCTTAATGACATGTATCTTATTTTGCTTTAAAGGTGACATATTATACAACCAGGTTTGAGTGTGATTAGCAGTTATAAGCCGTTTGGAAAATCTCCCTCTTTTGATCACAAGTGGGCGTGTCCACCTAGTTGCTAACGACACTCACACCTGGTGGTAGAATATGTCACCTTTAAGTCCCTTTGGATGGGAGCATCTGCTGAATTACTTATTTGCAATAGTACCAATTGAGTACATTTTATTTTCTTCATCCCTTAATCATAGTAACAGTCACAAAGCGCTTCATAAAGTTTTAGTTAAAACCATGGCTCAACCCTTTTCCTAAGAGGACTCGCCTCATCAGTGAATCGTCTGTTTAGTACCTCCTAATTGCTCCATGTCATAATTACTTCTGTTCAATCCACTGTAATAACGCTGGCAAGGCTAATTGGTTAGATGAGTGAGTCGTTAATGGCCGCCAGGAACCCATTAGGTTGTTGATTAATGGCGCAGGGCGAGCGACGAGGATCCCTGGAGTTCATACGCAACAAGACCGCCGTTGTGGACTTCAAGAAGAAGTTTGATGAGGACATGGTGCCCGACATCATGGCAGACGCCACCAATGAAGCGGTTCCCTATGCCACCTACCTGTGAGTGGACCGTACCATCCACATGGTCGAATCAGAGTTGGGGACAAACTATGGCTGACCTTTTTTCCTTCCTTTCTTCCTTTTTTTCTTTTCTCTCTTTCTTTGTCTTTTCTTACTTTTGTTATTTCTGTTCTTTTTTTCTTTCTTACTTTCTGTTTTTCTTGCTGACTTTCGTTTTTTCTTTTTCTTTTTTTCTAACATTGCTTCTGACGTAACATGTAATAGCCTATTTATACTACATATTATAATAACAGCAATAAAACACTCTAATTAGCTCGACTAATTCGATGCAGGACCAACAACATTTCAATATTATTATACCAACTCTTTCGAAAAATGTACACTGACTAGTGATGGGTTGTTTGCGAACGAATCAGTTCGAATGAACCACTCTTTAACAAGAACGAACCGACCTGATTCCCCGTTTCAGTTCTCTCTTGTTCGTCTCGTTCGTATCATTCGTTCTCCGAGACTCGACTCCCAGATCCACCCACTAGTCGTTGAGTCGCTGACGCTGACTCGCGAGTCGCTGTTCGTTCACTGTGTTGACTGTGGTAAGTGGTGAAGACTCGAGGACTGAGACGTCACGAGAGCCAGCCAGGCAAGAACATCCCGATTCCGAACATAAAGCGCTCCTCAGCTGAAAGGAACTTAGTTAATGTTGTGTTGATTGATGACCGTTTGCACCACTGCACGATCGTGATTCGTTTGAGATTGAGAACGAAGGAGGAGCTGAGTCTGACCGACTCAACTGAGAACCGTGATTCACCGCTACCGGAAACGTGTCTGAACGAATGAACGAACGAACGAACGAACGAACGAATGAACGATTCTGAATGATTCTTCTTGGTGAACTGACCGACGCAAACTGAATCAAGCAAACATGAAATCCACCACTAACACTGACAACTCTCTGGCCGTAGAATCCATGTGCGTGCTTATACACCGCCATCTGGTGGTCGCAATAAGCAACCATACCCGCTGTCTACTCCCAACTCTACTGGACTCTACTAAACATGAACATCTTGTTTGTGTTCTCTTTCCTGCAGAAGGCATGATATACCCTCAGTGAGCTTGGAGATGCACGATCAGGACATCAAGGGCACGAGGGAGGCAGAGAGCGTCAACCCACACAACCTTCTGCAGCAAAACCTCTATAAAGGAAGGAAACAGGTTGGAGATGCTGTTTAATACAATACAATATGTCAAATAGTTCTATGATTCCATCCTTAGATGCAAGATATGAGTTTACCTCTTCGTCATAGAATAATATAATGTAACATTTCAATACAAATTCATTCTGTCATTGGCTCCAATTAAACAGCGCCTATATGAACATGTTTTACTTAAATAGAAGAAAATGTATTTATGGATACAGGTAGGCTACTTGTAGAATTGTATTCCATCAATTGAAACCTAATCACACGTTACATGTTGTCATTGTGGCTCACAGCACAGGCACAGATACAGCAGGACTCACTTTGAAATCAACAAAGACGAGGGTGAGGTCCAGGAGATCCTCCAAAGAACCATGCAGACCCGCCTGGAGTCCTTCAAGAAGGCCAAGTCTGGAGGCGCTCCCGCAAACAAAATCACCAGGGACTCAAAGAAAGATAACCTGCAGAAGGTTTGGCCCAAAGCGTTGTCTTCAATGTCGCCGCTAGAGGGCGATGTAACCGATTTACGCTGCTTTGTATGGTTGAAATCACGTTGCGAATGACCGTTACTTTGCTCTTCTGCATCGACACAGACGGCGAATGGAAAAACCACAGATTTGGAAAGGAGCCGTGCGTATAGTGATTTAGGTGTGCATCTGTTTCTATTTTTGCAAATTTGAAATAACAAAAAAGTACTTCGTTAACTTAAGTACTAAAATTCCTTTCTTGCCCCACAATATAAAAAAATCTTCTCTATCTTTTAGATTATGACATCCCGGAGTCTGGTGGCGCCTCCGGTGGTCAGAAGACGTATGTCAACTCGTTCCCCATGAGAGTGAGCTACAGAGTGGGAGGTTAGCACCTTTCTTACCACTTAACCCCATGTTAGTCATAGATACTCAACTCAAATACTAGCCAAAAGTCAATAGTAGATGCAAAAAAAAAAGATGAAAAAAGATCGTAGGCATGAACCATTACAATTGAGAAGAAGAACGTTAAAACCAAATGTCCAAAGAAATGTACATTTGGTTTACAAAATATCTTCCTTCTCACCCGAGAAAGAAGACATTTTGTAAACCAAATGTACATTTCTACGGACGTCAACCCAACCTCAACCAACCACTTCCTCCTTTATGGGTGCATAGCCCTGTGTTGTCAACAAAGCAACAGCTCTTTCCCACGTCATCGTCGTTCTTTCTCATCTTCTTCTTCGTTGGCCTAGCTGGCGTGGAGAACCCTGCCTTCATGCCGGACATGGAGAACGTCGGCGCGCTCCACCCGGACCCCTCGTGGCTGACCCAGGCTCCGCCCGACGGGGACGCGGCCGCGGCGGTGGAGCTCAACCAGCCTGTGACGCCCAGGAACCTGCGCCGCCTCGCCCCTCTGCGCATCAGCGCCCAGTCCCCCGACCCCTTCCACCTGGACGAGATCGACCTCCAGAGGATCCAGTCTCCACAGTCTCCACCACCACCACTACCCCCACCGCCGTCGTCCCTCCGCCCTCCTTCTCCACCTTCCTACGAGGGAAGCCATTTGTAGTGTACACACACACACACACACATGATCGTGAGCGACCTCAGACTTTGCACAGCCTGGCTTTTGAAACGACCTGGCGAATGTATTGTGATTTCTCCTTTTTAATCTTTTGTTTCCCTTATCCTCTTCCTCTGGTTTTCTCCTTCCTGTCCTGTAGGGTCTCAACCTTTTGCTTCTTGTTGATCTAAGATTGCCTTTAGGTTGCCCTTGATTGAACACATAAAAGGTACAGGTTGCACAAGGGACATGGAATAGTTTTATTGATGTATTTTTGTCCCTCCATTGCCATACAATCAATATACGCAAATATTGTTTTTGTCCAATGCTACCCATGAATGTGAGGATACTTAATTTAAAGATGATATGTACATATAGAGATTTGCCTTTGATGTAAACTAAGAAAGTCAAGTATTTGATTAATACTTCATGTAAGATGACATATATGTGCGGGTTTGAGGTCAATCAAATGTAAGCACTGCTTTGAATGTAACTTGTGTAACATATATATATATATTTATTCTCTTTGTTTTCTCTGTCCACAGTGTAAGAGGTTACTAGGATGTGGTTATCAAGTATACGGAGAACGTGTAGAAATGCCTTTGATCTCATGTCCTTTTGAAAATGTGTGTTTAGCAATAAAAACGAAATGCAGTTTTACTTCTTCGAATCCATTACCAAATCAAAATGGAGATGAATACATAATTAATAATCACACACATCAGACACAGACACATCGTTAGCACTCGGCTAAGACCAGATATGCTATTGTGGTCAGACTCAGAGAAGATTGTTTATTTTATTGAGCTTACAGTTCCTTGGGAAGACAGAGTTGAAGTAGCCAATGAGCTTAAGAAAGCGAAGTATGCTGAGATGGCTGGAGAGGCAGCACAGCGAGGCTGGTCTACACGACTAAGACCTATTGAAGTCGGTGCACGGGGGTTCATGGCTAGATCTGCTATTAGCTTGCTGACTGAACTGGGTATTTGTGGACGAAGTCTGAGGCAGGCGGTTAGTAGCATGTCCGTGGCAGCAGAACGAGCAAGTGAATGGCTGTGGGTAAGGAGAAAACATACTTCCTGGGGTTACCAAGCTAAGGTAAGCTAGATGTGCTAACGTGTGCTATTGTGCTAACGTGTTTGTTTGGTCAGGGTTAGTGGTAGGGCTAGGGGTACGATGCAAGAGAGTGTTTATATGCATTAAATGTGGCAATGTGGTGGCAGCATTGAGGGGGGTGAATCCAGGACGCTGGTTTCATTGTTAAGCCTTCAGGAGGTGTCGTGGGCCTAACTTAACGAAACATCTGTGAAAGAGGGTGCCCACTTGATAACCCCAATGATATTCTGCTTACTGCATACTGCTGTATTTACTGCTGTTAGTTGGGCTAGTTGCCGTGTGTTTTTCACCTTTGGTTGGTAGCTTAGTAGCCAATGTGCTTATAAGGTTGGATTGGTCAGGGGGCATTGTCACTACCTGGAGCTTGCACTTAAACGGAGCCTGGGTCTGTTGAAGGTGGCATTGCTGTTTTTAGGCTATGAAAGCCATAGGATAGGATAGGTATATTGTATTGTATTTATTTATTTATTTATTTTTCTTTTCTTTTCACCTTTGGTTGGTAGTTTGGTAGCCAGCGTGCTTGTAAGGTTGGTTTGGACAGGGGCCTCTGAATATGTGTTTTCCTTGGATTTTGGCACAAGGGATTATAACATCTGATCCTGTGTATTAATGAAATACTGAAGCTAGCTTAGGCTAGTGACTGCTGTGAATAGGGCAGCTGGCAGCTAGGGAAAGACCTTGTGACAGCACGGAAAGACGGCTGACAGGAGGAAATAGACCCCGCCGGGGCCGCAATGGGTTAGCAGCCCATTGTGGCAGTAGCCCAGGCTTTATTAAGCTATGGGTTACACCCTACCAAGCTACTAAACGATATAATGGAAAAATACCCCTAGAGTCAGCGAGAGCAGGGGCGGAAGATGACTCACCTGTGATGGACACGGTTAATGACCCTGGAACGAATTTGACTATGAGTAAGGAAAGCATGTCGGTGGAAGCCATTAGTTCAAATTTAACTGAGAAGAAGCTGCAGGTGTGTGTGTGTGGCTGGCAGAAGGTTACTACTATGAAGGGCCTAAGAATCCATCAAGGTAGAATGAAGTGCTTGGTAGAGGGAACACAGGGAACCCGCATTGATAGCTACTTCTTAAGAAGTGCATTGAGTCAGTCGGTTGAAGTCCAGCGACAGGAAGTAACCCACAGTTCGCAGGACATCAGCACCCCTGATGTTGTGGAGGTAGAGTCAAGCACTGAGGCAGAAAGGGAGGCCAGCCAACCAAAGAGGGAGAAGATGAGTGGCCATAGGCCTGGGATCAGGTGGCCAGGTGCAGCAGAAGGTAGGATTTGGGAAGATGTTAACAGCGATCTGGTTTGCATTTTGGGACGGCTTAAAGGGACTGCTGAAAGCAAGTTAGAGAAAATGGGGGACATTATCTACAGCTACGGTAAAGAAAGATTTGGGATTGTTGAGAAAAGGACGAAACGGCAACATGAGGTAGTCAAGTCTAGGCGCCAGCAAGAGATAGATAGACTCATCCAGGAGAGGAGGCAGCTTAAGAAGCAGTGGAGAAAAGCTACAGATGACGAGAAGGAAGGTATTGATTGTCTACAGGCAGATGTGAGGGAGCGGTTGGCAGTGCTAAGAAGAGCAGAAAATATTAGGAAAAATAGGAAGAAGAAGTCACGAGCTAGAGTAGCATTTTATAAAGATCCATTTAAATTTGTTAAGGCATTATTTGATAAGCAGAAGAGTGGTAGTCTCATGGAACCTAAGCAGAAGCTTGAGGAGTACTTGGAGGGAGTGCACAAAGACAGGGAGAGGTTCAGAGAGATGGTGCTTCCCGCTGATATCCCACCTATTGGTGAATTAAGTAGTCAGTGTGATGAAAGCCCACCAAGGTGGAAAGAGGTACAAGAAGTAATAAAACATGCAAAGGCCTCTTCAGCCCCGGGACCCAATGGAGTGCCCTACCGATTATATAAGAGCGCGCCGGATGTTTTAAGATTCCTATGGAAGCTAATGGGAATAGTTTGGAAAAAGCAGAGTATTCCCAAGGCGTGGCGTAGGGCTGGGGGAATATTTATTCCCAAAGAGAGGGACTCAGTTGAGATTAATCAGTTTAGACCAATTAGTCTACTGAATGTTGAAGGGAAGGTCTTCTTCAGTGTTGTGGCTCGGAGATTGACAAGTTATCTTGAAAAGAATAGACTAATTGATACCACGGTTCAGAAAGCTGGAATCCCTGGTTTCTCCGGATGCTTAGAGCATACCAGTATGATTTGGCACCAAATTCAGTTAGCGAAGCGCGAGAGGAGAGACCTGCATGTTGTATTTTTGGATTTGGCTAATGCCTTCGGGTCAGTACCACATAGTCTGTTATGGGAGGCCTTTGATTACTTTAGAATCCCAGGTAGCATTAAAAGCCTAGTTAAAGCTTATTTTCTGGATATTCAACTTTGTTTTAATACGGCAGAGTACACCACAGGGTGGCAACAGCTTGAGATAGGAATTATGGCGGGATGTACAATCTCCCCACTCGCCTTCACAATGGCGATGGAGGTTATTATCAGGGCCTCTAAGTGGGTAGTGGGTGGGGAGAAGTTGCAGGGGGGGCCACGCCTCCCCCCAATTAGGGCCTTTATGGACGACATGACAACCATGACGTCAACCGCTCCGTGCACCAGCAGGTTGCTGGATAAGTTAAATAGCAATCTGCAATGGGCTAGAATGAAGGTGAAGCCAAGTAAGTCTAGGAGTCTCTCAATCGTTAAAGGGAAGGTAGTAGATAAGAAGTTTGCTATAAATGAAGAGGTGATGCCTACAGTTTTGGAGAAGCCAGTGAAGAGTCTGGGAAGGTGGTATGATGCAAGCCTTAGTGATAAGGCACAGGTTGAAGGATTGAGGCAGGAAACTAGACAAGGTATTGCAAAGATAGACAAGTCAGGGCTGCCGGGTAAGCTTAAGTTGTGGTGTCTGCAGTTTGGTCTATTGCCCCGGCTAATGTGGCCATTGACAGTGTATGAAGTTCCTCTGTCAAAGGTAGAAAGGATGGAAAAAATGATCAACTCTTTTGTCAGAAAGTGGCTCGGAGTCCCACGCTGCCTAAGCAGCGTAGCCTTGTATGGGAAGGGCATTGTAGAGTTGCCCATATCTAATCTGACAGAAGAATTTAAATGTGCTAAGGTTAGACTGGAAATGACTCTTACTCAGTCCAAGGACCCAGTGGTGAGGAGGGTTGCACCCACAGTTAAAGCAGGGAGGAAATGGAAACCAAAACAAGCGGTCCAGCAAGCTCAATCAGCACTTAGGCATAGGGATATCATGGGCCATGTTCAGCATGGGCGGGGGGGCTTAGGGAGGGACGTAGGTAAACCCTCATGGGGTAAGGCTTCTGCAGGAGAAAGGAGGAAAATGGTAGTGGAGGAAGTACATAGACAGGAGGAGATTGTAAGATGTACTAAGGCAGTGTCACAGGCTAAACAAGGGCAGTGGGTGAATTGGGAGGGAGTGGAGAAGAAGAAGATAAAGTGGAGAGATCTATGGAGCATGGAGGCTAGCAGGATCAGATTTATGATAGGTGCCACTTATGATGTTCTCCCATCTCCCCAGAACTTAAATCAGTGGTTTGGTGAGGATGAGACATGCACACTATGTTCCTGTGTGTGCAGCCTCCGCCATATCCTATCAGGGTGCAAGGTAAGTCTCTCCCAGGGGCGCTATACGTGGCGTCATAATCAGGTATTGAAATGTTTGGCAGAGGCTGTTGATGTTAAACGGAGAGAAGCTAATTCAGCAGCCGCTAGTAAAGAGGGTAGGCAAATTAACTTTGTGCGTCAGGGGGAAAAGGCTAGACCATTTAGAGGCAGGCATAGAGTCGGGCAGCTAAGTAATGGAGGAGCCTGGGAATTAAAGGCGGACCTTATTCAGCAGGTGGTTGTGCCTCCACACATCGTTAGCACTCGGCTAAGACCAGATATGCTATTGTGGTCAGACTCAGAGAAGATTGTTTATTTTATTGAGCTTACAGTTCCTTGGGAAGACAGAGTTGAAGTAGCCAATGAGCTTAAGAAAGCGAAGTATGCTGAGATGGCTGGAGAGGCAGCACAGCGAGGCTGGTCTACACGACTAAGACCTATTGAAGTCGGTGCACGGGGGTTCATGGCTAGATCTGCTATTAGCTTGCTGACTGAACTGGGTATTTGTGGACGAAGTCTGAGGCAGGCGGTTAGTAGCATGTCCGTGGCAGCAGAACGAGCAAGTGAATGGCTGTGGGTAAGGAGAAAACATACTTCCTGGGGTTACCAAGCTAAGGTAAGCTAGATGTGCTAACGTGTGCTATTGTGCTAACGTGTTTGTTTGGTCAGGGTTAGTGGTAGGGCTAGGGGTACGATGCAAGAGAGTGTTTATATGCATTAAATGTGGCAATGTGGTGGCAGCATTGAGGGGGGTGAATCCAGGACGCTGGTTTCATTGTTAAGCCTTCAGGAGGTGTCGTGGGCCTAACTTAACGAAACATCTGTGAAAGAGGGTGCCCACTTGATAACCCCAATGATATTCTGCTTACTGCATACTGCTGTATTTACTGCTGTTAGTTGGGCTAGTTGCCGTGTGTTTTTCACCTTTGGTTGGTAGCTTAGTAGCCAATGTGCTTATAAGGTTGGATTGGTCAGGGGGCATTGTCACTACCTGGAGCTTGCACTTAAACGGAGCCTGGGTCTGTTGAAGGTGGCATTGCTGTTTTTAGGCTATGAAAGCCATAGGATAGGATAGGTATATTGTATTGTATTTATTTATTTATTTATTTTTCTTTTCTTTTCACCTTTGGTTGGTAGTTTGGTAGCCAGCGTGCTTGTAAGGTTGGTTTGGACAGGGGCCTCTGAATATGTGTTTTCCTTGGATTTTGGCACAAGGGATTATAACATCTGATCCTGTGTATTAATGAAATACTCTGGTACTTCTGAGAACAATAACATAGGCATGATTGTTTATAAATTAAGAACAAAGTGTATTACATTTTTGTTAGAGCTAGAATGGTACAGAAATGAGTGACATACAAATATAAAGTCAAATAAATATTGAGTCTGCGTTGGTTTATAGGTAGTCCATTTCGGAAGTCTCCAGGTGTTTGGTGACAAAGTCTATGAGCACCCGCTCATTCCCAGAGTCCTTCAAGTAAAAATGATCTCCGTCCAGCATTCGGACTGTGAAGTCCCCCGAAGATATCTCCTTCCATGCTGTAGAGATAAATAAATGGTACATAAACGGTGATCAAACCGGGACACACAACAATGACAATCAATACCCTCGGGCTGTGGGCTAGCAACCCCTGCTCTATAACGATTTTGTATCACCATGGTTACACATGTTCCATATAGGGGACCGTGTTGAATCAATGCTACTGTAGGGGCCTCATTCACCCAGTAGCCATCTTGGTTGTAAACGTTTATGGCTGGCTGGGGGAATTTGAATGAGGAACATGGGAGAGATTTCTGCCAATTCATGACCGGGACTTTCAAGTGTCTCACCTTGCAGGTCATGTGGTACGTCCTGTTTTCCGTCGAAGCAGGTGACTGGGCAGGACAGCAAGGGCCGGGTCGGCCGGTCACACCTGGATTACCAAAGGACCAAACAGCCTTCTCAATCGACGGTTAATAATACTAGCACAATAGTCAGTTAATAATACTAGCACAGTAGTGGAATCTTTGGCAACATAATGCAGACATTTTTATTGTGCAATACCCCACAGTAGGCGAATGTGTTTTTCATAGGCGGAATCCGGAAGAATCACAAATATTAATGAGGGGATACCCGGAGATTATCCAATCACGTTGGTTTAAATCCCTGATCCAATCCAAAGAGGCTAGAATCCATGATGTGACCGCAGGGTAGGTAACTTAAATTGTAATGTATATTAAACTAACGTTAGTCAAACGGATTTCTCTGATAGGGTTATGGTTAGGGGTAGGAGTAGGGTTAGGGTTAGGGTTAGGAGTCAGCGTGCGAGTTTGCCCGACAGGCTGCCTGTCCAATCCTTGCACTTGAGGTGGGACTTCTTCCTGATTCCTCCTATGAAAAACACAGTCGCCCACAGTAGATATCACTTTTAACCTTGTGTAATGGTCTAATTTTGGTTAATATCAACTTTCGAACCCTTTAGGCCTGATAAGCATCAAATACTTAACTCATCTGGTAAAGGTAAGTGTCAACATTGTAACAATGACCTACAAGGTCAAAGGTCAGATGATGAACTCTTGTTCACCATTTGCGCTGTACTGTCCCCTCCCCCAGGAGATCAAAGACTTCCTCCCTTCAATAAGGCCACACAGACAAAATTAGGAAGAACATACAAGCTCCACTAATCGTGGAACCTTCTTGCTTTCAGTCAATGATTCGAACACCTAATGCCTATTGACTGCATAACGATAATGACAAAAACATCCATATACGACCAAACTCCCATACATACACCCGCCCAGAAAATAACAACATGGATCTATATTCAAATCCTAGCCAATCACATCAGCCCCACCTGTAGTTTTCCACTACATGCAGGTCCGCCTTCAGGGCGGGCAGGAACAGCTTCAGCACCTCGGGATTGGCTAGCAGCTCGGGGGGCGTGCCCCCTATGGAGCTCAGCCAATGGAGGAACTCCTCGTCCGTCAACTCGCTCCTCTTGGGGGCTCCGATGCGCATCTCAGACTGGGGGGGGGGAAGAGGGATGGGACAAATTAGGCCTGGGGTGGGTTGTAAATACCAGGCTGGCTGGGAGGTGAGGCTAAACATAGATCAGGGGTCTGAGTGCTGGTCGGGGGGGGTGGGTCACTCACGTAGGGGGCCGACGCCCCGGACAGGAACAGATGGACAGGTTCTAGACCGTGGAGCCTCTTCAGAGAGTCCGCCACGGCGAAGCTCGTCATCGCCCCGAAGCTGGGAAAAGGCAGAGGGGGGGGGTCAGGTCAGGGGTCAGGGCGAAGGCGGAACATTTAGATTCCTTATTCATACCATACCTATGGCCAAAGAAGGAAAACGGCTTCTCTTTCAGAGCTGGTAGGAGGGCCTCTATGATTTCATCCACAATCTGCTGCATGTTCTGGAAGAACTTCTCCTTGGCCCTACTCTCTCGGCCCGGGAGTCTCACAGAGAAAACTGGAAGTGGAAGAAACGTGACAAAGAAGACAGATCAGGTTTTGTCCTAGTTACATTTACATTTCATAAAGAGGGAACAGTAATACACGTGATGTATGTGAACATTCATATCGACCTAATACACCTTCACCCCTTCCTCCTCCTCCTCCTCTATAGTGCGTTACCTTCAATGCAGCCGTTGAAGACCCTCCCCCAGCGGGCATAGTGTATGGACCCCCCTCCTGCCCAGGGGAAGCATACCAGCCTCGCCACAGCGTCGGGTTTCTTACTGAAACAGTTGATCACTTTATCCATTCTGTTTGACAGGGCAACTGTGGTCGACTATTCATAACACTGATCTGCATATGTGTCAAGTAAGGCCACGTCGGATGAAATACGGATGAAAATAAACGTATGCATGATAAATTTTACATTATTTAAAACGGATAACAAAAACTGCCACTTGTCAAGTTTCAATGCAAAGTCCACAGTTTCCTTTCCTGCTTATTTTCTTCGTGTTGTTTTGCTGACTACAATTATTAATGCGTATTACAGAGACATCTGCAGACCGGAGTGCGCATTACTCATTCTTCTATCATCTCGGTGCGTTACTGCCACCGTCTGAACAGGAGTAGCAATCAGGGATCCGAAGTCTAACAAACCCACAAATTAAAACTCATAAACCTACTCACAAAACAACAAATGAATGCTAACTTAAATTCTAAATATGTATTTAGTTAACTTTGGAAACTGAGAAACTATATCTAAAGCACTCATCCCCACTCATTTGGATAGTTGACCAAATATGTATTTAAACCCATTTGTACCCCTTCACTCTCTGATCTCTATAGTGGAACAGACCAACAATATCTTACACTGTTTCTGAATGATCCGACCAAATTTTCGGATTCCCTTTTATAATAAATAATGTACTATTTAATGTGGAAATCTCGAGGATTTCCGTTTCGTTATCCTTGTTACACCTGTTGCCTCCTATAGGCCTACATGTGGCCTCAAACACCTATTAGGTAAAAACTGCAAATGCAACGGCTTTCATCAATGGGCCAACCCTTTATAACCAATGTGTTACCTCATTCGGCGACAGATAGTTATTCAACAGACATTTATTTACATGAAAACATTTTAGATGGCCACTCTCTAATCGTATTCTCCAATCTCATCCTTGTAATTTGCAGTTTCCTCCTTCATGCACCGCCCTACATTCCTGGTCTTCCCAACTTCCTATTAGATGCTATTTAAATGCCAATGTCTTCCCTTAACTCCAACCCACTCGCTGCCATTTGCTTTTATTCTTTCTCTTCATTCGACTTTTGGCTTCTGCTTTACCCAAATCTTAGTTTACATAAATCTGTTTTCCTTTGGTTGCATCTAGGAGACATATGTTTCTATATGCATATTTCATTTCCACTAACTCATGGATGCGGTGGAACCCTTAGAAACAGAACTTCTGTCGGGATTCTGAGCAGTGATTGTAAAGTGTCACACAACCAATCTCGCCTGATTGACTTATGAGACTGTACACTCTTCAGTTCTGCACATGCGCATTCCTCCCATCAAAAAACTCCTCATAGTCATACCGGTGTGTGAGAATGAATATATTTTCTTTAGATAATGGTCTCGATTATAACATCGGGGAATTATCTTGCGCTTAAAATAGACACGGTGTCACCGACAACCCCGAGAAAAAAACGTGCCGAATCATACATGACGTTTGATTAGCGAAACGGGAAATTACGCCGCTTCCCCGGGTCGGTATTTCCTGACGGGTTTCCCTCACCGAGTCAGGCGGAGAGGCTGGCCGGCACACAAGAGTTCACACCGGTCCCTCTAGCGAGGCGAGGACGCCGGCTACCCAGGTCCTTTTCTATCGGCTCGACATCGCCCAACGACAACGACCCGTGTCATGCGGACCGGTGCTCACGACGGGTCCATTTTTAAGACAGGTTGAACATTGGCGTTGATATCTGCCTGAAATTTGACTCGTACGAGGCTAATTTCCTAGCTCGAGCTAAGCTAATGACGTTAGCCGATGCTAACGGCGCTAACCGAATTAATCTCACTCCGTCGCCGGGGAGAGATCCTCCACGTCCGACGAATCAACACTTGCTCTCTTTTCCCCTTCGTTTCTTTTCAGAGGTAACGAGCTGGGCGAGGCTTTGACGGACGGACCGGGGTCGACGGCGACACGATTCGGTCAACTTTCGACTGACAGTTGACACGAAAGCAGAGGGACTCGAAGGAGGAAACTCTGGTGGTGGTGGCGGACAGTGAACCCCTCGAAGCGGCCCGGTGCCACACAGCGACCCGAGCCGTGGTGGTGGTGGTGGTGGTGGTGTGGGGGGGGAGGGGGCTCTGAAGTGACAGCCACCCAGGGCTGTAACGCCAAGTTGCAGAGGATCCTGCGCTAATCTTTCCACGTCGGGAGCCGGGGTGTCCGGACAGAGACCCCATGAATGGAAATCGGAACATCAGGTGCGGTATTCTCGGTGGTTGCCATTCATGGCACGCCGGCTGTTTTTAAATAAGCGCGGTATGGTCTTCGTGGGGCTCCACTTGGACCACCGTGCATGCATTGGTAGACCGGTCATCTGTTGTGCTTGTTTGAAGCCCTACTGTGACTTTATGGGGTCAAACTGCAAAGGGCAGTGTTGCTGACGCGGTTTGAATATACTACACCGATGGTGGTCTAAAGTGAAAGTAACACAGTTATTGTATACATGGCTGTTTCCAGGCGTCCAAAACTATAGTTGACAAATATTTTAATATGAATGTATAGTTGTTTTTTTTTATCCATGGTAATGCTGCTGAGTGGTTTGTGTCTAGTGCTGAAACCAGTCAGACTCGTTTTCCTTTCTCTCGACGTCATTTATTCACGGCTGTCCATGACAGATGGTGATCACGACGGCGTCAGGTGCACTTGAAGCCTGGCCTCTTAAACGTAGGTCGACCGCGGACGTCTGTACTGCACTGACTCGCTTCCGTTTGACAGAGTGGCTTGTCTTTCACACCGGCTGTTGCCATGGCTACAGCAGCCATTGAATACTCCCGTTTGCCACATCCACCGGTAATTGATTGTCGTCACCAGAAATAGTCAATCTACCTCTGCCCACTGGCTATAAAGGTACTTCATGTTGGGAACAGGGTAGCCTGTTAGATATTGATTGTGTGTGTGCTGGCTGGCTGGCTATCGGATTGGCCATATGGGCAGGCATGCAATGTTGGTATCAAGATCATTATATGAATGAATCACCAAATTTGCCTTGTATTCACCATGCTTTACTGCCTAGTGAAATCGAGCAGAATATTATTTTTGTTTGAGTTTCTAGTCGGTTTCTGAATAAGCTGTGGTTGGCCATGGCAGTTTTATCGCAAGGCAATTGAATTGTAGCTTATGCGTTCTCCTTTTATTGAATCCTATTCTCTTTTAGTCTCTGCTTCAATTCAAAAGCATACCTGGTGTGTTTGTAGTGCAGGAGGTTTCTAAACATAGTTTAAAACGTTACAAATAAATGGAAATTATGAAAATAAACTGCTTTTCCTTCTGGGTCCTCAAAAGATAAGTAAGACAAATGTGGATGCACCTGCCCTTCTCATCAGCCGGCAGTTGGTTGCCATAGAGAAAGGGTTACCAGGTGTGTTCTGTTGGCATGGCAACGGCACACTAGAGGGAAAAGGAGGGCCATCGGTGGGAAAAATTTTTTCCCTTGGAAGTCGTGTTTCTAAACAAGGCACAATCTCGGATCGTTTTGTCTGAAGCACTTATTTCAACAAATGTGTCAATGCTCCACTAAACTGCTCGCCCCCGTCCTTCCTGCCTACATGATGTAATTCCCTCCAAAATGTGATTATGATGTGGGTGAAGGCGGTTATCTTTTCAAAACTATGTGCAAATATATTAAAATGAAGTCAGGGTGGCTGCTGGCTTGTATTCCAGCTGTTCATTTAAGTGGTTGTAACATATGCTGTAACGTACTGTTTGGTTATTCTGCAGAGGCAATCTCATGATCTGTGAAATTGTTTTGAAACTTGCATAAGCTTTCTACGACTACTACTACAAACATTGTTTTTTATAGCAGTAAGCAGTGAATCATTTAACCAGTTGGTGTGTGTGCTTTTTGACTTATAATCATGATTTCATACGTTTCTTAAAGTCGCAATATGTAGAATCGAGCCCTTCCCAGTTAGTATGCGGGAGACTATTATAAGTAAAAAAACAAAAAAAAGGTATTCTATCCACTCTGACTGGCTGTGCAACTGTGTGAAGCGAACTACTAGCTCTGCTGGGTGGTGCGAGTGGTTTTGGGCTTGTGGATAGAATGGATAGGATAGATTCTTGTAAGCAATTAGATGTACGGGCTGGCCAGCATTATCTTTGTAGAATACATCAGTTATAGGATGTGTTTTTACATCATTGAAATGACAATCGTATGGCACTGACTAGAGATATGTCTGGGTTACTTCAAGCTAGTTGAAATCCGTCCCACTGCGACTTTTAATAACTTTATTTAACCCGGCGTGCGGTGCAATAAGACGCATGTTGTTGAGCAACAGGTAGGATGAGGCTCCAGGAAGACGGGGATCGAACCCCTTACCTTTTTTAGCTGGCTCCTAACCTAACCTTGCGCATTGTTGTGGTTGCAGGAGCCGCAGGGGCCCAGGCCCTCTTCTCGTTGCCACGGCGACCTGGCTATGGCACCATGGGGAAGCCCATCAAGTTGCTGGCCAACTGCTTCCAGGTGGACATCCCCAAGATTGATGTCTACCTGTACGAGGTGGACATCAAGCCTGAGAAGTGCCCGCGGCGCGTCAACAGGTACAAGCACACATGCACGTCGCACACATACACGCATACATACATACTGTATATACAAAAGAATACACACAAAGAGGCACGCACACATTCACACGCATTACACACACATGACCACACTGATTGAATAAATGTGACATACATGCATCAAAATTATAATGTACTGTAGTACCATGCATATTTGTTTTTTTCACAAAACTAATGCATAACCAGGTCATCTTATTCAAACCCTTTTATCAAAAAGGCTGTGCAAGGCTATTGATAAGGGCTTAAGCAATGAATCGGATTAAGTCGTAAATGCAGCCTCACCTCTCTGATAGCCTTTACTTTAAAAACCACTCTATTACAATCAAGCCCAGCGTTTGTACTCTTGTCTTATCTGAGGCGTCTGGCAGTCAAGACATGTCGCCTCGATGCCCTTGCTGTTTTACTTAAAGGGTTGTTGTGGTGGTATTCTCTGTCAGGGAGGTGGTGGACTCCATGGTGCAGCACTTCAAGGTGACCATCTTTGGGGACCGCCGGCCAGTGTACGATGGCAAGAGGAGCCTCTACACTGCGCACCCTCTGCCTGTTGCCACGGCTGGGGTAAGACCTACAGAGGCAGCGCATGCATACCACACAGGCTGCAACCTGCAGGGATCAGTCGCACTCCGTCTCAGTTGATTAAATTAACATCTGTCCCAGAGCGGCCCTTCCCCCTCAAGGGGATCTTCGAGATAATATCAATGTTCATTTCACCGAATAGATTCAGTCGTAGCCTTTGAAGTCTGCTATCTTCCGCCATCTGTGCAAGATCAATGTTGGCAGCGGTTTGTGCGGACGTGATGCTAAGATAATGTGTCTCTCGTTGCTCCCGCGCTGGTTCGTGAGCTAACCCGTGTGCATATAATTCTGCCTGTTTGCATGGAGCTAGCTACTCAACAGGCTAGCGCTAGTGCTAACCCCCCCCCCCCGTCCTCAGGTGGATCTGGACGTCACGCTGCCGGGGGAAGGAGGCAAGGACCGGCCCTTCAAAGTGTCCATCAAGTTTGTGTCACTGGTCAGCTGGCACATGCTGCATGAGGTGCTGCAGGGCCGTGGCGTGCCCGAGCCCCTGGACCTGGACAAACCGCTGAGCACCAACCCGGTCCATGCTGTGGACGTGGTGCTCAGACACCTGCCCTCCATGAAGTGAGTTCAGCCCTGTTGTGAGTCGAACAGCTTACGGCTTATAGCATAGAAGCTAACCTAGAACCTAGAATAGGTATCTAATTTGGAATCTCTTGCAACATGTTGAATTTCATCTGGCTAGTGGCTAGCATAGCATCCAGCTTGTTACCTAGCATAGCATAGCATAGCATACCTAGCATAGATCCAATGTAGGACCTACGTCCTACGTTAAATAATAATTATTATTATTATATATGAATTTATTTTCTAGCACCTAGTTTAATAATATCAAATTCAGTTGATCAATTAAGAAATAAAATGCTAATATCATTATTCAGCATAGCTTATAAACTTACTTGATAACTAAAACATTGTTCTACAAAGAACGGAGGGAATTGACCCCGAAACCCAATGTCCTACTTCATCCATGCCTCCATCCATCATCCCGGGACTGACCCACCTCCTCTCCCCACCCCCACCCCTAGGTACACCCCGGTGGGCCGCTCCTTCTTCTCCTCCCCCGAGGGCTATGACCACCCACTGGGCGGAGGCAGGGAGGTGTGGTTCGGCTTCCACCAGTCGGTGAGACCCGCCATGTGGAAGATGATGCTCAACATTGACGGTGAGTTGCTACGAGTTACCACCGTCCCCTCCCCCACCCCCCTCGCATCGCCAAAGGCTTGTTCCTAGTTGTGTTTGAATTTTTTTTCGATCTTTAGAAATCAACTGTTCCGTCAGTGGAGAGTAAAAACTACGATCACCCTTACGATAACCAGGCTTTCTCATATCATCTTGTTATACTTTATTAATAATGGTTTTTCATCACTCACACTCAGTTTTACTACTAAGGATTTGTGACCTATATTTCTCTTTCAGGCTTTGTGGGTTTGTGTCAATTCTCTTAAAAATACTAAAGAGAATTCTTGATCCAATACATTTTTTTCTATTCTGGGACACTGCCGCAAGAGCCAAACTGTTTCTGAATTGCCTTGCGTTGTTCTCATTCACACTTGAGTCCCATAGTAAACCCCCCCCCCCCCACCTCCGTTCCCCATCATGCATCGCTCCACCCTACTAACCCCACGCCCTCCTGTGTGGGTCGCCAGTGTCCGCCACGGCCTTCTACAAGGCCCAGCCGGTCATCCAGTTCATGTGTGAGGTCCTGGACATCCACAACATCGACGAGCAGCCCCGTCCCCTCACAGACTCCCACCGCGTCAAGTTCACCAAAGAGATCAAAGGTAAGGCTCGCTTTCACTCTACTGCTGGCAGACCGGGGGGGGGGCACAGCACAGTGTAGTTGTTCCGGGTTAGATCCTCAATGTCCGCACTCGGCATTTAGCTGCCCATGAGCAAGCATGAAACGCATCAACCCTGCCTCCTCAATAATGAGTGTGGATCAAAGTGTCTCACGCTAAATGGAGAGGCAGTCGATATGGATATGGATGTCCCGCTAAGGTTAGGGCATCCGTTGAGTGTTTCTTGGGGTAAGGAAAGCAGCAGTAGGAAATGTGTATGTGTAAGCAATGCGAGTCACAAGCTACCGACTGCCGGTGGGTCTGTAATTTTGCGGGACTCACAGATGGCTTTCCTTCCCTCGCTACTGTTTCCGTTCTTACCGCATCATTAGTGTATTTACATCAATAGTGCATGTTCTGTAATGCGGATGTCATCCACAACCCTATGGATTCTCTCTCTTGTGAATCAATGACAAAAAGTACAAATGAGTAGACACAGTCCTTGTGATGTTGTTGTAATACCCTGGGGAGGGGGAGTGGGGGGGATTGACGAGACAGCTTCAGTGTTTTTATTTTAATACGTTTTTTAATACATTATGATAATCGTTACCCCTAGGAAGGTTTTGAATCGTAGAAAGAATCTGCCGGCGCTCATTTCTAACTGTAATGCCTAAACCCTAGTTTAATGTCTGATGGTAAGAAATAAAAATGACCTTTTTGATTATGTCTCACTCATAAGGATGTCCACCATCCGTAGGTCTGAAAGTGGAGGTCACCCACTGCGGCAGCATGCGCCGGAAGTACCGGGTCTGCAACGTCACACGCCGCCCCGCCTCCCACCAGACGTACGGTCATGCTATTACACCTCCCCTTGCTCTGCATCGCTTTACCCTTCCAGGGCTTTACAGGACGCTTCCTATAGTCCCCCCGTGCAGCCACACAGGGCTCCGGGGGCCCCGTTAGACAACCACCGCCCGCCCTAAGCTCTCCTCGTTTAACCTGATTACATTTGGATTGTCTTACGCCCTCGCAATGGCCAGCAGCTGCATTGCGGTCAGCATGTTATTATGGCAGTGTTGGTTATGGTGATTGTTTTTAGAAGGTGCCTTCTACCATGTCTTTGTGGATTAAATTGTAGATACTATAGGAACATTTTTTGTTTACAATTCTAGTATTATATTTATCGTGCTTCCACTTGGGTTTGGTTTGTTTATTCTCCATTGTGTTGCTAGCACTTCACTGGGACAATAATGAATTACACCAAGAGATCGATGCATGAATGAATCCTAATCAACCAGATGTTCAATAACCCCCAGCCTGTGTGGGTGTGCAGGTTCCCCCTGCAGCTGGAGAACGGCCAGACGGTAGAGCGCACGGTGGCCCAGTACTTCAGGGAGAAGTACAACCTGCAGCTCAAGTACCCCCACCTGCCCTGCCTGCAGGTGGGCCAGGAACAGAAGCACACCTACCTGCCCCTGGAGGTGAGGAGAGAGGTTGACGCCAGCAGGCAAACGACTGTGGCCACAGAGGACCACGACTGCGTTTTCTAAGAGACTCAATTAAAATGTGTTATCGAATCAATGTTTTGAACCAAAGAGACACCATTTTAAATGTTTACCATATGCATTGTGTTACATAGATGTGTTTGCTTTTTTACTGACTTATAGTCGTTTTTTGCGTTACATAGATGCGTAGAAAGTCAATAATTTGTTTGTGTGACATTCATTATTGACATTACCATATACTGTAAAAAAAAATAAAAAATCTGTTGATTCTCCCGGTATGACTCTCTGTAAAGTGATTAGCCCTGTGTGCCCTGGTTGTGTGTTTAGGTGTGTAACATCGTGGCCGGCCAGCGCTGCATCAAGAAGCTGACAGACAACCAGACATCCACCATGATCAAAGCCACCGCCCGCTCTGCCCCGGACAGACAGGAGGAGATCAGCAGACTGGTGAGCACGTCCACCGGGTTAGCAGCCAATCAGTCGCATCACATGACCGGATTCAGGCTTCCTCTCCCAACCGGTTGTGTTCCTAACTTTGGTCCTGCTTTTAAGTTGATGTACTCGGTTAGTCCCAGATAGGAAATGTGGGTGGAAATGTACTATTCCAAATTAATTTTTGATCATATTAACTAGCCTATAAATATGCACAGGGGTCAAAGTTCAATGTCTTCAGACCTGCCCCCTCTGCCCTAACTGATTTTATACAACTAGAAATATGACGGGACTTTTATTTTCTTAAACCTGGCACTTTCTACCACTGCAGGAAAGTTGGGATTAAGGAGGGCTGTCCTCAACTGAGAATTTGTTATTCTACTACCCCCATGCCTGCTTTTTACTCCAGCTGGCTGGATACATATCTAAACTGCAATTACAATTTGAATCCAGTGGGGACATTTTGAAATGTGAGAGGTATCTGGTTTGATTGCGTTTTAGTTAGGCAGCTGTTGAGGGCCGGGTACTTTGTCATTTTGTATTGAAAGGAGTGCTGTTGCAGCCCTTTTGCCTGGAAGGCCCGTCTCCCTAGCAGGTATACACCGCTATACACACGGGACCCATACTGGTGACTGGGGCTCTAGTTCTCAGTGTCTTTCAGAGCATGAATATCTATGAATATCCAAGACCTTTCTGACTTTAAAAACGACAACTTGATAAGCTGAGTTGATAGATTCTTTAAATCCACATCCACACAGCAGAGCTATGAATGTCACTTTCAGTTTTGATGTCCGGGCATTCCTAGCAGGCGGTCAATATTGTAAAAACTACAGGGAACGAACGCAGGGAATGCCACCTACCCGGGCCAACAAGTAAACGTTGGCTGACAAGTCTACTTTAGCTTCAAGAACAACGAAACCTGGGGAGAATATAATAACAACGAAGGCATGCACTAATTGTAACCACAAATGTGACTCCGCTACTAACGCAAACCTTAGTCAGCCGAGAGCACTGTGACTAATTAGTCGAAGGCCAGAGTCGCAGGCTAGATATTGGGTGCCCTAAAATGCAAGGTAAAATGCAAACAAGAAACACAACCACTGGTTTATCAATGGGTGGGACGTACACTAAACGCTGTCCTTTCGGTCCTGGGTCACAGGTGCGCAGCGCGAACTACGAGGCGGACCCGTTCGTCCAGGAGTTCCAGTTCCGCGTGCGTGACGAGATGGCCCAGGTGACGGGCCGCGTGCTGCCCGCCCCCATGCTGCAGTACGGGGGCCGCGTCAGCTCGGAGCACTTCATGGTACCTCTCTCCCTTTTAACATCTGGTTCACGGTGTGTGGGTTTAACCATCAACAGTGGCACAACAACACAGCCAGGAACTAGAATCCAAACATAACGGGGTCCTGCGGGATAACCTTGTGCTGTACATAGGTGGTGTACTCGCTAACCTGTGTAACTACTGGTCTAGAGTTGCTCTTGTTAGTTATTCTCTATTTCTCTGATACTAAGAAGCCTATTATGAAACAACCTTTCAAGGATAGAACCACGTTAGTCCAAATATTCTACTGAACTTCTGTGTTCTTCTGAGTCATGCAGCTGCAATGTCTAGTTGCCTTCTAGAAACCTGCTCTACCTACATTTACAAATGTTCATTCGTGACTTGATTTAATCTTTGACTGTTCTCAGCCGCGCATCTTCTATTAAAAGTTGTATCAGGGCGAAAAAACGTCTGCTAAAAAGAACGATGAATCTGATGGACTGTTCGTTTTCAATTCACCACCTGCCACTACTGCCTGACGCCAATCAATTTTGTTTGTGTGTGTGTGTGTCCGTGTACGTCATCTCTTGTCTGTCCCCCTCCCCGCCAGCCTCAGCAGATGAACCCTGCGCTGTCGTTGCAGAACCGCACGGTGGCCACGCCCAGCCACGGTGTGTGGGACATGAGGGGCAAGCAGTTCCACACCGGCGTGGAGATCAAGATGTGGGCCATCGCCTGCTTCGCCACGCAGAGGCAGTGCCGCGAGGAGATCCTCAAGTCAGTACCGCCCCTGCACGCCTCACTGGGCAACCCCCTTAGCACCAGGTGTGATGAGTCATGAATGGCAGATCAGCATCACACCTGGTGGTAGGAAAGATGTAGTATTTCCAGTCAAACCAAGATTATGGATGATGTGTGACATATAGTATAGGACGCAAGACAAGACCCAAATTGTTATTTTCAAAGCTGTTTTAAACTAAAAGGTATATAGTTAATCTTACATTTTCAAACCAAAGAAAGTTCTTAACAAAATAGTTTGTCCATAGTTATAAAGGAATTGTGGCAAAAATATGGATAAGATGGAAGAATTTATCTCTAAAAGAAAGCTTATATGTATATTTTATAAATATATATTTATTTATTTATTTATTTATTTATTTAAAATGGTGTAATATTCCCCCACCTCCCTGGTTCACCTGCAGGGGCTTCACGGACCAGCTGAGGAAGATCTCCAAGGACGCGGGGATGCCCATCCAGGGCCAGCCCTGCTTCTGTAAATACGCCCAGGGGGCGGACAGCGTGGAGCCCATGTTCAGACACCTGAAGAACACCTATGCCGGCTTGCAGCTCATCATTGTCATCCTGCCCGGCAAGACGCCTGTCTACGGTACTGAGAAGCTGCTTCTTCTTACTACTTACTACTACTACTACTGTTTACAAAGTACTCGGCGGCTGTATAGTCTAGGATAGGCATTTCAGGCCAAAAGGTTCTGGGACTGCACCACATAGTCACATTGCCGTCTACCTCTTGACATCCTTAAGCGACAAGCCCTAACCCTCAACGGTGACTTCTTAACCTGGATCTGAGTGAGGCGTTTCGTAGACGGCACCATGTAAAAACCAAGGAAACGTATAATGTGTATGAAAGGTTTTTATCACGCTCTACCAGTTGAGGAGAAGGTCGAGGGAAGGTTTATGGTTGAGCTGTAGTTTTAAATGATACCCTATCTTGTTTATGTCTTTATTGGTTTACACTTTATCAATCATTCATTACACATTGCATTACTCTGTCTTCAAAAGCCTTAATGGATCATTGTGAGTCGCAGTATGGGCTGCAGCTGTGTCAACCAGCTCTGTGTCAATCATTCAACATCATGATGATTGAACCGGCTCCAACACGTCCCTCTGCACAGCGGAGGTGAAGCGGGTGGGAGACACCCTGCTGGGCATGGCCACCCAGTGTGTCCAGGTGAAGAACGTTGTGAAGACCTCCCCCCAGACCCTGTCCAACCTCTGCCTGAAGATCAACGTCAAGCTGGGGGGCATCAACAACATCTTGGTGCCGCACCAACGGTAAACACACACCACACCAAACATCCATTTCTGGAGACTTCATCCACTTTTGCGATTGAGTTTCTCTTTTGGTAGAGTTTCTCTGAGGAAACGGGGTGTAACTCCAGCACTTGCAGTGTTCAGGTCTTCAGAGCTGGAGAGCGCATCTTAACCTTTATCTTATTATTTTTTTTTCTTTATCTTATTGTTTCTTTTGAATGACTTTTGTGTATCTTTGTACGGAGACCTTGAGTGCAGAGAAAGGTGCTTTTAAGTTAAATTTATTATTGTTAGGTGCCAAGCACAAAGTGCGAGGCAACCTATTGTAATTGTTAGTTTTATTATTATTATTATTATTATAAGACACTTCGTATTCCATTCTTTATATCGGGAATGTGTATCGTCAATATGAAATGGGTGACCACCCTATCGTACAGCACTGTTCAGTTGGTTTGGAAGGTGGTGGTCTCATTCTGCTCCCTCCCCCCCAGCCCCTCTGTGTTCCAGCAGCCCGTCATCTTCCTCGGCGCTGACGTCACCCACCCCCCGGCTGGCGACGGCAAGAAGCCATCTATCGCGGCGGTAAGGACCTCCACCTCGTCACCAGATTCACCCCGTCCATCCCTCAGTCAATCACAATGTGTTCACTAGCCCATCTCTTTGTGGTAGCACTGTACGTGTTAAGATACAGAGAAAGTTGGAGTGAAAGTGAACAATGATTTCCTTGGAAGCTCAGTTTGTGACTCATATTGTCCATGAACAAATGGCTGATTGAGTCATTTGCTAGGAACTGCTTTTCATGGATTTAGAACATTTGGTCATGATCCAAAGTCTGCTCCAAACCAACCCGTGTAGACACTGTTATTTCAAAGACGTAGGAGCGGGGAAGACGATGTGTTCTCACACACTGGCCTTGATTGTTTGGGTTTTAACCAAATGCCTGTGAACAGCCACCAGGCCTTCCTGCCTGTTCTGTTCATGGCATTGCCAACGTTCCTGTCCTTGCTCCTCCAGTCAATGTGTTGTTGTCTTGTCCCTCTGGAGGTGGTGGGCAGCATGGACGCCCACCCCAGCAGGTACTGTGCCACGGTGCGGGTCCAGAGGCCCAGGCAGGAGGTGATCCAGGACCTGGCCTCTATGGTCCGGGAGCTGCTGATCCAGTTCTATAAGTCCACCCGCTACAAGCCCACACGCATCATCTTCTACCGGGACGGCGTGTCGGAAGGACAGTTCAGACAGGTACTGACCCGGTTACGTTCGGCGCTCTCAGCGTCATTGAAGCCCGACCTGGTGTGGACACTATCCTGGGCCTAGCAGACCCCTCTGATTCTCGGGGGGGGTTTCTTGACACTAGGCTCAAAGTTGACACAATAAACTCTGAACCCAAAGGGCGCTGCCCTCTCGAGGAGCATACAATCAGATGACAGCTTTGTTTCACGTTCTCAAACCCTCAGTTTGTTTCTTCATTTATAAACATAGCTGAATCCTTGGTGAGATGAAAGCCCTTATTAACTCCTGTATGTCGGATGGCTATATTCCAAATGCCCAGCTCATGATTTGCTCAAAGCTAATCCTGTGTGGACCGCTCTAAAGAGGAACCCCAACGCTTGTGTTGATCTGCTTGGTTACTAGCCAGAGTTTATCCTGCCCTTGGGGAAGGATTTTATTCTTTCAAGTACATCATTGTATAAAACCTCCTACAACCAGTGACCTTGTGAGGTTTCACCGTTGAAGCGACAGCCAAGTGACGGCAGAGCGCTGTGCTTCCCTCCCAGGTGCTGTACTATGAGCTGCTCGCCATCCGGGAGGCCTGCATCGGCCTGGAGAAGGAGTACCAGCCGGGCATCACCTACATCGTGGTGCAGAAGCGCCACCACACGCGCCTCTTCTGTGCCGACCGCAACGAACGGGTGAGAGTGGACAATACTGCTTCCTCCGAATCGATGATATGGATTTAGATGAGATAAATGAGTCTGTGGTTTTTGTAATCAAGCGATGGAAATGGATTAGCTTCACAGCTTCATGTTTATCTCAAGGGGTGCTTAGAGGGATCAGGAAATGCAATGGGTTTTCTACTAGATGGACCTGGCTTCTGATTGGGCGAACAGGGCTTTGCATCTTTGCATTAGTAGAAAGAATGATCTCCAGTACACTAGATTCATCGTGTGTGTGTGTGTGTGTGTGTGTGTGTGTGTGTGTGTGTGTGTGTGTGTGTGTGTGTGTGTGTGTGTGTGTGTGTGTGTGTGTGTGTGTGTGTGTGTGTGTGTGTGTGTGTGTGTGTGTGTGTGTAAGGTGGGACGAAGCGGAAACATTCCTGCTGGCACCACGGTGGACACGGACATCACCCACCCCTACGAGTTTGACTTTTACCTCTGCAGTCACGCTGGGATCCAGGCAAGGGTCCTATGTTTACCATCTGTCGGCCCTTCTCTGACTTGCTCTCTCTCTCTCTCACTCACTCGCATGCTCTCCTGAGGTTGGCACTTGACCCAGTCTCTCTTTATGTCGCTCTTGTTGCGCTAACTTGGCCCTGTCTCCCTTTCTGTCGGTCTCTCGTTGTCCTAACTTGAACCTGTCTCTCTTTCTCTCTGTCTCTTGGTCCTATCTTCTGTCTTTCTCTCTGTCTCTCTGTCTCTCTCTAGCTCTCGTCCTAACTTGAACATGCATGTCTCTTCGTCCTAACTTCTGTCTTGCTCTCTGTCTCTCTGTCTATGTCTCTCACTTGAACAAGAACATTTTTCTCCGTCGTATCTTCTCTCTCTGTCTTTCTCGCTCTCTGTCTCTCATCCTAACTCCACCCTCTCTCTCCCCAGGGCACCAGCCGGCCCTCCCACTACCACGTCCTGTGGGACGACAACTGCTTCACGGCGGACGAGTTCCAGCTGCTCACCTACCAGCTGTGCCACACCTACGTGCGCTGCACCCGCTCCGTGTCCATCCCCGCGCCCGCCTACTACGCACACCTGGTGGCCTTCCGCGCACGCTACCACCTGGTGGACAAGGAGCACGACAGGTGAGCCGCAACACTGGTCTGTGTGTGTGTGTGTGTGTGTGTGTGTGTGTGTTAGGGCTGCACAATATATTGAATTTTTATCATGATGACGATATTGGCTTCCCACGATGACACGTAGTGTTCTCGCAATATTTCGCGATATTTCAAATGCGTGCTCCCCACCAACATTGTTTTTTAAAATAATGCATCCGCAAAAAAAAAGAAAACCAAAAAAGAAACAAGCCCCGCCCACGCCCCAGAATGAGGAGTTGTCGTCACGGCACAGAGCCCCCCCCCCCCCCCCCCTTCCCGTCATGTTGGAAGGTACGCCCCTCCGAGTGCAGCTGAGCTTTGCGTTATTGTTGACACGGTAGCTGCTAGCAGAGGAGGTTGTTGCAACTCTGTACTGTTTTAACAATGCTGGAAATAACTGCTGCGTTAAAAACTGCTCCAATGCCTCACACGATCGTCGAGGAAACCATAAGAACAGTGGGTTACAGTTTGTCAGGTTCCCTAAATGGACAACGCACTGAAGGCTGCCCCACACTACAATATTTTTTAATCTTATGCGATTTTTGAGTCGGATGTACACCACACACATAAAGAGAATCTCAGCCGATTTGTTGCTCTCCGATCGTAAATACAAATACATGAGATTCGAACACAAGACGGAACACCACACACTATTGGACAATCTTGTCCGATAATTGCACGCTGCAGGGCCGTGGAGGTAGAACTAGAGCAACTCGCGTCAACAGTGAAAATGGATCAGCGTCTTTTGACAGCAGTGGTTTCCGCGGTGCTTATGCTTACATAATATCAGAGAATATCCGCGTCAGTTCGGCCACGGCGCAATTAATGAATAAAGATCATAAACATCATAAACTGAATGGCTGTACAAGTGTTCTGAGACACGGCTGCGAACCGGCAACTTTAAAAAAGAGTAGTGTTGGTTTGGTGACGGTTTGGTGACGGTTCCGTGCCGTTGCCGTATCCAGTGGAATAGCCTACATCGACTATAATGGTTTCTAATGTCTTCGGCGAACGTTTTTATTGCCGTGCCGCTTCCGTGACGGTTCTGGTGGAAATTGCCCTTCACTCTTTATTTCTATGTCGTAATGTCTCCTGCGTCCCCCCCCTCAACAACTCCGCCAGGCCGTAATCCCCCCCCCCATGAATAATCGTGGTAAATAATCGTGATATCAATATTGATCAAAAATAATCGTGATAATCATTTTGGCAATAATCGTGTAGCCCTAGTGTGTGTGTGTGTGGAATGGAATCTGAGATCCTTTATGTATCATGTGTGTTTGTAGGAGTGGTAAGGTATTTAACCAAGTCACCAGTGGCTCTTTGAAGATATTCTCCTGGAAGTCTGACTGGTGTGTCAGCATTCTCCAGATATTTCCGTGATGCATAATAGATGGTTAGCTTTGCTCTATTCACCCGCAAGGGGGGGAAGTAGTGGGTCGGCTTAGTTCAGGAGGTAGAGCAGGTTGACTTGTAACTGGGAGGTTGCTAGTTCGATCCCCGGCTCCTCCTAGTGTTGATGTGTCCCTGAGCAAGACACTTAATCCTATCTGCTCCTGACGAGCTGGCTGTCGCCTTGCATGGTTGACTCCGCCATCGGTGTGTATTAACTGTTGTAAGTCGCTTTGGATAAAAGCGTAAAGCCTAAATGTAAATCTAAGTAAATACTTCTCAACACACAAAAGTGCTGAGGTGAGGTGGTGCTGAGGTGAAGTGAGGTTGAGCTGGGAGCTGAGGGGTCAGGATAGTGTAGTGGTTAGGGTGTTCTGGGTTCGATCCCCATTATCTGCAGTCTACCAGTAGGCACCCTCGAGCAAGATACCCCCTAACCCCTTCCTGTTCCTTGATGAACGGTGTCTGAGCTCATGACAAATCTGCTAAATAATTAGTGTCTGTTAAAAACAGTAGTTCCTGCCAAATAGTGATTATCTGTTAAATAACGAGGTTCTGCTACAAAACAAGGTTCTGCTACATAACGAGGTTCTGCTACATAACGAGGTTCTGCTACATAACGAGTGCCTGCTAACTAGTGCGTGCTGCTAAATATAAAGTCTCTGCTTGATATTTGTATATAAGCATAGTAATAGGAGCCTTGAAGTGTGTGTCTGTGTGGTGCGGGCCTCACCCTTCTCTCCCCATCCCTCCCCCACAGCGCGGAGGGCAGCCACGTGTCGGGCCAGAGCAACGGCCGGGACCCCCAGGCGCTGGCCAAGGCGGTGCAGATCCACCACGACACCCTGAGGACCATGTACTTCGCCTGAGGCCTCGACACACACACACACACGAGTATACCCACCCCACCACCCACACACCCTCCCAGCCTGTCAGTACGTCTGTCAGGTCCCCCCACTCCCCCCTCTAAGGACAAGCCTACCAGGTCCAGCACTGGCAGCCCCCCCTCCCCCCAACTCACACACACACACACACGCGTAGGACACCAGACTGTTAAGGGATATATATGTATATATATATATCTTTATATATTTATATATATATACACACAGGACAAGCCAGAGAGGAGCACAGCCACAGTATGCAATACCAAACCAGCCAATCGTTTACATGCTCCCCTTCCCCTCCGTCAGACCCCCACTCATCCTCTCCCTCCTCCTCTGGTGTCCTTCGTCTGCAACGGTTCCCTCAGCTCTGAAGTTAGCGGGTAGCGGGCACTGTCCTAGCCGTTACTCTTAGGTAGCTCATCCAAACGTTTTCTTTTGTTTTTGGTGTCTGTGTCTCGGAGGGTGGTTTAAGTTTGTCAAGGAGTAGAAAAGCAACGGTTCTGTTTATGTTGGTGCTCCCGAGAAGTACGGGAAATGTTTTGAAATGCTCTGCAGCCTACGGCAATTAGCCCTAATCATTGTGTGTGTGTGTGTGTGTGTGTGTGTGTGTGTGTGTGTGTGTGTGTGTGTGTGTGTGTGTGTGTGTGTGTGTGTGTGTGTGTGTGTGTGTGTGTGTGTGTGTGTGTGTGTGTGTGTGTGTGTCAGCTTGTCCTGCTGCAGCACTGTACGGGTGTTAGGCCTGTTTTAGCAGTAAGGTCCGTCACTAGGGGCCACGCCTGGTAAATAATGGTGGAAATATTGTGAAATGTGCGGCGTTGGCGCTTTCTCCTCAAAAACGACACGGCAACAAAAACAAGGCCACCTGTTTCTCCGGGTTGCTGTACTTGTGTGTGTGTGTGTGCATGCGTGTCCCTTTAACGTACGACAACAATAAGAGGGAGGGTAGACTTGTTGCCCCGGCAACCGCTAATGAAATCTCTAGAATGTTTGTGCAGGCGGTTGCCTGTGGTCCAACGGTTTGTCTCGGGGGAGTGGTGGGACTCCGATGCCACGCTGTGGGGTGGGCAGAGCAAAGGGAGTGCGAGGGGTCTCTTCAAAGATGATATCGGTACGGTTCTGTCGGTCCCCGTTTTAATTTTTTTCTTTTTTTTCCGCCATTTCCTTCCATCAATTTGAATTAACATTTATGTTCAGCAATAGATCTCAGTGGACAGACGGATCTTTCTTTCGGTGTTCTCTTTCAAACGTACGTTAGCGAATCGACTGTCGTTCCTGCAGTGCAATAAGGCAATTGAAGTGAGGCCGGTGTGTTTTAGTGGAGAGAGGGATCTCCCTGTTGAGTATGGTAATGTGTTGGTTTGTTAGGGTTGGATTTTGGCGAGGTGAACGTGAAGAGGCATTCAAGGATTTAGAAAGTATTGGCCGTGTGGATGGTGGTCGGTGTCTTCTGGACCCCTGGGCCGGCGGCCGTGTCGGTCGAGGAAGATGTGACGAGATTACGATAAAAGTGCCTGATCTGGTTAACGAGAGGGACTCAGGAGTGGAAACGGACAAGGTTGTGTTTTGAAGAATGTTCTTGTCCCAGATGCTGTGGAAGTGTTTTCTTTCCTCTGAACGAGTGAACACACTGAGGACGGAGAGCCTCTTAGCAGATGGGGCCTGCTGCGTAGAGGAGGCCGGTGCTGACCTCAATGCGGTGTTCAGGCACTGCTGGTAGAGGTGTAGTCTCTACGGAGGCTTGTGTTTGATCAAGTTATGGTCCAGAGGTTCTACTTGGCTGTTTACGTACAAGTTCACCTTTTAGTTGTGTTTTCGTCTGAGGGAGATAAGGACTGGATTTTGTCTGACATTCTTTAACGCAAATACTAGTTTGGCTGAGTCTAATTCAACCATTTCTAAAACAATACTTGAACCAAATGACATCCTTCTAAAAAGAAAAATCTCTCTCTCTCTCACACAGATACTTTATCGCATTACCATCATATCTAGTCTAATTTGATTTTGATGGATCGCCGATCCCTTCTGATCCCTTTTCAAGTACTTCTTCATGCCAATAGAATGTCAACATGGTGCTGACTGACAGGTCACGTCACAGTGACCCAACTGTGGAAGGCCCTTTCTCGGGTGTAGCCTTAGCAGTACTAACCTTCTACAAATGAACTACAAAATGTTGTTTCACTCAGACCAAAAGGAAAGTGCCTGCCTGTTTATTGGATGACCGGGGCGGTGGTTACCTAGGAAACGTAGTGTAGGGATGGGTTCCTCCTTGGTTTGTGTCAGAAGCGTTCCTGCCCACAGGCGTTTGGCTTTCCCACGGCTTACAGTGCCAGTTGCTTATTATCCGAACCAAATGAGCTGCTATGAGTGAAACTTTATAGTACATTGAATATCACATCGAATATTGTAGGTTGCATTAATTGTTTAACGAGCGGACATATTTAACAGCACTTATGAGATCCGATCGTGTGATTAAAAATGTTGAACGGAAGACACCGAAACATTGTTTGTGACAAAAACTCTAGAGAAAGATCATTAATCTTGAGTAGAGTAGTTTTTATAATATATAAATATATATCGTGCGACGCCTCATGGTTCTAATGTATGCTGAAACCGATTTAGAGTAGTGATCCGGTCTGTTACATCCCGCCCCCTCACAGGTTCGGGTCCGGGTCTCAGCTGAGCTGACTCTTGATGTCGGACCTTAAAGCAGCGATTGCGCGCGAGTTTTACTTGAAGATCGGCAAAACGAAACGGAGACTGGCGTGCTAGCATGTAGCTAGCCGTAGCTACTCTGCGTCTCCTGGAGTTCTCTAGAATGTGTGTGCAGCCACGATGTATTGGAGAGTCTCTTTGACGCGTGCAGCTGAAGCAGGGCATTGTGTATTGGTGCGAGAGCTATGGCCGCCACGCAGTGTGTCTTCAAAGTGCTTAACATCCGATGCCTTTTACTCAAACCATTCTAAAAAAACATTTTTTTAAATTCTTGAATGGAGAAAAAAAAATATTTATACTTAAAGATATTAATATAATGCACCCATACTACTTATTTTTGCTAACAAAAAAAATCCTATATGACATAGAGATAATTAAGTAGGACATTAATAATGAAATAATAGTAATAGTCACTAATAATTTATCCCAGTTGAATAATGCAATAGGTTTACTGGTCAACCATGGAAGCGATGGCTTTGCTGCATTGACTTACTGTATGGATGGTTCTTCTTTAATGTATCGTTTTAGTTTTGGGAAGGTTGTTTTTGTCCTGTAATAAGCAGACAAACTTTCAACCCCCCTCAAACTTGTATTTGTTTGTATTCGCTTAAACCCAGGGACCTGTAATGAAACCTCTCCTTCCACTGTTCAGTTGGACACTCTCTCTGTATATCTCTCTCTCTCCTCTCTCTCTCCTCTCTCTCTCTCTTTCTCTCTCTGTGTCTCTTGAAATGTCAAAGAAATGAACGACTGTGATGGCCCCGCTACACAGGGGCCACGTCTGACGTCTCGATGCCTCTACACTGTACAGATTCTCTCTCTTGGTCGTGGGAGGCGGGTTGAAAGTTTGTCGTCGGACAGAATCGTCCTCAATAGACTGTGCCTTTCCCAGATGGTGCTGACAACGAGTAAAATCAAAGATGAAATCTTAACATTCAAATAAATAAATACAATTATGTTTTGGGCGGTTTAGCCTATGTCTACATTGATAAGTATATATATTGACACATGACTATACTGTAAGATGTGATATGTGTATGTATATGTATGCTTTGTGTGTGTGTGTGTGTGTGTGTGTGTGTGTGTGCGTGCGTGTGTGTGTGTGTACCTCTGACATATGCCAAGAATACAGAATATGCAGAACTGCTCAGCGTGGATCTGACAGGACCAAAAGGTCTGTGGGGATTGGTCATAACAAGCCGGGCACTCAAAAGCACAACCTGTAAATTAGCATTTCTAAGCCGGGTAACTTGTACACACACGTTTTTCGCTCCAAAGGTAACAAGTAGCTTAATGTCATGTAGCATCTAATTTATTTTAAACCTGTTTCCCCCATATGTTTTAAGATCAAAGTATACTTTTCTCCCACTCTGCCTGGGCAGCAATAACCAACTTTTTTGTTTTTAAACGCTTGTGCAATGTGTGTTGTATGCATTACAGTTGGCCCAGATTATCCCGCAAAGCCAATTCTTATTTTCAGACCAACCTTGTCTTATAGTCCTCTTGTAACTTTGTCATTAGCCGGGGCCATTGTAAGTGTGTGGTTCATTGGGGGACCCTCAAATTTCATACGTACTATTTATACACAAGTTTACAGAGATTACGATACAATTGAGTTTGGACCCAATGAGTGCCCATTTCCCATGTAGCCTATAGCATTCCCCACAAAAAGGAAATTGGTCAATTCTACACTTCTTACGGTTGGCTGCATATCATATTCAAATAATGATGAAACGTGATGTTTTGGTTACACAGTAAATTGTGCTTTTTTTTGTTTTGTTTGCTTGACTATGAAATGGTGTCACTTTTAGAAGTATACTTGTATGTCAAGACCTGTTTTGTCTTAACACTTAACTGATACTGGTCCTAAGTTGAGCCTTTTTTGGTCGTCATATTTAATTGTTTTGATTAAATATTATATGGATGAAAACTACTCGAGTGTGTTGATGTTTAAACAAACTGCAACTAGACTTTACAAATGCTAATACAAGTTGGAGAAGCCACATCAAAATCAATATTCAGAAATGAATGGCATCATGAAATCAATAAAAAAATGGAAATGCCATTTTTTCCTGAATGTTAACATGTTATTGTGAGCTACACTTGACATGTTACACATATTTTGGCTAATTGAAATAAGTTGGATAAAAAAAGATATAAAGGTTGAAATCCATTATAATGGTGTACTTTATTGTTTGTGTATTATTTATCTTATAACTTTTTTTTCGTCTATAGGTCTCGGATTTTTAACCAAATAAAGTGCTCTACAAAATAAAAGCAGTGATGGATTAAGAAGTCAGTCAGTTTGTTAAGCGTTGCCATGGTATCTTAATTATTTAGCAGGTAGTTGCTCGTCGCCTAGCGACGGCCTGATTGGTGGGCTACACAGGAGCGGAATATTCCGGAACTCCTCCGCCGGACACCTTGACCAGTACTCAACACCGGGTATGTAAAACTCACTAAAATAAACGTGAAATATTATAACACAAGGTCGTCTTGCCATTAAACGAATTGCCATTTTTAACCAACGTTTTGGTTAGGCTTACTTTTACTTGACTGGTTGTATTAAATTAAAGTTAAAATGCCAGCCAGCCTAAGTAATGTAAACTGAATTAAAGTACTATGTTAACTGTTACTATAACTAGTCATTAGTTAGGTTAACCGTGATGCCTAGCAACACGGTTAACCGTGATGCCTAGCAACACGGTTAACCGTGATGCCTAGCAACACGGTTAACCAGTGACTCTACTGACCCCGAACCGCCCTCGACATTCTCATAACCTGATAACCTTTTCAAATCTAATCAGGTCGGAGATTATATTTTTTACAACGTAGCTGAACGACAGGAAGATAAGTCGTCCGATTTATCTTCCTGTCGTTCAGCTCTGTCGTTACATTGTGAAAATATCATCCTTCTCTACACACGATTTATACTTCGTTAGTCATGTGACACGTGGTACGACTGGATGATGGATGACGTCAGTGGCGTAGCTGTCCCAGCTGTCCCACAGAAGTTATCCCCCTGTCTCCCCCTGACATTATGGACATTATGGAATGGAATGCTGTGTTTGCCGTCCTACACGGGATGATATATAATCATCCCGTGTATATAATCCCCTTTACTTTTCCAGTAAAGTATACTGGAAAAGTTGGATATATAGCTATATAATATATGTATATGAAGAATCTGATGCTACAGCCAACGTAATATTGCCTACTTCTAATTGACCAAATACCTGGTTGTGAACCATTTACCACGTAGCTCCTCGATATTCCATTGATTTGTTGATTGATTGTAGCCACAGCGTACCAGGCCGTGAGGATGTCGTCCATAGAGGTCAAGCCCAGCCTCCACCACAGCGTGGCCGACTGGCAGAACAACAACCGCCAGCTGTCCGCCACGGCCGAGCACGAGAGGAACGTCTCGCACGTGATCCGCCAGGAGGGGCGGAGCCTGCGCAACGACACCACCATCAAGGTAGGGGGATGCTTTTACCTTTGTTTTATATCTATCGTAACATCTACCAGCAAGATTTTCGGAAAGCCTCTGATATTAATTATTATATGGATGCTACTATGACTATTTTACTTTTATCCAAAGCAACGTACAGATACTGAATTCAGATAGCGGTCATTAGGTAGGGTTAAGTATCTGCTAAATGACGATGAATGAATGATGAATTGGACTCTACTATTCAGCCATTTAGCAGGTGCTTTTATCCAAATCAATCTACAGATACTGAATTCAGATACCGGTCATTAAGGTAGGGGTCAAGTGTCTTGGCCCAAGGATGACTACAGGAAGTCATTAACACCTTTTCTAACCAGTGGCACTCAAAGCGCTTTTCAATATTGCCTGACATTCACCCATTCAAGCACAGTCAGCCATGCAAGGCGACAGCCAGCTCGTCAGGAGCAGTTAGGGTTGGGCGTCTTGTTCAGGGACCCCATCGACACTCAGCTGGGAGGAGCCGGGGATGGAACCAGCAACCTTCCGGTTACCAGCCGACCCGCTCTACCTCCTGAGCCACATGCCGCCCCATGCAGCTTTTCAAAAGCACATACAATACCAAAGTCTTGTGATGAAGTGAATTCTTCTAAAGCCATGTATGGTTATGCTTGTCCCTCGTTCCTGTGTAGACATGGTGGGATGAGAGCGACACCTGCCGCCGGCTCGGGGACCGGCTCTGGGATGTGGCACGCTGTAAAGACTCCCTGGAGTCCTGTGCTGTGGAGGTGGACCAGGAGATGGAGGCTCTGACACTGGTAACCGTCTTCTTAGGGCACACTCACCACTAGGCAAATTTGCCCTGTACCGTACTCAAGTACGATTGCCCCCCCCACTGTGCCGCTGCTCACACTAGGCAATCTCAACTGGGCCGGAGTACGGTTGCCTCTTGTACATATAGGTTGTCTATGGTAAATGGTCCTCATTTATATAGCGCTTTTATCCAAAGCACTTTACAGTGTTGACATTCACCCATTCATGCACACATTCACACACCAACGGCGGAGTCAGCCACGCAGGGCGACAGCCAGCTCGTCAGGAGCAATTAGGGTGAGGCTTCTTGCTCAGGGACACTCACAGGCATGCAAACTAGTCACCTTTCGGCGGAATTCGCAGTTTTTTAAACAAAATTGGCCACTTGTGTGATTCGTGGAGATCCATTGAGAAAACATTGGGGGTGGGGGGGGGTCTACAGTCTGACGAAAACGAGACGATAACTAAATAAAAATCAATTTAGGATGACAAAAACTACGATGAAATCTTTTGACACATTCGTTAACGAATAAAAACGAGACGAAAATGTAAGGGGGACGATTTGGGAAGCAATCCAATCAGAACTAAGCTCTTTATGTGGGGAAGTACTGATCGTCCCGCCCGGCAGGTCAACTAGCAGGCGCTTGCTGCGTCGCAAGCAAGTGTCCCTTTGTAAACAGTTTTGCGCAACAATCACCGGTTAAAACACAACCAACTTGAAGTCATTGGCAGACGAGTCATCCCGAAATTCACGCAAAGATAAGCATACTTAAACAGTTTTTTTCTTTCAAGCTAATGTGTGTTTTCGCTAAAATTGGAATACAATACAAGCTGAAAGAAACCACCTCTGTCCTGTAACGGTACTGGAGCTCTGTGCTGTCGACACCACAGCGGGGCACAGAAACACAGGATTCACTGTGGTTTCTGTGACATGAGAAACACTAAAAATTAATACTAATGTTTTATAAAGAAAGCTATCTTAGTGGGAAAGCCACACAACAGATAGCCACGGTTACATACAGTAATATTCTAATGACGGGAGAAAGGAGCAGAAATATAGTATAGAGACAACTTAGTATAGAGACAACTTGGAGCTGTGTGTGCGCGTATGTTTGAGTGAGAGACGGGAATGGATGAGAGACAGAAAAATTGGACCCCCCTCCATTCTACCTCACAGGTACAGAAGGCCTCCGACAAGGATGGGCCACTGAGTGCAAATAAAGCTAGTGCATCCCAGAACAACAACAGATGCATTGTACACACAGGATTAGCAGTCCCAATGATTGAAGATGAGGACTTTGTTTTAATGATTGATACAGTTGACTGTTCCCCAGAAAACTAATAAGCATCTGATTGACAAACATTATGAATCATCATTGGTGTTTTTTTTTAAATTTTAGAAGTTTAAAAAAAAATAAAAAAAAATAGAAAAAAATAATGCTAAAAAAAATGCTGTTTTGTTGTTGTTTTTTTTGACCTGCGTGCATGTTTTTTTTTTTTGACCTGCGCGCATGTCCAAAAAAAAACATGCGCGCAGGTCAAAAAAAACAACCTGGAACCCCCTAGTGGGTCTGTGTTTTCCTCGGCTCATGCATCATTCTCATCCTTTTCACCCCAAACCAGTTTGCATGCCTGGACTCAGCTAGGAGGAGCCGGGGATCGAACCAGCAACCTTGCGGTTACCAGCCAACCCGCTCTACCTCCTAAGCTAATGCCGCCCCCGTCTTTCCGTGCGTGTGCGCGTGTCGGCTCATTAGCATTTGTGCCGTGGCCTGAGCACACCTCTCCGAAGTGTACTGAGGCCACGGAATTGAACTGTACTTGTACGGATGGTGTGCTCACACTAGACAAACAATCTAGACTTGAGGGGGCAAACGTACTTGGGCACGGTACAGATGGCCTAGTGCGAGTGCGCCCTTAATACTGCGACTGCTGCTGCCTCCACAAGGTCTGCTTGTGTGAATGGGATGGGGTTCTGTTAAGGGCCCCATTAGTGACGTCACTCAGTCAAAGTGGGAGGGTCCCCGGTTGGATTAGCCCACTACACAGTGGACTGTACCAACTGGAAGGCTGGGAGGATCTAGTATCCACCGTACATCCGGGTGGACACTTCCACTTACGGGATTGGGGGGTCACAATTTGAAGATTTCTAGATTAATTTCATTTGAATGGGATCACACGTGATGGTGGTAAAAGGGGGTTCCTTTAATCCTGTGTGTGTGTGTGTGTGTGTGTGTCAGGCGAAGGAGGAGCTGGAGCAGGCGCTGGCGGCCACGGCGGTCCCGCTGGAGGTCACCCAGGAGTGCCTGACCCTGAGGCAGGGGAGGCGGGGCCTGGAGCTGGTCAGTGACCCCGTGGAGGCGGAGCTAAAGCAGGAAGTGAGGCTGATCGAGAGGGTCCAGCAGGAGCTCCAGCAGCACATAGAGCGCACCTTTGAGCAGCTGTGGTACGAGGAGCTGTAACGGTCTACTGAAAAATGTGACCCTCCCTCAAGGATTGTTACTGTGCTGCCTGCTGACTGGATGCTCCTTTGCTGTTGTTTTACTTGCTGTTACTGCCTTCCTTTTCATTCTTCATTTGCTAACTGTTAGTGGTGGGGGAAAAAATCGATTCTGTTCAGTATCGCGATATTTTGTGCACGCAATTATATCGATACAGTAGCGCAAAGTATTGCAATATTAAATATATAATAACATTTTTTTAAATTATTATTTAGTCTACTATTATTCTACTAACTATGGCTACTGTACTGACTGTTACTATATGTTCACTGTTACCGTACTGACTGTTTCCTGGCTGCCTGTCTTAGCGTTCTGCAGGAGGCCCGGCACCAGCTGACCATGGACCTCCAGAACAAGATGGACGCCCTGGACGTGGACCGGATCTGCCTGTCACTCACCGTGAAGTCGGCCCAGATCTCCCTGAAGACCAACCCTCTGCGCATACCTCCAGGGTGAGCTGGTACACACGCACGCACGCACGCACGCACACATGCACGCACGCACCTACGCCCCACGCACGCACACACGCACGCACGCACGCACGCACGCACACAGAGACACATACACACACACACACACACACTATATTAACACTTTTTTGTTTTTTACATGATCTATCTCACTCTTAATTGTATTTACTGTTGTGTTGTTTGCTTTGCACTGTTCTCTATGCTGCTGCATCGCTTGGTGTAAATGTTTCTCTTCCCCTGCAGTACCGTGACCCCTCAAGAGTGGGCGCAGTTCAGCCAGTTTAACGTGTCCTGCGCCCAGGAGGCCATGCTGCTTTCACAGCAGATGAGGGAGAACGCCAGTCTGACCCGCTCCAAGGTAGAAACTATATTTATGGTAACAACTATAATGTCCACGTGTCAAATAAAACCAAAACTCGAGTTTGATTCAACCGACTCTTCTCTAACAATGCTCCTTATGCGGTTGCAGCAGTATATACAAACCATGAATTTGTTCTCCTTTAGCCTTATATTTATGGCACTATGTGCTCTGCCTCAGTGTTGATGGGACCTTGTACCTGCTGTGTTGTGCAGCTGCAGAATGAGTTGGAGACGCAGCGCAGAGCCACAGAGTTCGCCCTCCGCAAACGCACCCACAACCAGGAGCAGTCCCGCCACGAGCTGCAGTGGCAGCTCAAGATCGTGAGCGACTCCAACAACCTAACCCTTGATCAGAAGATACAGTCACTGGTTTTCCTTTTAAGGTTTTGGGATAAAAACATTTAAAAAAACGTGCTAATTGCCATTTAAATCTGATCAATGTTCGTATCATTTCACAACTCTAATTTGGCCGGAGCATCAAAGCGATCATAATCCATTCTATTCCAGTTGCTTACCAACTGACTTGTATGTTGGTCAGACTGAGGACGAGGTTTCTGAGATGGAGGCGGACATCCGGGGTCTGGACCAGGACCTGCGGGTGAAGACGGCCTCCCTGAAACTGGCACACACCCGGCTGGAGAACCGCACCTGCCGACCGGGAATGGACCTCTGCAGGGACCAGGTACACGTGGTCCTGCTCACCAGCACCCTGATGAACACTAGAACCTTTTACACTCAAACCGCGATACAACGTGGTCGTTTGGTGTTGCAAAACGATGACCGTGTTATTCCCATGAGCGCATTCATTTGCAAGGCAAGTTTCTTTGTCTATCTTTGAACATTAGTGAATAAGTTGACACAAACCTGCTCTCCTTCCGCTACTTCTGTGGTGGTGTGCTAGTTGTTAAGTTAGTTAGTTTAGGGTGTTTGTCTCACGGCCAAAAGATTCTTGGTTTGAACCCCAAAGTCTGAGGCCTACGTGTCCTTGGGCCTAACCTGCTTCTTAATGACATGTTTCTAAAAAAGAATCACTGTCAGACACATTGGATAAAACCATCTGCTAGACCTAAGAGCCTTCGATAAAATGTAGTTTAAATAAAATAACACACATACTATTCTTTCATAATACCTGGGATATCACCTTTATCTAAAGTTATACAACAAATAATTTTTTACATAGAAAAAATAGTTCCTGTGTGTCCTACATAAAGCAAAGCCTTTACATGCAATCTGGTGATGGACACAACCTAGATCACGGTGTTATTCATCACCTGACCTGTGGCTGCTATGCGTGGTTGGGTGGAGGAAGTGGCCACACCCAGGCTTACTATGAAGCATCGACCTCACTCAGCCAGTTCACCATGACTACCTACTACAGCCTCACTTTAGTCCATTTGGTCCCTTATCGTGTAGATTAACTTGTTTGATGGTTTCATTTAGATATTGATTTTATTTTGAGCGTTGCTCTCTATGGATAAGAGTGTCAGGTCGATGAGATCTTATTGTCGCCATCTGTCTGGCTAGGGGTTTAGATGTTTAGTTAGCCAGACAGATGGTCACCCTCTTTCTCTGATTCATCACCTCCACCTCTTCCTTTTCCTCCTCCACCTCTTTCATGTCCTCCTCCTCCTTCTCCTCTAACTGTTCCTCCTCCAACTCACTCTCATCCACCTCCTGCTCCTCCTCCTCCTCCAGGTTCAGCTGGGGCTGGTGAGTGAGGTGCAGCAGCTGGAGGCCTCTATCAAGGCCCTGGACCAGAAGCTAGGCGAGGCGCAGTGAGTCACAGCTTTATTCTACCGTACCCTCCCTCAGCCGTGGGAGGAAATCCCATTAGACTCCACAGAACCAGCCCAGCCCTCGCTCCCCCAGTAGTAGTAGAAGAGTTCCAGTGACTCACTGCTCGACTGAACCAAGAAAATATGCCAAATAGCAATGCATAGTGAACCTAGGCTACAGAAATAAGAAAGTACTCTGCTGTATTATACTCTAGTCTACTCAATTCTAGTTCTACTCGACTTACCTCAAGTTGAGTAGAACTAAAGTAGATTGTCCGAGCACTAAATCAACTGAAGCAAGGGAGGATCCCAAACGCCTTACTAATGTTAGGGGCCCATCGATGTCCCTGAACACCACCAGGCTGATCAGCTGAGAATAATGCTTATGTTTATCTGTGTCTGTGTCTCTCACTGTCTCTCTCTCTCTCTGTCTCTGTCTCTCTGTCTCTCTCTCCCTTACTCCCTCCCTCACTGCAGGTACTCCCTGCAGAAGATGTGTCTCCATCACGCTCGCATGACCCAGGACCTCAACAGGAAGCAGGAAGCTCTCTCTCTGGAGCAACGCAGCCTCAACACGCGCCACCGCCTCACCGACCCCACCTGCGCTGCCGTGGGCGGAGACAAGCCGGCCATCGCCGGAGTCGTCCCGCTCGCCAACTCCAGCGGCCGGAGCCGTCTGAAGACGCTGGCCTGAAGACGCTGGCTTGAAGGAGATGCCGCGTCTTTGGTGGTTGCGGTGAGGAGATGTTTAAAAGATTTCTGAAGGAACAGCTTTGTTTTTTGTTTTATTTTGGTCACTTGGAATCAATGTTAAATGTTGAAGGGAGGGAAGAAGAGATGAGGGAAGAAAGAAACGAGTCACAGGGAATTTGCATGCTGTTACGGTTTCTGAGGAACTGAGGATTGGTAGATCTGGAAAGAAGTGATGACTCACTGTGAATTTAAAGGTTAAGGAAAGGACTGACATTCTGTGGAAGAGAGGGAGGGAGGAAAGGAAGGAAGGGGCTAAAGAAGTTATCCTAATTCCTCAAAAGCTTTGAAGAGAACATGCATAATGAGAAAATTCCTGTTTAGTTTCAAAATTAAATAAGATCACAAAAGAATAAACAATTAAAAAAACGTGTGTTTAAGATGTGAAATGTCGGGATATCGGAAAAGGGTGAAGACTAAATAAAGAACTCGAAGGACAACAGCTCTCCTGGTGGTCGCGTGCGTCTTATTCCATCGAGGTCATCTCGATTTACACTTGAATGAAAGGCGTGTCGTGTTTTTTTATCAATTGCCAACCGAGGCAGCAGCTCCGGGCACTCTGTCATCTGTCATCGCGATGAATTTGATCAAACCGATTTTAATGACGTTGTTTATTGGCCGGAATTGTTTGATCAACGCTGGCTCACCCAACGCGTGCACAGTGACAACCTGAACTTTGGCTTCCCCCCGGGAGACGGAGTAGTAAATATGTGGGCGTGCTACGGTGGACGCAACGCCTTCTTTTACGGCCACCTCCTTCGTTTGGGATGTCGTTAAATGGGTTTGTTTTGAGCAGCATTTCCTTTTTATGAGCATCATCTTCTAACGAGTGCTTTTTCATGACGATTATAAAATGTGCAATCCTGAAGCTGTAAAGTGCAATGGACTAAACACACATATGATGTTTTGCAGTTTCAGGGTATTGTCAACAACAGTACTCGATTATGTGTAATAATTAATAATAGTAATTATGTGCAAAATAACAATTTTGTTCAATATAGTTGCATATCAATTAGGAAATGACTGCATGAATGCATTTGGCGGCTACACACTTATGATGCTACACGACTTGCATGGATGCATTTACAAATTCACATCTTGGTATAAATGTTGTATTAGAATGTGTCATTCCCAGTCAATACCAGTGCCTCACCAACCAGTGTATTGGTTGATTTTGTCGTGATAATCAAGGCAAGGCCTTTCTCTCCACACATGACCGGCGGTAACCTGGCAGAGGTTTCTGACATGTGTGTGTCGCTGTGTTTGCTGAAGGATGACAAATGACGGTCGCAGCCTGGGCAGGGACATGCTTCGTGCTGCTGCCCCTAAAGAGCTTTTCCATGATGCCGCCTTTTCGCACACACACACACACACACACACACACACACACACACACACACACAAATCCGGGTGCACAAGCACACACAAAAAAAACCTCTGTGCTAACGACCTGGTAATTGAACAGTCATGAAACAATTAACTCACTCTCTTTTGCTCTCTTTTTCACTTTCTCAGTTTGGCTTTCTCTCTCTCACTCACTTACTCACTCACTCACACTCACAGGTATTCAACAAACACACACACACGCACACACACACACACACACACACACACACACACACACACACACACACACACACACACACACACACACACACACACAGCTTCCTTTTAGATCATGCAACACACACAAACACACCCTCTCCAAAGCCTGTTGTGCGTTAAACGCCACAGCCAGCATGCACCAAACAGCGGGGCAGTATCTGTGTTTGATCGGCGCCCTCGCATAGCCCATCAGTTCCCACAGGTTTATGGCTTTACTGCCCGGCCCTTTAGAGGCTCCGAGGCCCGGACAGGACGGCTGGGCGCTTCCCTAAAAGCAGAATTATTCTGAATCATTTCACTAAAGGGAGCAGATGCTACTTGTAGGTCTGTTGTCTTCCATCTAGGAGGTGGAGGTGGGGGGGGCAATCAAGGTGTCCCGGTGCCTCCTAAATGCCACCCACTTCTGCATGACTGCGTCTGAGTGCTTATCTGACCCTGGTCGTCATCGTGTCGTCTGCACCTCGCCCCCTTTATGCCTCTCACACGCCCCCCCCAGGGTCGCCCTTCCTTCTTTGCGGTCATCTGTATGGGAGATGTGTCTGGTCACTCAGTGCCACGCTGGACAGCGCATGCGGACGCAAAAAGGTTGGTGCTCACATCGGATAGAGAGGTTCGGAGGACAAGATTTACACGAGAGCCAATCTATTTTTTTTTAATGATCAGGTTAGATAAAACCGAAGAATGAGATCCTCAGGAATAAAGCTGGTTGACTGTTTCAGCATGTGGTTGGGAAAAGCCTCTTGTACCGCTCTCTGGATTAGAAGATTTTGTCTCGTCTTCTCATCTTCGACCTCAGTTTAGACGAGGTACCGGTCTCCGAGGGTGACTTGGATTACGATGGTCGTCTTGCCACGGTGCGGCCGCTACACCTCGTGTCTCTTGAGCTAACCGGCCGTCCGGCCAACGTCCAGCGGTCCCGATGGAAGAGGCGGCGGTCTCCGTGAAGGACTGCGTGGCTCTGTTTGTCTACTGCTTCACCTTCCTCCTGGGCCTGCCCGCCAACCTGCTGGTGCTCTTCGTGTACGTCCGCAAGGCTCGCAAACGGGGCGCCACGCCCAACGTGGTGTACGCCCTCAACCTGTGCCTGGCCAACCTGGCTCTGGTGGCCTGGCTGCCTGTCAAGGCCCTGGAGATCTTCCTCCAGCGCTGGGTGCTCCCGGGGTTCCTCTGCCCCATCTACAACTTCTTCCTCTTCGCCTCGGTGTACGGCAGCTGCCTCTTCCTCACCGCCGTCACGGTGGGCCGCTACCTCAGCATCGCCTTCCCCATCGCCTACAAGCTGTACCGCCGGGCGCGCATCTCCTGCTTCATCAGCGTGGCGCTCTGGGCCGTGGTGCTGCTCCACCTGTCGCTGGGGCTGGTGGCCGAGGGCGGGGCCTTCTTCATGTCGCAGCCTGACGGCGAGGGCGGAGTGGCGGCGTGCTACGACCACTTCAACGAGTCGCAGCTGGCCGTGCTGCTGCCCCTGCGGCTGGAGATGGCCGTGTCTCTGTTCCTCACGCCGCTGGCCATCACGTGCTTCTGCACGCTGCGCTGCGTCACGCTGGTGTGGCGCTCCTGCCTGCCGGCGGCGGGGAAGCGGCGGGTGCTGGCGGTGGCGCTGACCACGCTGGCGGTGTTCGTGGTGTGCTACGCGCCCTACAACGCCTCGCACATCGTGGGCTTCGCCACGTGGGACGACGTGTGGTGGCGCAGCGGGGCCATGATCACCAGTGCCTGCAACGTCTTCCTGGAGCCCGTGGTCATGCTGATGCTGTCGCCCGCCATGTCCCGCGGCATCATGGGAAGGATGTGCGGCGGCAGTGGGCGCCGCCCGACCTCGTCCGCGCCGAGGTCCGCTCAGAGTCGCCCGCGCAACACGCTGTCACAAGACCCCGGCGCCGACGTCAGGGAAAACCCCTCGCTTTCTGATAAGGGTCCACCTGAAGTCACGATGACCAGGTTGAGTCAAGACTGACCGGACGGGAAGGATGGACTTGAACGCGACTGGATGTGGCGGACATGTGCAGACTCATGCTGTTGCCACGGCAGCAGATCATGGATGGGGTTAGAGGTGGAGGTGGGGGGTTGGAGGTGTGTACCACAGTCTTCAGTAGGTTAGTAGGTTACTAATGGAATGATTGAATGGAACTACAGTCACTTTACGCTTGTAATCAGGAGATACCTTGACTTTATGCTTTTCTTCTCATTCTTTTTTGGAAGCTTGATGTTGCTTTCTGTAAATAGATAAAAACACATGGTTGCAAACCGAGTAGATAAGGTATTTTCTCATGCACAGCCACTATTCTTATCGCATTGTTATATGATGTTCATGAACCAATTAAGACACACCTCTTTCTCTCTCACACACACACACACACACTGGTTTAATAGTAGATGTCTTTTGATTTGATGTGAAGTGGTGCATTATGCTTAATGCTGGATCAGTCCTTTTTAAATTTAAGATCAGACACGTCTATAGGTCATGTGTAACAAATTGTGTTTAATTTTAAGCAATTTGTTTTAATTTAAGGCTCCCTTCAGAAGAAAAAGTATTCCTGAAATGTTCACTGTACAGATAAATCTATCCAGAAGGGTATTATGGGTCCAAGAGGCAAAAAGGTTCAGCATGTAAATAACACAATTTTTTTTATCCATCAGGGTGGCGGGGCTGATCGTTCGACTTTGACCGTGAATTATAGCGCCCCCTATGGGCGAAATGGTCCCAAATGTGTGGAGATATAGTCCCAATATGTGCCCTTCCGGGATACCTCTATGGTGGACAGTTGGAAAACTTTTTACCATTCACAGGCTGAGATATGGGCTCTCCTGAATCAAAATAATAATACCCAAACAAGACAATAACAATTGGTATCCAAAGATACACTGTGAATGACTATTAATGACAAGCATTTGATCTGTATGTTAACCATGTATATTGAGATTCACTTTTAGTAAATCCAATCTAAACAAATTTCTGTTATGGACCATTCTTTCTTTTTTGTTTGTTCAGAGTTCTGTCATCTTTTTTTAATGAATAAATAATTTGAGTAGCTTTGGTTTTTACTGTGTACAACCTTGTTCACAATTCTATACCTGTCTTTATACGTATATCCATTTAGCTAGTCTATCCATCTCACTGAATCTATGTGCCTAACTACATCTACATCTGCCTATCTCAATGGCTGACTTCAAGGAGCATTTAGTCAATCACCAGAAGATACACCCTGATGTTACTATGCCTTTAATAGATTATATGAAATGGCATCAGTCTTGATCCCATAATAACAAATACTGTATATCAGGGTGGGACTAAATGGTGGATGGCTTGTGATTGGATGCAAGTAAGCAGTGTTGTCATTGATTCAAAAGCTATTCCTTGGGCTTGTATTCATCATACAATAAATGTCTGTTTGAGCGTAAACTGTTAATATTATTTCACCAAAGTAAGATATAAAGTTAAAACGGAATGGCATGTTTTGTTGAACATAAATATGGAGTAGGGAAATACCTTAAGAAATGATTAACAGGGTCTGAAAATATATAACCAGTATGTGTATAGTAAAAAAAATAGATCATTTGCATTTCAACAACTGACTAATAATATAAACACACGTTTGCTTTGTGATATCAGCCCTTCCCTTTGTGAACATCAAGGCCTCTAATAAGCCTGTGTTAGGTAACGCCACACATCTAAACACACATATACATCCACGGCTGCTATTGAACCGGTTGCTCAGAGACGGTTTAAATGAGCAGGACAACAGATGACAACGGGCTTCTTATTAAATTTCCGCAATCTAAACTGAGATAGGGGTTATTCGGTTCAACAAGCAACGCAAAGGGGCGTGTCTTCATATGACCAAACAGTGTGTTAACGAAAGGTCACCTTCCCGTCTGTGGTCCCAGTCCACCCTCACCACTGGACGATTCTGACTGTCTGCACTGGGACGTGATGGGGCTGGAGACGTTTCTGAATTGACAGGTAGGTAGGTCTTTCATAATTACAATTTTACTTTAAACTGTTTTGAACATCTGGTTCATTCCTTCTCATTGAAAAACATATAGCATATGGTCCACTTTTACATCTGTACCGAGGTGCTTTTCTATGGGTTTTATAAGTGAGCTCAAGTTTGAAATGGGTTTTATCTTACTTGGTTAACATACGTTAATGTCAGCTCCTAGTGTTAACATATGGGGTGACTAATTGGAAATGTAAGTGTTGTCTTTAGCAGTTAATTTGAACTATAAAGCCCCAAAAATATAAGCCCTCCAAGATTTTGAACCATGAATTAGTCATTATCACACATATTTCCCATACATACAACGTCTTCTATGAATTTGGACTTGAAAATATTCAAATGAAATGTCAACATTTATGGCAACGAAAAATAGGATTGAAATAAATGTACCTGTTGTGACATTGGAAGTATGAAAATCTAATCTTCCGCAATCTTCCCGTCTTTCTTATTGGAGGTAAATGTGGTTCTGAATGTGCCAAAGGGCTATATTGCCTAAAGCAGAGGAACTCTCTGGTCTGAAAGACAGAGAGAAAAGTCTTTCTTTATTGTCTCACCGGTACCTTGATTTAATAACGTAACAGAGTCTGAGGCGTAGTGTCCCCGATCCAGATCGCCTCGCGTAATGTTTTAATTTTACTCTGGTGTTCATCCAGAAATCGGTGGCCAATGACTACGTCAGGATGACCATCCACACCCTGATAATCTCCGTCTACGCCATCACCCTGATGATGGGCGTGCCCGCCAACATCCTGGCCTTCTATACCTTCTGCTGCAAGGTCCGCCGTAAGCCCACGGCCATCGACGTCCTCCTCCTCAGCCTCACCATCTCAGACCTCCTCTTCCTCACCTTCCTGCCCTTCAAGATGAAGGAGGCTCTGGACCACATGACCTGGAAACTGCCCTACTTCCTGTGCCCGCTCACCAACTTCCTGTTCTACACCACCATATACAACAGCACCCTGCTGTTGACGGCCGTCAGCGTGGAGCGCTACCTGGGCGTGGCGTTCCCCATCATATACTCGCGGTGCCGCCGGCCGCGCTACGCCATCATCGCCAGCGTCCTCTTCTGGGTGGTGTGCTCCCTCAACCTCGTGGTCGTGTACATCGTGCCCCTGACCCCGCACCTGTTCAACGACATCAACGCCTCGGCCCATTTCCCCAACCGGTGCTACATGGACTTTAGCGAGCAGCAGCTGGACGTGCTGCTGCCCGTGCGCCTGGAGCTCTTCCTGGTCCTCTTCTGCGCGCCCTTCCTCGTCTGCTGCTTCTGCTATGTCAACTTCATCCGCATCCTCCTCCGCCTGCCCCACATCAGCCGGCGCCGGCGGCTCCGCGCCATCGGTCTGGCCGTGGGCACCCTGCTGGTGTTCGCCGTCTGCTTCGGCCCCTACAACTTCTCCCACGTGGTGGGCTTCGCCCGCAGGGAGGATGAGAGCTGGAGGCACGTGGCTCTGCTGGCCAGCACCTTCAACTCCTGCCTGGACCCCATCATCTTCTACCTGTCGTCCTCGGCCGTCCGGAGCATGCTCAGTGGCTTCCTGCGGAACATCATGGCCAAGCTGCACATCTTCGGCTGTGGTGGAGGAGGAGGAGGGGGAGGAGCTGGAGGAGATGGAGGAGGAGGAGGAGATGGAGGAGGAGGTGTAGCTCGGACTCAACCACCCGGGGCCGAGACGTATAGGGAAGAGGAAGTTCCAGAGTAAAATGTTTGACATTGTTTTGAGTGTGTTTTGTGTATAACTGGCGTTGAGAAAGCCATACTCGTGTATGGCTCTTGTCTGGTCCAATCAAACCGTTTTTTACTTCTTACACAGAAATGGCAACGTATCAATGAGGAAAGGGTTGCTATTTCTTTTGGACTCAGAAATGCTGATACTTTCCTTTGTGTGTTTCAACAATGTTTGTTAGAGTAATTTATTATGTATAATCAGTGTGTAACTGGCTTTCAAAAAGCCAAAGACCTACTACAATTACACTGTTTAGCAGGAACCAGTAATCAACTAGGGAACGACCATTTTGTTTGCGATGGAGTTTAAATCAATAATGTTAACAAAACAATGAAACGTTAATTTCAGCAATCGAATTGCTGATTGAAAGCATGATCAACTATAAGCTACATGCCCGGTCGGGACTCATTGCATTATATAATGTGATGCACCTTGCTTGATGCACCTACATTCAATAAACTCTTTATGAACATTACGTCAAAGTAAACATACTGAGGGTCAACAATATGAAGGCTCAGCACAAGGGAAATGTAATTGTGTTAGTGCATATATATGTTATGTACGTCCTTTCTCACATATATATGTTGACAATATAAAACGTAATGAGGGGATTTAAATTGAATGATTTGTCACAAAATAATATTTGTTCTTAAAATCAATGTTCAATGTTCTTAAAATAGTTTGAGAAAGCCTAATCCTAACCTACCGGTTTAGAATAACTTGCAGATTTTATGACGTGTGATGTTTGATTTTATTGACCTTTATTAGGCCTGGACACATCTTCAAAATGACTGCAATAGCTGCCTACATGACGAATACGGGTAATTAATACCTGGGATAATAGTAAACAATAGAGACTAGAGTTTGGACACCAACAAGCTAAAGGCTACTCACTGACACAACAAGAACCAAATATAAACATATTATACATCGCTGTGTCTAAGCAAAAACGTGAGTCACCTCCCATGAAGTGGGATGTAAAACATGACCAGTGCTCGTTTCAGACATGTTCCGATGGTCATGGGTCCGACTCCAAGAGCAGGCCTGTGGTAATTTCCTGTTGGAACAAAGCTCTTTGGCCAAGCTTCTTTTCAGGGAAATGGAAATTAAACACTCGCCCCTATGCAAACGCAGTCAAAGTTAAACAGATAATATTGCCTATGGCTCCCTTGTTTATCTGTTTTATGGTTACCATGTTCCATACGTAAAATGTAGGCCATGTTGGGCGGTTATGGCCAAACAAGTAATATTTAGACTAGGGTTTTTATTTTTTTTATTATGTTGCTATAAGAATATTACATGTACATGTTAACGTGATTGGGCAGCTCGTCCAATCACGTTTTTTTCCTCACGTGTACTACGCAAACACCACTGTCGGCGGGAAAGCACATTTAGTTAAATGTTGCTAATTAGATTGATAATAATTTATATATACTGCTAGGGCTAACATTAGCTCAATTATTTTATTCAAATCTTTTACAAAAAAGAAGAATCATTGTTTGCAAACGATTGAAAACGTTTTAAAAGTTTGAATAAATTGAAACATAGCCTACCTGTGTAACTCGTTTTTCAGTCGTGCACGACGGTGGGATGGATCACTCTGCGTAATGTCCACAACACCCAAAGAACGCCAAGAAAAGTAAGTGCGCCATGTGCTGTGTTTTTTCAGACGCAGTTTTTTTATGTAATTTGTGAGTTTGATATGTGGGTGTTGTGAATCTTCGTTCAATGGTCTGATTCAACATCCATGCTTGGTGTGGCGACTTTATATATTGTTAAAGATACATCTAGTTGAAACGCTGCTTGCTAGGTATAAACTTTGTAGTTTTATTGTAGTATCATAACTGATAATGCCAGTGGTTAGGAAAAAAAAAAAGTGCTGCAAGCGAGGCTCACTGCAGACAAAAAGTGGTTAGCTACATTGATCATTCATGTCATATTTCCAAAGGGCCCACTATAGTTGTAGTTACCTCCTTCATCATAATCACCATCGTCATCACTCACCTCTCCATTGGCAGCAATGGTTCCCAAACCGCCATAAAATGACAAACATAATAGTATAGTATTTTAAAAGGAGATACCATTTAAAATTCTATACTATGCAAGAGTTTTGTTATTTTTGCGATGCTCCAAAAACCTTGTGAACCTTTACAATGAGCAGATAAACACTAGGATTTAATGCCCAGATTAACTGACCCCCCCCCCCACCACATGCTTTTATCCAATCATTCAAAATCCTTAATCTTCTATACATTACATTGCACCTAGTGCATTTCTACTATATTATATCAGAGAACAAGGACAGTACTACGTTTGGGAACCACTGCCCGGGTCAGTGTTCGATCCCCATTTACCTGAGCTATTAGGTACACACCTATGGTCCAACTTGCATCGTTTAAGGCTCCCTGCCACTCCAAGGTTCAGCCCACAGCCCTGTTCCACCCAAGAGCGGCTCGCCAGAGGATGTCCAGTCATTAAACCCACCCAACATCAGGTCCTTCAACTTGCCCCCCCGGTTATGAGATGCTTTACAACAAACGGACCAGCACCATTGAAATATTACCAAATGAAAACATAAAATAATAACTTAAGTTAGCGAGTGCTCACTGATGACTGGGGAGTCCGGATAAGTCACAAATATGCAAAGGATGAGTTGGAAAAGTACTACAGCCGTCAATGCAGAACTGGCAAAGGAAGGATTAGATAACGATTTTGTCACATACTGGGGGGAGAAAAAGACTCTTGCTTCATACTCTTCATTTTGTACAATGACTTTAGCGTTTAAATGAATTTAAACGCTCCCCCATGCCTACTGTTTATACATGATCTCTGAAGACTAATAAATTAAAAATACAAAAAACAAAAGTTGTTTTCGTTCTTTCACACAGCAGTTTAAAACACAGCAATTGTCAGAAGTAAATAAAAACTGAAAATGCAGTAGCCTTTAAAATCAAAACAAATAAAATGGTGGACTCCAATAGCAGAGGGGCAGAGTGTAAATTGTCTGGTCTCCGTGGTTTGCACCGAACCAAAAAGGAATCGGAAGTGGATTTGGTGTTTTTCGGCCAGCCGCCTTGAAGACTTCCTGTAAAGCGTCCGATGGAAGGCGGGGCTGTTTCGCTGCGGGTTATTGTCAGTGAGTGTGCGCACGCACACGGCCGGAAGCATCGCCCCCTTCACGCACACTCAGCCGCAGCCCCGGCCTTGTGTGCATGTGTGTGTGTTTCGCGGCGTTCCACCACTTCTCCCCCAGAGGTCTCGTGGTTTGTGCGGGTACCAACTCCCTGACTGTGGTCCTTTCGGCGGTCGTTCCTGCCGCTGTGGATGTGTGCACGTGGAGAGGTGTGCTTGGTTATGGCGTGAGTCTGGGTCTGTGTGTGTTTTCCAGTTCGTCAGGGGACGTGGGGAGGGGGGGGTGGGGTCACTGGGGGGCAGGGTCTCCGTTGAGCTCGATGCCGTGCTGCTGGAGCTGTGCCCGCAGGAGAGCGTTGTCGTTCTTCAGCTCTTCTATCTAGAACACAAACGATGACAACATAAGTTCTTCTATCTAGAACACAAACGATGACAACATCAGCTCTTCTATCTAGAAAACAAACAGTCCTTCAACAACAAACCTACGGTTTGCCTTATTTTCATTTAACATCAGGAATGTTTAAGATTTAAATTTTTCTATCTAGAAGACAAACAAAAACGACGTGAGACTAAAAAGCCGGGCCGTTTAGGGAAGCCTCTCTCCACGCCACTGACGGAGACGTTGAAGAAGCACCACAGGCAGGGTCAGGGTTCTGGCGCTACCTGTTGTCGGAGCAGCTCGTTGTCCACCTGGACGCGCTCCACCTCTTTGCAGCCCTCCTGCAGCCTCGCATTGTTCTGACGGAGCTCCCGGATGTAGTCGCAGGCCTTGGACAGGATGCCGCCCTTACTCTGGACAGAGAGAACGGTGTCCTGTGGATTAGCCATGATGAGCTATTACAAACTCTAACCCTGCAGTGACCTCATGGAGAGTCAGTCCCCCCCCCCCTAACCAGATGTAGGGTGGTTAGATAAGCCTACCCAGTGGACTGTACCAAATGGCAGACTGGTATAGGGGGCATTCAACCCCTGGGCTGGCTTCCTGAGCACAATCATCCAAACCACTACCACAAACCACACTGTCAGGATCTACTGTATGTTATATGTATTTATATTTTATGATGTATTGGCTGTGTTGACTATTGTTTGCAAACCAAATAGCCCCTCGGGGACAATAAAGACTATACTACTACTTCCAAATTATATCATCTCTAAAAGTCCGGAAGAGTGTGTGTGTTGAACGTACCGCTCCTGTTTTGCTGCTGTCTATGTTGCAGTCGGGGATGATCTTTGACAGGGTCACGATCCAGTTGTTGATCTTGTCTCTTCTCCGCCTCTCCACTGTAAACAGACACAAATAAATTCAGATTATGGGTACTCTGAGTGCGTCTGAATGTCTTGGTGAAAGAGGCCCTCAAGACAGTGTGTTTTGGGACAAAAACATAGGATTTAACCCCATTTTACTTTAAATTGGAGATTTGTTTGAATGGCATAAATAAATATGTTGATGATCACATAAGAAAGATGAACATGTTTAAAACAGTTAGTTAACACTATCAGTTTTGGGTTCACTGGCTCTTTAAATGTTTTGTATAATACTTAGATTTTATTCACTTATGTATAAAATATAATTGTGGCATATTTTACCTTCGTTGTGCTGCGCTCGCCGCCTCTCGTCTCTGGGGGCCCGGGGCCCGTCCATCTTCCTGTTGAGACACAACAGGAAGAAGACTTGATGTTGAAATGGACCATATGGTCACGGTCTTCAACCTTCAACTATGTGTACATTCAATTTGGTGTGTGCCAATTATCTACACACACGCACTTCGAAGGAATCCAATGAAATACATAGCACATATTACAGACAATTTAAGATTATATATATTTTTATCATCAAGGTTCATGTTTAATACGTGCAAATGTTGTATTTGTAGTTATAAAATGAAATAAAAAATAACATCATCCATTCTTCACACAAAATAAATTTCATAGTTGAAAATAAAAGAGAAATACAACAAAATTTAAATACAAAAGACCACAGAGATGACAATGAAAGACACCAAATAGTTCTAATCCCACCCACTGGGGCGCCGGGGGTGGGGGAGGGGGTCATCTTGTTAGCACAGAACCAGAAGAGGAGGAGGTTTTTGGGGGGGCGGGGGGGAGGGGTGGTCAAAGGAGCTCCTCACCAGTTAGAACCGCCATGCTGCAGCATCTCGCTCTCTGCCAGGTCTCTGAGGATGGCAGGTAAGTGGGACACAATTGGCTTTTTGTCTTTCGTGAACAATTTCCTCAGACTCTTTCTAACAACTCCAACTCCGTGTGTGTGTGTGTGTGTGTGTGTGTGTGTGTGTGTGTGTGTGTGTGTGTGTGTGTGTGTGTGTGTGTGTGTGTGTGTGTGTGTGTGTGTGTGTGTGTGTGTGTGTGACACTCACGCAGAGTAGGCGTGTGTGCGCGGGGCGATGGTGCGCCCCGTGCCTCCCTGCAGCACATCAGGGGGGCTCATCATCACATAGAACTGACCTGGAGGAGAGGAAGGGGGTGGAGGGAGACGGTTACCAGGCAACCGGTTAGGTCGGCCATGAGGCAAAGAGAGCCTCACAAAAATAAAACAAAACCAACCAGCATTTCACTGCTTTATATTATTCAGATTTCTAAAGACATGATTTTTTAGATATAATTACAATAATAAGTTATTATCGTAATTCATAACCCTTGATTGATTAATTAATGATTAAGTGAAAAAACAAATGTCATGCATGTGTTTGTCATGAAATCTCTGGTTGCAGTCAGACTGCGTTAATTCACTTTGCATACATTTCCTCCCCCCCCCCCCCCCCCCCGTAACCAAGCGACCTCAAACCCCGCCGTACACGCCCACTCACCTCCGGCCTGCGTGAGCGTGGGGTCCGCAGCCTGCACCGACACCGCCGTCCCGTCGCTGACCGTGGTGGCGGGGAAGTAGGCGAAGCGGGTCTCTCCACCCACCGAGTCACCGGCCGGGCTGCCGCCATTGCTGAAGGGGTTCTGGATGACGGCCTGGACCCAAACCCACCAATCAACTGCCTGACTCTCAGTACGCATCACTACTGCTACAGTCACAGCTGATGCTCTACCAAGTGGCGCAAGCCCAAAGCATACAGAGCACGGATTTCACCTCACATTTTTAACACGACAAACCAGATTGATGAATTCACATTTCACATTGAATTGACAATTCACCCTTCGTTCACATATCAACTGAAAATACTTAAACAAGACCTTGAGAGTAAGCAGATTACTCTCAAGTTCCCCCCCCCTCCCGCCCCCCCAAGGAGATGGAGGATCCAAGACGCATCCAAAGAAACGACCCTTGGGTCGTGGACACCACAGAAGAAGACGGGGGTTTGAGTACACACCTGGGCCACCGCCTGGGGGGCGCCGGCGAAGGCTGCAGCGGACACCACACTGACGGCCCCCGACCCGTCTGTGGTCGTCTCGATGTGCTCGTCCGATACCTGGACGACGCGGTAGGTCACCTGGGGACAGGAAGGGGCGGGGTCACCGCGGTCAGAACTGGAACCATTCATCTCTTATGACCATTTTTTGTTTAACATATTTGCATTGCACGAAGCGGTGGTTCTTGTAACCATTGGATTCACATAAGAGGTGTGTGTTTGCACTGTGGCTGTGCTATAGCTCTAGGCTGGGACTCAGTTCCCCAGTGTAAACAAACTCGAAAAAAATTAAATAAAACCAACAAAAAATATAAATCTATTTGAGGACAGCTTAGTGAATATTTAAATTCACACAGAAAAGTGAAGGATCCTCTTTCAGGTGGATTCCTACCAGGCCGTTTTATGTGTACGATGTGGTGATAGTCATTAGCGGGGCCAACCGCCCCTTTTCCGAACAGCTGTAACCAGATAGCAGCGTGTCAGGAGGAGGAGAGCAGGAGGAGGTGTACCTGCCCGCCGCTGTTCTCTGTGCGAAACTGGTACTGGACATGTTCCCCAAACGCGGCCTGCTGGACACTGGCGATGGTCACTGCCGTCTGCTCCTCCGTCCCCACCGTTTCTCCTGAAACCAAAAACGAACCCAGAACAATACGTGAGAATAATTAAGGTTGTTGTAAAAGCACTATTTGTGTTATATGATTTGGTTTTTAGGTGAATAAATACATCGAATTACCTTCCTGCAACTGGACAACCTCTTCAGTTTCCTGTTTATCGTGACTGGGGAGGAGAAACAACGTTAAAAAGTGTGGTATATTGGCCCGCCCGCCCCCTATCCCTGAAGGAGCCCATCTGTCACGGAGCATCTAGGGCTCCAACAATTAATTATGCCCCTTGCTTGGCGCGGAAACAACCACCACACACATATATCAAGGGTAAAAAAAACAATGAATGATCAGCTGAAAGGGGACACATGTGGTTCAGTAAATGCATTATTAAACTGCAGTTTATATTTGCTTTTGTTGCGGTTGTTGTACATAAAAACAATCAATGATAACAACATACAGCAACGCCCATCTACCACAGTGTTATTGGGCCGAGATCCGAGTTACTTTATATACATAACCCTGGGATGAGGTGTGTGTGCACGGGTTGATTTGCACCACGTCAAACTCTCACATTGACTTTGCTGAAATTCATCTGCCAGTGTCCTACCCAACAACTCTGCAAACAGCCTATAGAGTAATCCCTTCAAGTGTAAAACACCATACACAATCAAATGCATCTAAAGCCCAACATGCACACTAACCCAACCAATAGCACCCTCTCATTTATTATGCAGCGATATAAAACCACAACACGAAGCCGTTCCGCTTTCGATCTTTCTCCACGATCTGCGAAGTGGCATTAACATTGCGATGCGAGGAGAAAATGGTGACTTTGGGGCTAGGCCATCGGGGGGTAGGGTAGCCATTGCTAACGCCAAGTGTTAAACAACCAAGCAAGGCGAAACTGTCTTACCTCGTCGAGCTGTCCAAACTCTGTTCGAGCATATCCATGAAGGTTGGCAGTTTTCAAAACGCGATATCCAGCGACACTGATATATATAGGGAGATGGAAGTGCTGATCACGGGGACAAACACACGGGTCATGTGAGGAAGACCGTCCAGGACACGTGAGGGAGCCGTCGGGCGAGGAGCTAAAATGGAGGCCGCTGCGGAGCCGGGGACGTCCGCTGCTCGTCTTCTCTCGGCGACCTCTCGCTTCGCCTGTTCTCCGACTACAGCGGTGTATCTCGTGGATTTAAACGTGTTATGTTGGGGGTTTAGAAATTGATTCGGGGTGTAGTATCGTCGTGGTAACGATTCGGGGCTGGTTTTTGGTTGTTGTGTTGTCTACGTTGTCTCCGGGTTTTTCTCTGTGGCTCCGTAACGTTTCCCGACGGCTCGTTTCGCGGCTGCCGGTAGCGAGCTCTAAAATATGGAGTGGAGTCTGCTGTTGATTAGCTGGAGAAATAGCCCTGTAATCCTCCAATGTGTGCTCGTATGTATTTGTATGCGACCTGTACACGCTTGTTATGAAGTCATTGGATACAAATTGGCGTAATAAAAGTATTTTTAAAGTAAGATGTACTCTTTATTGTAGTCATTAAAACACTGACGGACACGATTTTGATGTTAAATAATTCAAGTCAATCACTGTTGGGTTTATTTGAACGAAGATGGACAGGTTGAAAATAGTCTTCCATCCAAAGCAGTGTTGCTTTCAAGCCCTTTGCCCAGGTGACCAAGGAGATCCAATCCGGGTTTTCCACCGGACCACATGACAGCCTCTGCTTCCACTCGCTGCTCGCCGCAGACACGATGCAGGATATGAGGATTTTCAGCGCTCACACTCGCGATCGCTTCACAATTACGCCTCAAACGTTGTGTTTTGATTCCATCGATTAACGTTATATTGGAGGACATTTGCCTATCATGTAACGCAGAGCTTCTGCAAGCATCGTTCCGTTACGCACACACCATGCACCCCACCCCCCCTTCTCCGCCCCTGATACCGGCTATTATTCTGTTGAAAATATACAGAACAGCACCTAGAAATGTCATTAAAATGTGTAACTTATAATTAACGAAGCACAAATAATGCACAAAATCAAAGAACGTCCAGAAAAGACTCTTAAGACAATTAAAAAAAAAAAAAAAAAAAGCAGCGTTATGATGGACGACTGAACGCCAAACGTCCTCCGGCATTCTCTTCTAATTGTTCTCATATGGACAAGTTGAATCAGAGACACTCAAACTCCCCCAGTCAACCATTGTAGTTCTACATGTACACCCAAGACTATATTTGTGTGTGTGTGTGTGTGTGTGTGTGTGTGTGTGCGCGTGCGTGCCAGTTTTTCATTCATTTTATTCATACATCAACATTATTGACTCCTTTATTAATTTCAGCCTTAGCCTCTTTCAGAGCAGACAACACAACATGTGTAAACGAGTGAAACAATACACACAAAGTCTAGAGGGCACAAATGAATCATCAGACTGGCCTTGGGCAATGTTTGGACTGTGTTGGCAACTCTCCATCATAGAAACGGATGCATATCTACAACAATCAAAGGCCACTTAGTCACACAGATATGGAAGGGTGTAGAGAGATGAGATATGGTGCGAGTAAAAAGGGGAAGAGAGAACAAGGGAGAGAAAGAGAGAGAAGAGAGAGGAATTGAATGAGGACCAGTAGCCTACGCAGACTGAAACGGAGAAGGCCTGCCTCCCTCTCTCCTCCTCCCATCTCATTCTTTCCTATATGGGCACGGAGACAGTGGCTCTTAGTCAGAGCAGTCTCAGAGGCAGTAAGGTTTAGAGAGGGTTAGAGTCAGAGCACCCAGCGAGAAGGTCCCAACTGGAATAATCTGAAACATCTCACATCTCTACATCTCCAGCACCTACTTGTGTCGTTTGACTCCAGATCCACAGGTGAGTCTTAAAGTCTGTGAAAGTTGCAGGGTTTTTTTTTAACTTAAAAAATGAATAGTTGTCGCTGGTTTAGGTGGAGTAGGCAGGGTGGAGTCGACCACTCCCATGCCATAATCTCTAGAGACAAGATGCCATTCATGACTGTCCTTCAGGCGCAAAGTGTTTGTCTTGCTGTTTCACACTGGTGGTTAAGTAGATGGTTAAGTAGACACATTGGAAAAACATTTTAAATGTTTAAAGGAGCACAACGTGATAATTGAATTTTCGTATGCAATAGCCTGTTCTCATTTTTTATTTAAAAAACATTGCTTTCCAGTTTGAATGTTAAAGTTGTGTAATAATTATTGTTTTCCAGCACTTTTGTTCCTCCAGGCAATTTTTTTTTACTTTGACTATGATCAATTATCTAACAAGTAAAATAAACTACAGAATATCGAGGTCTATTAAAAATGTAGAAAAGCTTCCCAGCTTACATTACATAAATAAACATTGCGTTTAATTATATTTACAGTACATTGCACATACATTCTTGGCATGGGCGGCTCTGGTGAGTATTGAAACCTCCTGACGCCTCAATGCCATGCTCTGACTCAGAGGAGCAGGAGACGGCGCCATTTTGAAAATGTTTTACTATCAGTGATAACCTGTGACACAGGGCCACATGGACACCTGCCGCCAAACAATGGCACACCGGTTTGACTATTAGGCAAATCGCGGTCAGAGTAGTAAGAGAGTAGTAAAACAATTGCTTGTCACTTTGATTTGATTTTTCCGTTCTGGCAGGTCGAAAGACCGAAGGTCATTATAAACCCATATATATTTTAGTATTTAGTAATATGCTCATGCCCACTCATTCCTCTACAGGAACCATGGCAACGCCGTCGAAGAACACAGCCAGGGGTGTGAGCTCCCCGCTCTCTCCCAACCGCATCACCCGTCTGCAGGAGAAGGACGATCTGTGCAACCTCAACGACCGGCTGGCCATCTACATCGACAAGGTGCGCTCGCTGGAGTCGGAGAACGCCGGTCTGCGCCTGCGCATCACAGAGTCCGAGTCCGAGGTGACCCGGGAGCTGGGGGGCATGAAGGCCGCGTACGAGACAGAGCTGGCGGACGCCCGGCAAACTCTGGACTCGGTGGCCAAAGAGCGGGCCCGGCTGCAGTTGGAGCTCAGCAAGGTGCGGGAGGACTACAAGGAGCTGAAGGCCAGGTGAGTGCACGAAAACGTGCGCGTGCTTCCTCCTCGTATAGAAGGAGACCACCTCTTCTCTGAGTCAGCCATCCATTCACTAGCCATTGTTCCTCTTGAGTCGTTCCAAGGAAAGCCCGTGACCACGCCTCTCTCCCCGGTTCTGGACCGTCATTGGTTAATCTTTGAGCTAATCAAACAGTGAGTGAGAGAGAAATAGACAAACAGACCCGTAGCCACGGTTGCCAAATTCACAAATTCCGATGATCATCATGAGATATAGCCGCTCCCTGGAGGTTTCTAAACCCCCCGTGCATACTTCACAGCTCGTCTTCATTCAACCAGTGCCCGTCTGGGAGTGTCTTAACAATAATCGTCTCTCACACACAACACGCAGATCCCTAAACACACACCGTACAGTAGACGTGTGCACGGGTCCTGTCCTGCAACTTCTGCAACTTCTGTTTACTTGTGTATTTACTCTGAGAAACAGCAGTGAAGAGAGAGAGAGTGAACGAGTGCCACTCCCTTTAACAGCATAGACGCCTCGCCTTGCTCGCCCCGCATTTTAACATCCAGCTTCCACCTTGCAGAAGAAAAAGTTTCTCCCCATCGAGAGCCCTGATGACTAAGTCTTTCCCCCTCTCTCTCTCTCTCTCTCTCTCTCTCTCTCTGTCTCTCTCTCGCTCTTTCCTCTTCTTTTCTTTCTTTCCTTCCCTTCTTTAATCAGTCTACGTACAATACGTGGCAGTGTTTAGAGGACTTCCCTCCTCCCCCACAAACCCCCTCCATTACTTTTCCATAAATATTGAGATGGCAAAAGAGTGTTTGGCTAAGCCGACCCGTTGCCCTGGCAACCAGTGTAAGCTCAGACGCCAGCGGTTAGCGGCTTGTGGCTAGCGTGATCCACGTGATGGGATGAAATGGGGACGATGAGTCACAGGCAGCGCTGGAAACAGCCAGGCCCGCCCCTCCATTGGTTAAACACCCGCCAGGCTTCCCCTCGTAGCTCTGCTAGCCCTCCCCCCCGCCCCACCCCCCCCCCCCCCCCCCCGTTCCTTAAATAGCTACCAGGTTTGATTCCCGGTCCTCTGAGAGGAAACTGAAGGAATTCCATCCCCTGCCAAGACGGCGGGCAAAAATAAATAAAGTGTTCTCATTAAGGTCGTATGTTGTGGATTTGTGTTGTTTCCATAGCAGTCAGAACTGCTGTGTGGTCGTACTGTTAGAGAGAAGTCTGTAATTTTAATTTCTTGGGATTGGGCATGGGATTCTGATTTGGTTGGACTTTTTAGCACTTCAAACTTTTCCAAACCTTCCTTAGAAACTGACTAAAGTCAGTCTGCGATTTCCCCAAACTAAATAGAAGAAATATACAATCTTCAGCAAACTATGCAATTCGTACAATTAAACCCAATAGGGCATGCAAATTCCAACATCGATCCGACAACCACAAAAACAACAAAAACAACAAAAACAACAGGAACACAACTAACACACAACCACCTCTCTGCTGCCTTCCTGCAGGAACACAAAGAAGGAGTCAGACCTGGCCACGGCTCTGCTGAGGCTGAAGGACCTTGAGGCCCTGATGAACTCCAAGGACGCCTCCCTCACCACCGCGCTGGGCGAGAAACGCAACCTGGAGGCCGAGGTCCGCGACCTCAAGGCCCAGATCGCTAAGGTAACCCCCAGCAACCACTCAACAGTTTTTACTTTGTGATTTTAATCAATGGGGTTTTTCTTTTCCTTACGTGTTGTTTTAACGAAGCAAACGGAAAATCACACAAACTATCTATCTTTTGTTTTGTTCATTTTTTTGTTTGTTTGAATTATTATAATAATATCAACAATTGCAATTGTTGATATTAATTGGTTGGTTGTGAAAAGTTGGTTGTGAAAAGTTGCATACATGAGTTGCTTGTGTGGGGTAATGTCCCTTGTAATGATGGGTGGGTGTACAGTGGGTGAAGGTGAGGTTTCTGACTCCTAACTGGGTGTACACGTACCAGGATGTATGCTATAATATCAGTGCAAAGGAAGCCATTTCTGGTCTAAAGTTGATGAAGCGGTTCTTGAGCCGTACCTGGCTGTGGCTGTGGTGGTGCCTGAGACCAAAAAGGGAAACACTGTTCTACCTCACATAGTCACTTCCTTCTCATGGTTCTCCTTCCCCCAGTTGGAGGCCAGTTTGGCCGATGCCAGGAAGCAACTGCAGGACGAGATGCTGCGGAGGGTGGATGGGGAGAACCGCATCCAGACCCTGAAGGAGGAACTGGACTTCCAGAAGAGCATTTACTCAGAGGTGAGTGTCAATGAACATAGTTTTGGTCTACTTTTGATTAAAGATAAGATCTAATGCGATCACATTTGTGTTAATCCACAAAGAGCAATGCAGTAGGAAAACGAATGCTAGTCAACTACATTAGAAGTTGGTCAACTTAATTAGATGCTATTTATCTACATTAGATGCAGATAGGCTAAATTAGTTTCTAGGTGACTGTATTAGACGCAGGTGGCAAATGAGATGCCGGTGGACTAAATTAAAAGGCTAGTAGACTAAACAAGAGGTTAAATAATGAAAGTAATGAAATTAAACAATGACCTGTTCCCCAGGAACTGAGGGAGACCAAGCGACGCCACGAGTCCCGCGTGGTGGAGATGGACAACGGCCTCCAGCAGGACTTTGAGAGCAAGCTGTCGGAGGCCCTGACGGAGATGAGGTCTCAGCACGAGCTCCAGGTCAAGATGTACAAGGACGAGCTGGAGAAGACCTACAACTCCAAGGTACGGAGTCATCATAATCGCCATGATAAGGCCTGGAGAAAAGTTCTGGCAGTGGTTATAACAATGATATAATTAATATACTGTAATATAATTTTCTATTTGACTATATTAAAGGTGATATATTATTACACCAGGTGTGAGTGTGATTAGCCATTACAAGCCATTTTTGAAATCTGCCGGCAGATCTTCAAAACGGCTTGTAATGGCTAATCATACTCACACCTGGTGGTATAATATGTCACCTTTAACTGATATTAATCCAGGTCTGAGATTGAGCATCTCTTTAAGAAGTGGGCAGACATGGCAGAATCACAAAGTACCATTGATATACCATTGTTTGACTAGAGGTGTGTGGGCCCTAACGGTGGTGTGTGTGTGTTGTTCTGTCAGCTGGAGAATGCGCGGCAGTCGGCTGACCGGAGCAGCCACCTGGTGGGGGCAGCGCACGAGGAGCTCCAGCAGACCCGCATCCGCCTGGAGTCCATGTCCAGCCAGCTCAGCCAGCTGCAGAAAGAGGTAGCTCACACCACACACCAACACACACACGCACACCCACATACGTACGTGCGCACGCACACACACACACACATGCACACACACATAAACACCTCTGATGTGTGTGTGTGTGTGTGTGTGTGTGTGTGTGTGTGTGTGTGCATTTGATCTACCAGGTGTGATGTTGAGTAGCTGATACAAATCCATTGCAAAATGCACCATTGCTTAAAATGACATTAAACATCCACAGTTTCCATCCACAGTTATATGATGGGTAGGTCCCCCTCAGAGCCGGCTTTGTTCTGACCGTTAGGATGATCCATCCAGCAGTGATTAATTTGCCATTTGTTAATTATGATTTATTATGATTTGGCATGAGGAATTTAAAATTTTGCTACAAAACACTGTTATTTTTTCCTCTAGTCAGTCCTGACTCTTCTCTTTTAAGACCAAATATGGACTTTTTCTTTCCTTTCAGCCCAGCTGACCTAGATAGGAGCAGGAGGAGATATTTATATACATTTACTTATTCTTGGGACAAAAAACTCACCTTGACCATTTAACACCTTACATACATAAAATACAATATAAATATAATAACAATATAAAGATTTAAAAAAAAAGAGTAAAACACAGAGCCGCAGCACCCAACAGAAAATCTAACATTTCAACATACAAGCTAAACGATGACAAGCGCCTAATTCATGCTAAATGTTCAATAATATAAACTACAATAAAGACAAGAACACTTTCTCAAAAAACGCTCTTGCTCCAAAAGCACATTTTATCGCTCCAACCTCAAAAAAGTACTGACCAAGTACCAAGTACTGACCTTTGACCTCCGCTGCGTCTCACCCTGCAGCTGGCCGCGCGGGAGGCCCGGGTGAGGGACCTGGAGGCGGCGCTGGCCCGGGAGCGGGACACCAGCCGCCGCCTGCTGGGGGAGAAGGAGCGCGAGATGGCCGAGATGAGGCAGAAGATGCAGCAGCAGCTGGACGAGTACCAGGAGCTGCTGGACGTCAAGCTGGCCCTGGACATGGAGATCTGCGCCTACAGGAAGCTGCTGGAGGGCGAGGAGGAGAGGTGGGGTCGGCGCTCACACGTTGACGTGACACGTTGACGTGACACGTACCTGACAGCGACCTGGGGGTTGTTCTCAATGGGTGGAGGGGACTGGGTGGAGGGGATTAGGTGGAGGGCACTGGGTGGAGGTGACTGGGTGGAGTTGACTGGGTGGAGGGGACTGGGTGGAGTTGACTGGGTGGAGGGGACTGGGTGGAGGGGATTAGGTGGAGTTGACTGGGTGGAGGGGACTGGGTGGAGGGGATTAGGTGGAGTTGACTGGGTGGAGGGGACTGGGTGGAGGGGATTAGGTGGAGTTGACTGGGTGGAGGGGACTGGGTGGAGGGGATTAGGTGGAGTTGACTGGGTGGAGGGGACTGGGAGGAGGAGACTACTGGTGTTTGCGTCCCGGCCGAAAGGTGCTGGGTTTGATTCCCGAGTGCCCTGACCTGTAGGCCAAGCTTGAGCAAGATGTTCTTAGCAGCTTCTTAAGAGCCTGTGTCTAAATTCACTGAAGGTCTTTGGACAAAGTTCTCTGCTAACCGACCAAATAGTGAACAGTGTTTTTGGACTCATAAAAGGTCCCATGCCGTGCTTACTTATTCATGGAAGAAAGATATGAAAATATGTACCGCAAAATTCTGTTTCAAAAGGAAAGTTCAGCATCTTAAGTTCTACATTCCTCCAAACAAACGACCCTTCTTCCATCCAACATTCACCTCGTCAACACTTCCTGTCCCTCCCTCCAGGCTGCGCCTCTCCCCCAGCCCGCCGCCCACCAGGGTGACCAGCCGTACCGGGTCCGGGTCCGCTGGGGGCGTGGCCGGCTCGGCTGCCTCCCTCTCCCGCACCGTCCACTGCAGCGCCCAAAGCTCCTCGGCCAAGCGGCGCCGGGCCAACGACACGGACAGCGAGGCGTCCAGCTTCGCGGGTGGCCCCGCTGTCAGGACCCGAGTCACCCAGCAGGCCTCCGCCAGCGGCCGGGTCACCGTGGACGAGGTGGACCAGGAGGGGAAGTTCGTCAAGCTGGGCAACAAGGCGGACGAGGTACGGCCACGACGACTGCGGAGGTTGATGTTAATATAGTATGTGTGGTTCTTAGTTGTTGTGTGGTTTTACCAAACCATTGAAATGTTGCTAGTGTGATCTGTGGGAGTGGAACCCGGAACCCTGGCAGTGTTAATGGGATGCTGTTAACTAGTTGAGCTAGACAGGTTCTTGTCCTAGACAGGTTCTTGTCCAATTTGTTTCATGTCATATTTAAGGTATATCAGATTTAATTGGCATTATTAAGGGGATATCACGACATAGGTTGAAATGAGTCATGTACCTTCATTGAGGCCAGATCATCAGTAATGGCAGCAGTAGAACAACACTTAGCGTATTCCTTTCTTTACCATCTTTTTCAGTTGAACCGGTTTCCTCAAACCTTGTCCCTTCTGTCTTGCAGGACCAGAACTTGGGCAACTGGCAGGTGAAGCGTCAGGTGGGGTCCGCCCCTGCAATCGCCTTCAAATTCCCCGCAAAGTTCACCTTGAAGGCCGGCCAGAGGGTCACGGTACGGGCAGCATCGATCACATCAGCTCCTTAAAACACGCTCTGGTCACCGTGATGGATGCCCTAAATACTGTTTTATGTTTTTTTCCCTTGGTGGGTGAAGATCTGGTCCTCTACAGCCGGTGGAACCAACAACCCTCCATCTGACCTGGTGTGGAAGAACCAAACCACCTGGGGAACTGGTGACCAGTTCCAGACCACCTTGATCAACGCCAATGGAGATGTAATTCACCTTAAAAACACTTCACATTAACAACAAGTACCATCACATATACCCTTTGATAAAGATTCTACTAGCCAAAAAGTCTTGCTGACATTTGAACCCCAGAAACACACTCTTAAACCCATAACATCATCACCATAACAACGTATCATCACCAACCAAATTAAGTCTAGCTAACCTTGAGACAGTGGCCAATGGAAGCACCTGCTGTGTAATGAGATATTAATAACCATAAAGCGAAGAGACTACAAACAAAGCTAACCCATACAATGAATTGAATCTCCCACACGGAAAAGCACTTCAGTACATCCTCAAGCAAAACGTATATATACCTAAACTTCCTCCTTCTGTTTCCATCCAGGAAATGGCGATGAGGAGGGTCACCCGCACGCAGTTTGATGAAGACGATGAGGACATGGTGAGGATCGAGTGACGTGAGCACTCTTATTAATTAGGTACGACTATAACTACAGTTGGCTCAAATGGATTCCCTTCCCTCCACCAGGTGGCCCACAGCACTTGTGCGGACGGCGAGTACAACCTGCGGAGCCGCACAGTGGTGTGCGGCTCGTGCGGCCAGTCGCCGGACAAGTCCCCCCACTGCTCTGTGACCTCCGCTTCCCGCTCTTTCCGTAGCGGCGGGATCTCCGAGGGCCTGCTCCCCCACTCCTTCATCGTCAGCAGCAGCACGCCTCGCAAGGTGGGCCAGCGGGTCGGTGGGGTTAGCATTAGCATGGACTAGCCCTCTGCATTAGAAGATTAGCATTGTATTAATGCTGACTTTAAATTCAAATATATCAACATTGTCAACTTTGATGGTGTATAGGATGATAGTGGTTTAATAGACACTAAAAAAAATAACAGTTTATGGATTTCTTTATTTTTTGGTGGAATTGAGTTATTGGTTATTGGGACATAGCATTAATGGACAAAGTTTAACAATAAAACCTATACACCCATAGACACATAAAACAGTTGCTGTGTTTTGTTAGGACAATTTTGAGGTGTGTCATAGTATGGTGTAGAAGTCCTATGAGGACAAACCAGTCTTTCTATTGATAATGTGGTCTTTTTTTAAAAAATATCAACAACCGACTTTTCTGTTGCTTGTTTATTTTCGTTGCTCAGGGCGGAATCCGAGGGGAGAACTGTCCAATCATGTGAGGCCATGGAACCACCTGGGAGCATTGACTGGCCCCTTTAGAGGCAGATGAAAACAACATACCTTGTTTCATACAACTATCGAGACAACGTATTCCTTAAAATACCTTTCATATGCTATTATTATATCCATATGCATGCGTGACGTATCTGTGACTAAGGAAATAATGTGGGTCTCTTGTCAGTTATGTAGGCAGAGGGAACTAGAATAATCCTCAAACCACATTGTGCGTCTCTGTTAACTACTTCTACTTTGATACATAGTTACCACTATTTTTGTATTCCTTTGTATTCCAAACAAACGCACAGGAAGGGGAAAAAGTGATGGTATTAGTATAGTAGTGGATGATCTTTTGTACTGTAGCTTGAGGGTAAGCTAGTTAGGCTCTTACATTTGTAGTGTTAGTAGAATTACCCTCTGAACTGCTCTGTATTTTCTTAATTTCCAAATGATTTGTTATGACTATAGACAACATGAAGACTATTTTCCCAGGGGCACCATTTGTCAATCAACTTGAATTATGTTTACGGAATCCATTCACCCCGCTAGAATATTTTTTTGGACAATAAAAACATTTTTCATTATACATGTGTGTGCTGGACTGTTTGATACTTTGTGACCCATAAATAGTTTAAACATTATCTTTGTCAGAGTGTATAATGAACTCTATACATTTGAGTGCTCTCACTAAATAAAAGTGGCCTTGTTAATAAAATATTGATCTAGATAGAATAATGATGCAGTTAATCAATAGATCTAGTGCTCTCCAAAATTACACCTAATCAACTTCACTGGGTGAAGTGCTTTAAGATTGATACAAGATTGAATATTGGATTTAAAACTTTAATAATTGTTTGAAACTAAAAAAGAATAATTACATTAAAATATAGCGTGGACTGCATTGACAATCCAGTATATAAATCCATTCAGTTAGCTTTGGGCCGAGATGGCGCTCAGGGCTTTACTTTGAAAGAATAAAGCTTTTATTTTGAAAGTACATAAACCAGGAAGTAGTTTACGGCTGGCGACCAAAACAGTACTTTGCTGTGCTACTTTTGTGCAAATCTTGATTTAACAAGAACGCTCTTATCTTTGGATGGAGTATAATAGCTATCAGGCAAAGTAGAGGTTTGGTGAGTGTCAATAGCCACAAGAAATGTATGTCAACTGCCACACCGCAAATGTCACTCCCTCATTCCCTGAACGTGTACGTGTTGTTGTCATTGAAATCTCAAAGTTGTCTCAAATTAAACACGTTAAACAAAGTTGTGATCAATGTACATTTTTCAGTTAATAACCCTCACATTCAAAAACGAACGCGTTTAGCCCACAAAAGGTTTACATAAGTCAACGTTATGACCCGTCCCTGTCCCGTCCACCAGGTGCGGGCCCTGGCTGGATGTTGAGCGCCCGCACTCTGCTGGGGATCGGGCTCCTGGTGACGTCAAGAGCCGCCGCCACCGCCCAGAGAGCCGTATGTCCCTCTGCTGCTGCACCCAACAAGGAACACACGCACTGTTTCAGCAGCGGACGAGCGTCCAGTATGGCGCAATCTATCAAATACCTGGGGTAAAAAAAAAGACAATTTTTTTTTTTACATCACTAGGTACCGATCATTCACAACAGGAAAATGTCTGTTCCTAAGTAGCAGTGCTTATTTGATTCCGTTTATGCTCAATACATGCTGGGTGGCCTAATTCATATTTGCATATTAATTAAGTAATTTGACATTGTGCTTTCATCAAAAGTTATCCAAAGTCCTTTCATTCATGGAGTAACTACTAATCCTAAAAAAGTGTTGGATGACGTTTCTAAAAACGTCTTGCTTGTTTTTGTGTGCCGGCTAACCTTGAGGGGGCGGGGTTTCCTGTTGCTGTGATTGACAGGCAGGAGGAAGCGCAGAACATCGACCAGCAGCTGTTTACTGAGTACGGCTTTAGTGTGGACCAGCTGATGGAGCTGGCTGGTCTGAGCTGTGCCACCGCCATCGCCAGGGTGAGACCACACTGTTCTGTCACTTAAATACAAAACAGTGAATTCAGATACATGTGATAAAGGAGCAGGTAGGGGTTAGGGGGCATCTTGCTCAGGGATGCCTACAGGTAGACTGAGAACCAGTGGTGATTTCTTTAAGACTGCAAGGGAAGCTCGGCTTCCCCTAAAATTTCAAAAATTAAATGGTCAAATATATATAGTTGTGTTAACATTTCATTGACCACAAATGCGTTAAAACACGTCCATCTCGAAGACGAGTTTGTTCAGAATCAGCTGCTAGTGCAGGCCGACTGACTCGATTTCCTTCTCATACATTCCCGTAGCGTCACAGTACATTTGTTGAAACTCAGCGTCCATCGACTTCAATGGGGCTGCATAGAACAGCTTTTATTAGTGCGTCAAATTTTGACGGTCATTGGATAATGCTGCAATTATGTCCCTCCCACGGACACTCAGCATCTCTGGGGGTGAATGGAGGAGTAGGCTGGCCTGGACGCTGGGGGGGGGGGAGGGTCTGCAAAAGACTAAATTGCCATTTGATTGACAGCGATTTTGAACTATGAAATGTCGCTGGAGCTCTCTTTAGTCCTTGGTCCCATTGCGGATTTTTGTAAGCGAGTCGAAAGACAAACTGCAACCAATTTCTTGATATTTGCTTGGTGAAATTGCTATACAATTGTCATCATACATTGCATACAATTATACACACAATTCCTTGTTTCAGTTGAACAGAATTCCCACATTTCCTTGTTTGAGTTTAATATAGTTTTGATAGTCACTTTGGTATCACTTTGATTCATGGAGCCTGAGGTCTGAACTTCAAGTCCTGTATTCAGATTAGGACTTGCAGGGTGACAGGGGAAAGCTGTGTGATTTCTTGGTGTTCTTTAAAGACATGGAGTTTGATAGTGCAATGCCCCAGCTTTACAAACTGTTCTTATTAGTGGCAACAATTGGAGCTACATCTGCAGGTGTTTGTGTGTGTGAAAGTAGCTTCTCCTGTTTAAAGCGGCTCAAGTCCTACATCCGTAACACAATGGGCTAAGGCCGTTTAAGCAGCCTAGCTCTGCTGGCCATTGAGAGAACACTGGGTCAAGTCACTGGAAAAGACAGCTAGTTGGTATCACAGGGTTGCATAGCATTTCCTTGAAAATGAACAGAGAGCAGAATTTACATATAAATAAATTTACAATTTATATGATGTAGGCCGAAAATTAGCTTCCCCTCTTTGAAAGACCAGCAGCCACTGCTGCTGGTCCTGGTAGACCCGTTAAACTGAGTCTTACAGCCTAACAGAGAGACTACTAAGGCCAGCCCCCAGGGGGTGCTAATGTTTAAAAGTATTGAGCGTTGTGTGTGAGGATGAAGATTTGAAGGGGATAAGATGGAGTCAGGGAGGATGACCTTGGTTCTGCAATATGATGTATTGCCTCGTGAAACAGGATATCAGAACTGCATATTATTGATCCTTCCAAGATTTATTTGAGAACACTGGAGGTCTGTCTCTCTGTTTGTCCATCTATCTTTCTGTCTATCCCTATGTCTGCCAATCTTTCTATCCTCTGTCTAGCTATACAGCTATGTGTCTGTCTGTCTGTCCTTTCACGTCAATTATCATTAACCAATCATCAGATCAGCAGCTCTCTGGTTTGTCCAAACGTCCTGCTGCTTGTCGGTTGTTGTGCACATCATGTGGGATGTCTGGTCCCGTGCACTCCTCTCCTGAGTAATGGGTTCCAGCGGTAGCTTGACCGGTATTGATCAGCACCATGTCCTCTGCTCCTGCAGGCCTACCCACTCAGCTCCCTGGTCCAGGCCAGACCCTCCCTGCTGGTGGTCTGCGGTCCGGGAAACAACGGAGGAGACGGGCTGGTCTGCGCTCGTCATCTCAAGCTCTTTGTGAGTGGCGGCATCCTAGGAGATGGCACTACACTCAGTGAACAGCCAACCCATAGTATAGAGTAGTAGACTATAGAGAGTATAGAATATTTCTATTGGATTAATGGCTGAATGGCTCGATATAAAACCCCTGGGACATCAACCAGGGATTCTCACCACTGAAGATATACACCACTCAATGTATAATATACATATTATATATTATATGTATAATATATTTATACAATATAATATATTTAATATATTATATTGTAATTATTATAATATATAATATAATATAAACACTTTTTTTCTGGTCTTTCTGTCTCTGTGTTTGGTCAGTGCAAAAACCATTCCCAGTTCCTTAGGCAAAAAACCGATTGAATTAATAAGTTTTCCATTCTTCCTTCAATCCATCTGTCTGGGGAATAAACCCGGCCGTCTTGACGTCAGTGAATGTCTCAAAAGAGCGCGTGAAGTACATTCAGCCTCACCACTCAAAAAGTTTTGGTTCTTTCCTGCACCTGAGTGTGTTTTTTATCCAGCCTCAGCTAAAAAAACACTCTGTGGGCTCATTTGCTGCGCTCTACATTTTAAACTCTTTGCGTGCGTCGCCACTAAAGGTCATTCTCAGACCGGTGATGATTCCCAGTCGCTGGTGAAATGTAAAATAGCAATGCTATGAAAATTAAACAAAGAGCAGTGCAGTAAGGCTCAGTCAGCCATCCGCCTCCGCTAAGCTTCATAAATATGAGGTCAGGTCATCTCGGAATTACTGTAACAACCGTTGGCTTGTTTATCCTGCAAGATACACAAACCAAAATACAGTCTAAATAGATAAGTCATTTCTGTGAGCTTTTCAATCTTTTTTTCAGTTCAAATTATTATTAAAAAGTGATCTTCCCACTCTTAATCACCTTGTGTTATTCTCTGTCTATTAAAGGTGATAAAGCCATTGTACATCTCAATCAACATATATGTATTAAAAGTATAATTAGTGTCATTAGTTTTTACATTTTCATCAGTTTGAAAACAAGTAATGATATGTTGTTTTGTGTTTCTCAATCATACCTAAAATGCTTGTACACAGAGCACCTGGAATCAAATGTATTTTGTGTTGTTGGATACTCTGTACATTGACCACCTTTTTGTCCCTTGTGGCCTGCCGTAGGGCTACGAGCCCGCCATCCTGTACCCCAAGCGGCCCAACAAGCCCCTCTTCCAGGGCCTCACCACCCAGTGTGAGAAGATGGACATCCCCTTCCTGTCCGAGATGCCCGAGGTGTCCATCCGTCCATCTGTCGTCTCGTTATTCTCCTCTTCCTTCTCCTCCTCCCCTCCTTCCTCTCCTCCTCCATCCTTCTGCTCCTGCTCGGCCTTCTTCTTCTCCTCGGCCTTCTTCTTCTCCTCCTCCACCTCCCTCTTCTCTCCCTGCACCTCCTGCACTTCTTCCTCCCTCTTCTTCCCCTCCTCCTCCTCCATCTTCTTCTTCTTCTCCACCTTTCCCTCCTACTCCTTCTGTACCTCCTCCTATTTATTCTCCTAATCCTCCCCTCTTCTTCTCCTCTACCCACCCCTCTATCCCTCTCCTCCCCCATATCCTCCTCCCTCTCCTCCACCTCCTCCCCCCTGGTCCACCCTCAGTGCTGTGTGTCTAATGCTGTGTGTCTCCCCAGGCCAAGCTCATCGACCAGGCCTACAACCTGGTGGTCGACGCCATCTTCGGCTTCAGCTTCTCTGGGGCCGTCCGGGAGCCCTTCGGCGCCATCCTGGAGGTCCTGAAGGACTCCACCGTGCCCGTGGCCAGCATCGACATCCCCTCAGGTGGGTCAGGGGGTAACCAGACCCAGCTCATGGAGATCTGCCCTCGGGCCGCGACTTGTATCGAATGGTGTTTATTTATTCATTCTTAGATCCATGTCCATTTTCTTTAGAAACATGTCATTAGTAAGCAAACCTGCCCCTTAAGGGCCAAAGGATGCCCTAAGGTTAGACTGTGATCAGTGGGGTTCGAGCCAGGAACCTTTTCAGTTATCATGTCATTAATAAGCAAACTCACCCCTTTGCCTAAGGGTGCACAACGTATAGACTGGGATTAGTGGGGTTCGAGCCAGGAACCTTTTCAGCTGGGAGTCGAACATCCTCACCGCTAACAGCCTATCCTGCCTCACTGCAACGTCGTAATGGGTTTACCGTCAGCTGCGTATGGATCCACAGGCTGGGACGTGGAGCAGGGCGGCCCGGACGGCCTGCAGCCCGACATGCTCATCTCCCTGACCGCGCCCAAGAAGTCGGCTGCCCACTTCAGAGGGCGATACCACTACCTTGGGGGGCGCTTTGTCCCCCCGGCCCTGGAGAAGAGGTACCAGCTCAACCTGCCCCCGTACCCCGGCACCGACTGTGTGCTGCAGCTGTAGGTCCAGGTCCGGAGGAATGAGAATATAGTTTAAATTATGAGTCATAGGGACTACTTTATTATGATGGGGGATTAAGGAGGGAACTCTGTCAGTCACGGTCGAATAAACTGGTTTCATGGTGTGATAAGATGTGCTTTTTTTTTATCCCTGACAAGGAATATTATTAGTCTGTTGCGGAAGCGCAGACGATATATGTGAGGATTTAGGGGTAATAAATAAAAAAAGGTTTTTGCTGAATGTGATCCCTGGTGTTGACGTCAAAGTTGGTCTCTAAATCTGCACTAATGCCTTTTCATGTGCCTGGTGTTGGCATTGGGAGGGGTGGAGGGGCTAGCCGTCACTCAGCTAATGCTAGCCCTCTAGCGCTGGCTGTCTGCGACTGGGATGGGGATCTTATTTCACAGCCGTTTGGCAGAGGTTTGACCGCCTGTAACCCCTGTGAATCAGATAAGCTAACCCATTTTGTCTGGCATCTCTGTATATCTCTATCTGGTGAGTTTCTGTCCAGTATTCCAAAGATAATTCCCAAAGAATCAATCATTTTAAAGATGAATTAAAAATAAATGAATAAAACAAAATGGAAAAAAGAATGCCTATGACATTGTTGTTAATATTGTCATTAATATTATTCATAATAATAGTTTTATTGTGGTAAGTAAGGAAATGGCTCCATCACACAAGGTATTTACGGATTTATTTAGTACATGATCAAGTTTCATTGAATGGATATCTAGCAAGACTTGTTGAACTTGAAAAGACAGCCGGTCTATGAAAGTCTACGACATCCTAACTCATAAGTGTCTTCATGATCCCGATCTCCCGCGAGCATCGTAGCATTCATACGTCCCGTGTGACAATGGATTCTCCAAAATACATTCCTTTACAGCCAATCTCACAGAGTCAAGCAGCCTTGCTTATAGTACTACGTACGGTTCAAATACATGTAGTACTACAAACACTTGTATATATTTAATATAGAAAGAGAAATATTGAATGTATATGCGCAGGGACACTGATGCTTGTTAATGCATAATGATGAGGGGTAAAAGTGCAGTACATGCTTTCATGTGTATTTTTGTGTGTATTAATATACAGTGCTGGTACCATGCGTGGTCTTTTTAGTCTCGTATCCATCTGTGTTCTGCGTAACGGAAAAAAAGGGTGATACAGACTCGAGGGTGGAGGGGGAGAAAGAAAGAAGTTTGTTTGGATGCCTCCATGCTGGTCCAAGCATTACAAGGTGGTTCAGTCAGTAGATGCAGTCTGTAATAGAGAGATAATAAACGTGTAGGATTAAAAGCACTGTTCACAATGTGGCGTTTCATCATACATCTCATAAACATTGTAAACATACAGTTGTACTAGTGTAAAATATGCTAGTTCAATGTGTGTTTGGTTTCATTATTCAATATCCTGAAACTACAGTTTGTCAGGTTGTTGTAGTTTCGTAAATTGTTGGTTACATCCCAGTAAAATGTCCATTGGCAAATGTTCACCCTCCAGATTTGATTCGAAAAGTTTCTGTGGAATAATCTTTCGTCTGGTCAAATGATCTTGTGTGGTTAAAAAAGTAAAAGTAATTTTGAAAGATATTCACCTGTATTAGTCTCCAACCTGGACTCCGGCACAGTTGTCTTTGCTCTCCGAAGCTATCGCTAAATACTCAGCATTTCTAGGAAAGAAGACAACCCACACATACAACGGGTAAGCGTCCATTCACAACGTCCGACGCTCACAGAAAAAAGGATGCGTTTTTGAAAATGAAAACATTTAAATGAAGTACGAGACAAAAATAGGAGCGGGCAGTTGGGCGATCCCAAGGTTGTGACTTACAGGTGGAGAGTTTTGGTTTTTACTACAGGGAGGAGGAGGACGTTGATGGAGGAGGAGGAGAGGGTTGACAGGAAGGAGGAAACATGACAGGAGGTAGGTAGGAAGCGCGACACACCAGACAACAAGACACCGAGGGCGAGTGCACACGTGGGCACAATGGAAAACAGGAGGAGGAGGAGTTAGTGGCTTAGAGAGAGAGAGACGGCAGTTAAGGCGAAGGAGAACTGAGTTCACAGTGAAGAAGATGCAGGTTATCGACAAAACATGAGGACGGCATGCATGGGCAGCGTTGAGCCCTCATGCATGTACCTGTTATGTACACTTTCCGTTTAATCTGTCTATGTCTAAAACATTTGAGGTGATGCCTGTCTGATTATACTTCAGGTAGTCATGACTGGATTGTTACAGAGTAAACTATGAATGCTAAAAGAGCAAAGAGTCCTAACTAGAAAATGTAAATACAATTAATAGGCTTTAACTATGTATTCAGTATAAATATATATGTATATATAAAGTATTTAGATATGTATATATACAGTATATGTATTATATTTTGTATATCCAATTAAATATACATATATTTTTGCAGTTTAATGGACGCGGTACTGTCTGTTGTGGATTAAAAAATAAATATTAACATTCAGGTATGGCGGCAACCATAATAACCAAACTACAAACATTTAACACTCTTGCATCGTGCAGTTGGGTGTGAACGGTTGAATGTGTGTGTGTGTGTGTGTGTGTGTGTGTGTGTGAGATGTGTTGTATGTATGTATGTGTGTGTGATCTGCTGTATGTGTGTGTGTTTGTGTGTGTGTGGGCGTGTGTAATGAATATTTACGCAGCCTCTCGCAGTGCCTCCTCCCCAGCGGCAGAGATCTTCCTGTAGCAGTAAATCATCTCGATGAGCAGCCACACCTGCAGCCCGATGATGGACACGTACATCATCACCTCTGACACAATGGAGGCCGTCCCTCTGGTGGCTGGGGGGGGGGGGGGGGGGGGGGGGAACAGGGAGAGTCTCAACCAATCGCAGAGGGAATACACTTGAGGTTGAATCCCTTGTGACCAATCAGAGGGGAAAGGAAGGAGCTGTCCATGGTGACTAAACATGGCATAAAACAAACTCACAATTAAGCAGGAGATGTATCAGTACATGGCGTGAAAAAAGGACTGTTATTAATGGCCATTATTAATGATACACATTGATTTGTTGTTTAAGTAGCTTATAAATACTGTATTGATATCGACCTGTACTAGCTTATAAATATTGTATTGGCTTAGAGTAGCTTATAAATACAGTATATTGGTACTGATTTATAGTAGCTTGTGAATATGGTTTTGGTTACGACATATAGTAGGTTACAAATATATTGGGATCGACCTAAAGTAGCTTAGAAATATATTGGTATCGACCAATGGTAGCTTAGAAATATCATTTTGGTATCTTAGTCGTATCAACATGGAATAGAAATGTCGCGTCCGTGCGTCACAACGCAAAGGCATCCAGGCGGTCCTCTGCACGACAGCCGAACACGGCGGCGAATACAGTGAGTGTGTTGAGGGGAAAAACCCTTCGTACCTTTGGCCACGACGGTGAGGTTGACCTCCTTGAAGATCTTGGTCTGGTACTCGTAGAACTCGTAGGTGAGCAGCCGGTTGACCCGGCAGCGGTACGTCCCGGAGTCGTTGAAGGTGACGTTGGTCAGGAAGATGGAGGCGTCCTGGATGTCGTTGCTCTGCTTGCTGCCGAACCAGTCCAGGCGGTCCTCAAACTGGACGCTCTTCACTAAGCCCTCCTCGTCGTAGGTGTAGATCTGTGATCGGAGTGGTCCACATCAGCCAGGTTTAGTCATTTATTGAAACCTTTAATTATTTTTATTTTATTTTATTTCATTTATTTATTAATTATTATTATTATTATTATTATTTTTATATTGCGTTCACCTAAAGTACCCGAATGCAGTACGTTTTAGATACGTGTCATCCAGGAGCAGTACTCAAGGGCGGTCTAGTCCTGGTGACGGGTGTACTGTATGACCCCCAGCTGAAAAGGTTCCTGGTTTGAACCCCAATGTCAGCATCCTCAGCTGTAGGCATCTTGCTCAAGGGTGCCGACAGATCACTTCATTTGGCGTCTTTTTTATGCGCTTGGAAATAACGGTGGGAGGATGGTACCCACCATCTATCTATCTAGCTATCTATCTGGTCATAAGCAGTCAGGGGTTAATTGCCTTGCTCAAGAGACCCCTCAGCACTAAGGAGGAACTGGGGACCAGACCAGCTATTAAACAAAAACAATGGCTTCATGTCATCCTATACTCCTATCCTCAAGGGCAGTTTGTGTTAACTTACACACGCTCATTTGAGGTAGGAAACATCTATCTGAAATGTTCATATCAGAAGAGATGCTACGGTCCCTAGCGGCTTGGATTTAGTGCTAGGCTATGTTGGAGGGATTGACCTAAATACTCCAATTGGATTGAATCCACATTTCTCCTAATGCACCATGTGTACGGATACCCCGTGAAGGTTTTCAACATTGGATGTTCTGGGAATAAAATATTGAAGTTCTCTTTATATACCTATCTTATTAACTAATAAGTTATTTTTATTCAAATTGACTCACAGTGGTTTATGCTCATTAAGAGCAGGCAGATGTTAGGGCATCTCATCTCGAGGATAACTCAAGGTACGAGGAAAAGTGGACATTGGGGATCGAACCCGGAACCTCTTGTTTGAGGGTCAGCCTACACTCCACACTGTCCAGCCTCCCATCCCCAGTGTTGTATAATAATCCATATACAGGCGTGTGCATGCTCGCCCACTGAGTGGGGATGGAGGTCGTGTGCTGGCCAAGGTCATGTGTCTCATGTTCCATCACCTCTCCCAGCAGCAACGTCACCAACATCCCCGGCCCTGAGAGTCACTGTATCAGAGCTCTCAACCTCTGAACGCCCCCCCCAGCCCCCGCATCATAGGAGGGTTTGATTGATGAGTGTGTGTGTGTGTGTGTGTGTGAGTGAGTGAGTGAGTGAGTGAGTGAGTGAGTGAGTGAGTGAGTGAGTGAGTGAGAGAGATGAGAAATAGATAGACTGATAGAAACATAGATAGATAGATATTGGTGTTCCCGACCAGCATCAGATGCACTGAGGTACCGCGTGTGTTAATGTGAACCAACTCACATGCTCAAAGTCCTTCTCCCCCTTGCTCCTGAAGAACCAGTCCACGGTGGCGGACCCCTCCACCTCGCTCCTCCGCTTGCAGGAGATGCAGCCCAGCTTGAAGCCTTCCCCCGCCACCGCCTCCGTGTCCGAGTCCACCTCGGCACACGCCCCACGACACATCCCCACTGGGGGAGAGAGGGGGGCAGAGAGAGAGCGAGAGAAGGGGGGTACACATAGAGAGAGGGGGGAGATATAGAGAGATAGAGTGGGAGAGAGGGAGGGGGAGCTGTTAGGATGTGCATCTTTCCTTTGAGCTATACTGTTCATTTCTCCCTCAGGATCACCACGAGTCAATAATATTTGTGTTTTGTCAGCAATACACGTTACAGAGTGTATAGTACATATGTAGGACTTCATTTTGCCCACATTTAGGAGACATTTCACTACACCCACTAAACCTCCACGACCACAACATAATAAATACATTTCATTAAAATAAATGATAAACTAAAAACACTCGGGAAAACTATGTAATAAATGTTTTAGGACTAACATCGTAGCCCATGGCTCTAGCCTTCATAATATGCAAATATTTTTGAATTATTAAAATACTCACCACTAAGACTGCATAGCAGCACGAAGATGACTTGTTCCAGGGATACTATATTCCTGCCCATTTTCAAAAAGTGATGGGCCTACTATCTATTATAGATGGAGTCTCAAAAAAAGGAGAACAGAGCTGAAAGTCTTGAGCTTGAGAAGAGTTCCTTCGGCGTCGTTCCCCTTCCCAACATCCACTGAACGGAGCACACCTCACTGGTACCACTGGTATCCGTATCACTGTAGGCTACTTGTTGGTTTGTGCTTATTTCTTACTTTTCACGTCACTGTGCCTATTATCTTGTGAAGCACCTGTACCTGACTCTTATTTGGCTCAACTCAGCAAGTTTACATCAGCATCAGGAACATGAGGTACCATATATTGCTACGTCAGAGACGCCTCTAGAAAATTCCTCCTACCCTCCAGACCGCGTAACGCAGTGCACGAACGTAGCGTCTCACCCTTAAGCAACGTGGGCCAATGTGCACTTCACAGTCTCTGTTATAATCGGAGATTTGAGCAATCTTGTGGGCTCTGATTGTGGGCCTGCGGTGAGATGGTAGCTCTGGGGACAACAGCCGCTTAGATTAGAAAGCTACCATCACACACACAGCATGTTTTGGTGAGTGCACACGGTTAATATAAAAATGGTTTATGTAATCAAGTCAAGTAGCCTATAAAATCCCACTGTAAACCCTCGTACGTCTTCCAAAAGCCATTCCTTAATTCACATACCGCTCCATGAATAATTAAGCGGATGCTTTCATTCCGTCCCACCTTATCCGATGTAGCTTACAAATGTTCACTGAAGGCCTATCGGTATAATCGCTCCTAAAAAAGAGATCAGGTTTGATCCGATCACGGATGATCAAAAGCCGACGGTGTCGATGGTATCTCGGTCAAAGAACGCCTCCCTTTCCCCCAAATAGGGACTTCAAATAAATGTTCAAACGAAACGCAGTCTCCTCCGTGTAGTAGTGATGCTCACCGGTCGGGAAACAAATCCATGTAAAATAAAATAAAATAAATACGAATCCTTCTTCCACGTATCTAGGAGCCCAGAATCAGCAGAGATGCCCGGGTCGTGTTGACATTGCAGATGAAACTGCGCTCACCTCCCAAGGCCCTGTAAGCATCAGATATGAGCGGAAAAAAACGCCCAATAATCGACGTCCCCGATGTCGGTCCCTCAGATAAATCCTCTTTGACACACGGCGCAAACACTGAGTGCAGCTGCACCCCTGTCGCTCATGTCAGGAGACGCTGCTGATGCACTGCGGTAAAAAAAAAAAAAAACCATGTGAGGAGGATACTAGGCTATAGGATGTATACGGCTCTCCCAGGGCGATGCACACCCCCTCTAGTGTGTACTGTGTGTGTGTGTGTGTGTGTGTGTGTGTGTGTGTGTGTGTGTGTGTGTGTGTGTGTGTGTGTGTGTGTGTGTGTGTGTGTGTGTGTGTGTGTGTGTGTGTGTGTGTGTGTGTGTGTGTAGTGTGTACACGACCTTTGATATAAAATAATAATACAATTATATATCAGCATAAAACGGTCAGCCACATGTAGGCTGCACCAGCTTGGGGGTGAATCGTGTGTTTCGTGTTTTATTTCCCTTGTTCCTGTTTCCTGTTAAAGTGGATGTGTTTGGGTGAAGGTGAGACCGCCTGTCCCTTTAACCGGGGGTGGAGGATGATGGGCGGGGGGATGCGTGTTGTTGTATGGCGGTGTACTGTCCTCTCAACCAAGGCACCCGATATGATCACCATCAGCATCACACAAATGTGCCGCAAAGTGTCCACTTCCATTCCCAATACTCGTGTTGGAGTCTTGTTCGGGTTCGTAAGGGAATAGTAATAGGGAAGTAGTTGTAGCGTAGTCCGACCCCCCAGGATGAGAGTGTATCGGTGCTAATATCGAGCAGCTACATTAGCTACCTAGCTGCGGGTAAGTTTTTATTCTTGCGTGTTTTTGCATCGTTGTTGCCGTTGCCACAACACTACACTTAAGTAGACGATAGCCATTTGCGTTATACATTGAACATGCCATGACGTATTCCGATCTATTCGTCGTTATATCGTCCTTTTCGGTGTGCAATGGCTAAGCTAACTACCAGCTAACCCGGCTGGTGTGATAGCATGACACCCCAATGCCTTTTACATGGATGCTATGTTAACTTCTGCTTTTTCGCAAAATGGTTTGCCATGAATCAATGCAAAATTCAATTATATAACTCTTGTATATCTGCATATATCTTGTATCTCTTGTACTTAGTGCAGATGTCGTGCATTGCTAACTTCAAACGGCTAGTATGAGCAGGTGTAAACATGGCCATCTGACCAGTTGCATTCAACTTGGCCAATGCCACCAGTACCTGCCAGCCACAATGGTGCTATATTCACATTTATGGTCAATTGTTGACAGTAGTGCAGAAGTGACACGTTGGATAAAGAAACCAGGATACGTTTAATGTACTCCGTTGTTTACTTTCTACGTAGACCTTTCACAATGGAGCAGCAGCTGTGCAGCCCCGTCAGCGCCCCTACTGGCCTGATCGTCCAGGTGTGTTTCCCTGGCGCCCGCACTGCCGTCTTGGACAACCTGAACCGCCAGCGTGAGGAGGGCCGTCTCTGCGATCTCGCCATCCAGGTGCAGGGTCACGTGTTCAGGGCCCATCGCTGCGTACTCGCCGCCTCCTCGCCTTATTTCCACGACCAGGTGGGTAATGCATTTGTTGTTGAGTAAGCACATCGCGATAAAAGTACTCAGAACGGTCATTTAGCAGGTATACGTTAGGGCATCTGTTCCAAAGAAGTAGGCTGCTGTGTGCCAACATTGGGGATCAAACCCACAACGTTCATTTGGGTGTAGGACACCCTACCCACTCTATACTGTCCTTATCACATGCGTGACAGATGGTGTAGATATTCTAGGGGAGTAGGCATGTGTTGTTGAGGTGGTTAAGCTGTTTGACTCCAGCCGAAAGATCCTGGTTTTGTTCCCCAGAGTTCAGTCTACCCTAACCCTAACCCTTGAACACATGCTCCAACCCCCTACCTGCTCCTTAATGGACTGCATGTGATGTCGCTTTGGATGAAAACACAGCTCAATCCCATCCTATGAATCGTATGTAGAGAGTTCCAGATGTTGACGCTGGGTTCCCTCTGCGCAGGTGTTGCTGAAGAACGTCACCATGGTGTCCCTCCCCTCCGTCATGGACCCGCTGGCCTTCCAGAGCGTCCTGGCCTCCGCCTACACGGGCCAGCTCAGCATCGTGCACGAGGACATCGTCAACTACGTCACGGTGGCCAGCTTCCTCCAGATGTGGCACATCGTGGACAAGTGCACCGAGCTCCTCAAGAGGCAGCGGCCGCTGGCGGAGTCCCACCCCGGGGGGGATGCCATCACCTCGGCCTCCACCACCTCCTCCACCCTGCCCTCCGCCCCCTCCCAGCCCGGGACCTCCTCCCGACAGCAGTCCCCTAGCAGCTCCGACTGCCTCTACGTGGAGCGGGAGGGCCGGAGGCGGGAACGCAAGCCGGACGCCCTCCCCCCTCTGGCCACCTGGAGGCGGCCCCAGCAGTTCCCCCGATGGGGCCGAGCCAGGGGCCCCTCGTCAGGGCCCCACTCGGCCGCCGACTCCCAGCTGGGGGTCTCGCTGCCGGGGTACAGCGACTGCAGTGATTACGCCGGCTGCGAGGAGGTGTGGTTGACGTCGGCCAGCGCGAAGGACGCCCCGCCAAACGCCGAGGGACACTACGGCACTCAGCTCGGAGGAGGTGGAGGTGGAGGTGGAGGAGGAGGAGGAGGAGGAGGAGGAGGAGGAGGAGGAGGGGGGTGTGGACTGGAAGGGTTGAGGCAGAGAGTGAGGCTGCATCCGAGGGGAGCGGGCCCAGAGAGGGTTGATCGAAGCCGGGATGTGGTGGAGGTGCCCGAGCTGCCACCAGCAGCACCGGCGCAGCAGGAGAGGAGGAAGGTGGAGAGAGGAGGGATGGAGGCGGATGAAGGGGTTGGAGAGGACATGGCGGGGAGGAGGGACAGATGTGTGCAGCCTGGACAAACTGGTAAAAAGAAATGCAACCTTTCTACATTGTGGGTTCTTGTTTTTAAGATGCATTTAGGGGGTGTGTGAAAAGGTTTAAGGTAGGGTAGGTCATTTTTTTTAGAAGTATTTTTGTCATATTTATTCCATCCAGACATTAATCAATTTAACAAATGATTGGACAAAAAAAGAACAAAGTCCGGTATCTGTGGCTGATGCAGGCCTTTAATAAGCCCCTCCGTCACTTCATTCGGCCTGAAAGAATTTACCGCCTGCCTGCTCCCACTCTGCCCTTGCACCCGTGCATGACCTGAGTCTATCACAAGGCCAAGCATACCATTTGCATGCAAGCTAGTCATGTGTTTGGGGGAAGTGGTTTTAAAGGGAGGCCTGATGAGAGGGGTGTGAATTTTGTTTTTCGGCAGGATACTTTAAAAAGCTAGCTTACTCTGGCCGGTTTATCTAAATTGCCTACTCAACCTTTAATGTTTATCTCTTCTTATTGAAATAGTGTGGACACAAAATCAATCTCTCATCCTGTGGATTTTATATGTTCTGTATGGTTAATAATTGTAGATTATTAATGATGATTATTATAATTCGTTTCCATGATTCTCTTCAGAATCATCAGGTTTGAGAACTGCTGACATTATTTTAAAATGTTCTCAAATTGTCTCCCAGGAGACTCCCACGGCCAGACGAGCGAGGAAGAGGCGACCGGACAAGCGGAGGCCAGAGGCAGGCCAGAAGACGACAAGGAGCGGGAACACAGCGACACCTCCCTGATGGGTCGCACTTGTGAATCGGACCAAGGAATCCCTTCCTCCTCCCCCCGCTTGGGGACCTCGCCTCGGATGCAGTGGCAGGCGAGCCCCTGGTCCCAGGCCGAGTCCAGGCCCCAGGAGCAGGAGCAGGAGCAGGAGGAGGACGAGTCGGAGGTGGACTTTGAGCACCTAGCGGAGGGTCACTTCGAAGGGAAGACCTACGACGAGATCCAGGACGGCACCGGCCAGGTCTCTCAGCGGCCCCTGGTCCCTGTCTCCCCTGACCACCACGGCGAGTTCGGCCTGGCCTGGCCGTCGACCAGCAGCGGCCAGGCCGACGTGGCCTCGGCCCCCGCCACGCCCAGCCGCCCCCTCTCCCCGGCCCTCTCCCAGTTCCCCCTCGGCCCCGCCTCACCCCCCATCCCGTCCTCCTCCTCCTCACTTTCCCTCGCCGGTGCCCCCTACACGGGCAAGGTGCACTTCTGCCACTGCGGCAAGGCCTATACGCTGAAGAGCATGCGCGACCGGCACGTGAAGATGCAGCACCTCAACCTACGGCCGTTCGGCTGCCCCGTGTGCGCCAAGACCTTCAAGATGAAGCACCACCTGACCAAGCACCTGAAGACCCACGGCGGCCTGAGGCCCTACGAATGTGGCCTGTGCGGCAAGAAGGTGATCTGGAGGGAAAGCTTCCTGCGACACCAGGCGCGCTGCGAGAGGCTGGCCGCCGCCAACAACAACAACAACAACAACAACTCCTCCGGCGCCACCTCCTCCACGGGAGGCGTCAACGGTGGGCCGGCGATGGGGGCGGACGACACCGGCGGCGCCTACGGGGGCTACGGGTTCGACCACGGCGAGGCCTTCCTGGCGTTGGCGGGGCAGGTGAAGGTGGAGGAGGCGGACTTCGGCGGGGAGGCGGCGGGAGACGGCGGCGGCGGCGGGGGGGCGAGGTTGATGGGCAGCGTGGCGGGCATCATGGACGAGCTGCGCTCTCAGTCCAGACTCCTGCACGGTCACGTGTTCAAGGAGGAGGCCAGCGAGGGCTTCAGTTGAGACCGCTCTGTGTTTTGTTTTTTTCGTAAAAGCCGACCTCACAGCACTTCCGTTTGTATGAACTTGTTTGCACAACCCCCCTGCCCGTTCTTGGTGACCAATAGACTCTAAGGAAATCTTGATTTGATTCTCCTGAAGGGACACAGACCAGAGTAGACTGTGGCGAGATATCCCAAGCTATTTATTTATGTCTTTTATCAGCTTCTACTTTTCTGCGCCATGCCAACATCGCTGTGTTCTTCATTTGTTGAAAGCAGTGGAATTGTACCAGTATGTCTTCAAGTTATAGACTATAAATACTTATGATTGGAACACTGGTTTAAGTTAAATTATTGTTAAATTCCCTTTAAAAGTGTTTTGACAGTAACAGTGTTTTGTTTTTGCGGTGAACAAAAACACCAGCACAATCACATCACCTGATTGTTGTGTTGGTTGTGAGGTGTCTTGTAGGGTCAGTTGTTGGATATAAAACATATTTCTATGAAGTTTATATTGTTCTTTATGGAGCACCGGTGTGAATGTACTCACTGAGTTTTAAATTAAACAGTTTGCACAAGAATTGCTTAACCACCCAGCCTTCTCTTTCACTGTCCACGTTGATAATAAACCCCACAAAAACGTTATGTTGTGGTCCAACTGTGTAAATCATTTCCCGCAGATCTCCTCAGCAACACAAGAGGTCTCCCTTGTCCATGACATCTCTCAACAGACCGCTCGTCAGAAACAAAATATCATAATCGCGGACGTTATGAAAAAACGCCTCAGGCTGTAATTAATCGGCAGGGTGGATTCAGGGGAGGTGAGGTTTACAAGATGTGTTTGATGTATGCAACTCCCAGAGGATGGGGCTTTATACCGTTCTCACCTCAAAGGGAAAGGTGTCAATGCAAGCATCAAAGAGCTGCATGGATCAGATGGAGGAGGAAAGGAAGGATTGTTTAAAGACGGCATACTCTACCAAGGTCGAGTAAGGGCTTCAGGAAGTTTATCACGCGATAGGAGAAAATTATATTAAAATCTTGAAAGAGCCAGCTGAAGGCCACCTTAGCTACTAATTATATATCTCTTCGCTATGGATTTCTATGTTTAAATAATAAATGTTGACAAAAACATAGAAAAATTCGACTCTTAATGATATTTGTGTAATATTTGTAAATGTTGTATAATGTGTGTCAAAAGGTTACGATTACTGTTTTAACTTTACAGTAAAACATAACGTTGCATGGTTGTCGATCAATGATGTATGTCGATTGATCCAAAACAATTAACTCCACGGCGACGCCAATTCAAAGAAATAATATTTAATTAATAATAATAATAATAATAATAATATTTTAATTTGTTTAGTTTTTCATACTTTGGTATGTATGTACCTTCCATATTTAAATCGACTTCAATTTGAGCAGTATTTAACGATACTTTTGAACTCATTATGTAAACATCTAGTAACCAATGAGAAGCTTGCATTTTTCTCAGCTGTAACCAATGAGAAGTGGACGAGCGGTATTTGAATGGTTGCAGGACAAGCAGTGTTGTTATCAGCGTTTCCAAAAGCTTATGGGGAAATTTTAAAACAGCTTATTTGAAGTATTCAAGTAACGTTACCTTTATTCGAAGTATTTTAATACTAATCTTGCACTTAGCCATGTCGTCGACCCTAGTTAGAGCTGACGTAAGTAAAGACTATACTGCATTGATATACGAAACATTAGATCAGCGATGCTAACGTTAGCTCATCTGCTAGCATGTGACCAGTCTTGCTGTGTTGTCCTAACTACGCTAGTTTTACTATTTTGTAATGCAGGCGTGAACTATGTAATTGTTAAGTAAGTGCCTTTTATTTTCAGCTCACCACTGGCCCAGAGAACTCATTCAAAATGGGTAAATCAACTTTTGGTGGCCCAAGGAGAGCAGCTCTCGGAGAGCTTACAAATGCCCCCGGTGTAGCTTTAAACCCAAAGGTAACGTGTGTGTGTGTGTGTGTGTGTGTGTGTGTGTGTGTGTGTGTGTGTGTGTGTGTGTGTGTGTGTGTGTGTGTGTGTGTGTGTGTGTGTGTGTGTGTGTGTGTGTGTGTGTGTGTGTGTGTGTGTGTGTGTGTGTGTGTGTGTGTGTGTCCAATGTGACTAAAAAATATATATATATTGTCCCAGCAGAAGACTCTACATGCCAAGGCTACCACAAAACAAACCCTGAACCAGAAGGCTAAACAGAAGCTGGCTACAGTAACTTTAGTGGCTCCAGTTCAAGCTCTAGAAGTCTTCCCCATGTGTGAAGAGTCAACTGATGTCTCCATGAAAGAAGAGGAGCTCTGCCAGGCTTTCTCTGACGCTCTCCTTACTGTAGAAGATATTGATGACCAGGATGGGGACATGCCACAGTTGTGTGCTGAATATGTGAAGGACATCTATTCCTATCTCATGGCTCTTGAGGTAAATTACACATCCAGATGGATGTCTTCCCATGTTTTTTCATCAGTTGGCCCTGTATTTATTCAAACTGGTTTCTCTTCTATAGCAAAAACAAAGTGTGCGACCCAGGTACATGCAAGGCTATGAAATCAATGAAAGGATGAGGGCCCTCCTGATCGACTGGCTGATCCAGGTTCACTCTAGGTTCCAGCTGCTGCAAGAGACTCTGTATCTCACGGTTGCCATTCTGGATCGTTTTCTCCAGGTGGGTATGGTGGAAGTGTCACTGCTTTGATTGTCCTTGGTCAACTTGATTTTTATCCTTTCGTCTGCACTCGCAGGTTCAGCCTGTGTCCCGCAGGAAGCTCCAGCTTGCAGGTGTGACGGCCATGTTGGTGGCTTCAAAGTATGAGGAGATGTACAGTCCAGAGGTGGCAGACTTTGCATACATCACTGACAACGCTTTCACCAAGCCCCAGATACTGCAAATGGAGCAGCTCATTCTCAAGTGCCTCAATTTTGACCTTGGCCGCCCGCTGCCTTTACACTTCCTCAGGAGAGCCTCAAAAGCTGCAAATGTAAGTTGGGGTTTGAAGCTGGGTGTGTGCATGTTTCAAATTCTGGTAGACCAAATGGGGTGTGTGTAATTTGCCTAATATGGCTGACGCTTACCTATTTTCAGTCCAATGTGGAAAAGCATACCCTTGCAAAGTATCTTATGGAGCTGACCCTGGTGGATTATGACATGGTGCACTACCGGCCCTCTGAGATCGCCGCTGCTTCCCTGTGCCTCTCGCAACTCCTGCTGGAGGACCTTCCATGGGTGAGATCAATGTTACGTTATAGTTTCAAGTGCCCCAGTCTTCTCATTCTAGAGTTCTAAAGCGTCTCTCCTACAGTCGCCCACACAGCACCACTACGCTACCTATGACGAGAGCCACCTGAAGCCCATCATGCAGCATATGGCCAAGAATGTAGTCACTGTAAATGAGGGCAAAACCAAGTTTCAGGTTTGTTGATATTCAGGCAGTTGGGTGAAACTTCAAGAAGTGTCCTATTTTAATAATTCATTTAATTTATATATTGCTTGGCAATGACTCCTAGCCACTAATGGTGTTTTCACTCATCTCAGGCTGTCAAGAACAAGTACTCCAGCAGCAAACTAATGAAGATCAGCCTGATTCCTCAGCTCAAGTCAGATGTCGTTACAAGCATGGCAGCTCCCCTGATCAACAATCACTGACGGTTTTTTTATTTTATGTACATATTTTTATTTGCACTTTTATTTTCATTTGACATCTTTGGGAGAAATGTAATTAACTTTTTAATGACTTTGCAAAATTGGGTTATTCTAAAACCCTCTTTTAAAGTGTTGCTATTGGTTTTGACTTGATGATTTTTACTTGTAATAAAACCATATTGCTGAAGTTTGAGGTGGGCTCATTTTATAATTAATAAAAGGTGATATTTAGAGTCCTGAGCAAGTGTGTGCTATTGTTGGCACCTGCTAGGAAGAAGGGTAGTCCCCTTACACAAAACCCAACTTTAATAGCCAGGTAAATCAACTTTGAGTTGGTTAATTTTTCTGGTTTGACACACCAACCCTCTGTTCTTGCTTGCAATAAATATTTCCTTGAGGAAAAAAATGTCCTTGTCTTCTGTATTGTCCCTTTCTCTCATAAGTATCAGATGTACTGTATGGTGCAGAACAATTTTCCAAAAGGACAAATATCTAAAGGGCTTGACTTCATCCGCGCTCCATCCAGGAGGCGGCTCTGTTCAGGCTGTGATGGGTCATCAGGTTAGGGATATCAACCTGGACCTCTGTTTGAGAAGCCACCCTTAAACAGTTGGGCCCTGGGAAGGTTGTTGTCCTGTGGCCAGAGTGTAATTGAGCTGACGGTAGGTTAGCTCTTTGCAGCATATATTTGATTTCAGGCAGTTTTTGAAATCACATTTCACGTCTTAGCTGCTTGATCCCATGGACGGATGAGATGTGGTCCACCTGAGCACACCACTTGTCATGGCAGTTGTACTCGCCCCTCTCAGCCAAAAAAATGATGGTAGAAAATGAGTTATGGCATATCCTTTCGATTTTTGTGTAATGCAGATAATATTTATTGAGTAGAAACCTGGTGGGCAACGGCATTTTAGAAGTCAGTGTGTTAGAAATAACTTTTTTAGTAGGCCTATGTTATAACTTTTTGGTTATACTAAAGGTTTTTCTTGATCATTTGTGTACATCAGCATCAGAGCAGGGCAGGCCTACCAAAAAAATACTCCAGAGAAAGTTTGTTTCTTAATGATTTTATTGCTCCCTCAACTGCAGTGACCAAACACAAAAAGTAGGCTGTGTGCAAACAAGAGAAGTAACGCAATTAATCAATGCACACACAAATACATAGTTCCACAGAATATTTGCAAGCAAAATGCCTCTCTGTCTCTCAGTATCCAACTCCTGATATCAACTTCTTCCACATCCATGGATCAATACAAACATTCCGTTCCCGCTTTGACCTTTCAACAACTTGCTTTCTGACCTTCAGAGACCATGGACTTGGTTCTCCCTCAAAACCACCTGAATGTCATTAAAACAAATGCTCAAATACTAACTACTTAGATTTCTTTATACGTTTATAGTTTAGTTTAGTGTATAAGGCTACATTTAAATAAAAACCTTTTGAAATTATGTAATAACAGTGCACTTCGGAAGGGCGTTCGCTTTTTATTTCCACTAGAAGGTCTTGAAAGCAAGAAGCAAAAACAGGAGAAACTGGTTTCATTAGTTACAAAACACTGTGACTTACAAAACACTGTGACTTACAAAAAATATGAGGGTTAAAATATTATTGAGTGAATACATTTTGCATAGTTTCAAGGTAATTTTTCAATCGCATTACATCACATCAAACATTTATCGTAGAAAACAGGCGATTCCAAATACACTTCCAGATACCAGATACAAACGTACAAACAAAAACAAAACAAACATACAAACATCAAACCAATTAACAGTAAAAAAAAATAAAAGTTGTGAGTGATCTTTATAAAAAGAAGAATCACAAAACGCAATCACTCATATACTCTTAAGTGAAGGTGGACAACAGGGAACAACAGGGAGTACAGGTAGGAAAACAAACACCTGAATGGAGAAATAAGACGACACTAGCACCGTCACACTGAAAAGTCCAGGATGGCTTGACGATTCACGAACATGGTCTATGGAGCAGGATTTACAGCACAACATTTGCTATAGCGTTACCGCACAGAGCTGAACACATAACACAGAGAGAGAATCTACACTACTAACCCTAAGGATTAGAAGAAGAAGAAAAGAAGAAGAAAAACAACAACCATGGCCTAAGTTTGTTTCTACATTTGAATTCCAATAATCTCAGAGAGCAGCTGCACCCGCGGCAGCCTCTGACGCCTGATGCGTCACTACTGTAAGCTTTGTTGTTAGTTAGCATTAGCATTATGGTTAGCATTTGTTGAGGTCTTGAAGTCCATCCCGAATGCAGCTCTCCTCTCCGTCGCTCGGTCCTGGGTTCGGCCCGTCGGTCTCAGGTGGATCCAGGTCTTGGTTGTCGGTGGAGATCTTAGAAGATGGTGCTCCAGCGTTTAGGGGGAGGGCGGGCCTTGGTTTCTCCCTGGGAAGAGATGGGGGCGATGGGGAAGTGTAAGAGAAGGCGGCACATTGGTGAAGGAAGCCATCAATCAGCCTCTGTTCATCTGTCAACACTCAAAAGGTCAAAGGAAAAGCCATGGTTCAAGAGAACGATGATCTGCGATCGTTTCACTTTGAACGCAACACCAAAAGGTCAGTTGGGAGAGATTGTTTCGATGTTGATTGTCAGAAACCTCACATTGTTCGGAATTCAAGGGGATGTCTTGGACTTGGAAACAACAACTCAAAACAGATTGAGGTAGATGACTTAACGTTTTGTTTAGAATATTCAAATCATTTCAGCATGACAGAAATATTGAAACGTAAGATAACTCGCAAATAAATAAGAAGAAAGCTTAAGATAATAGCTGAGCGCTTTCGTGGTGTCCGCATTATGGGGCAGTACAACATATCGAAAGTAAGCCTGTTAATGATAAGTGGTGCTTTCAAAAGCATATCAATGATGTATTAACAAAATCAATATGGTCTATGAGAGCCAACAATTTGCGAGAATGGATTCAAACCCGCAACTCTTTACTCACTCCTTTCCGCCGTTCGCTTCACTGTTGTATTCAGACAAAGACACACAAGACAAAACGACTTTAAGTTCAAGGTCTTCACACAGCAAGAGAGTCAGAGTGAGAGTGAGAGTGAGAGGGTGGTTGCTGGTGTCTCCAGGCAGAAGAAGTGTTGTTCTCACCATGTTGAAGAGTCGGGACAGTGTGCTTTGGTCTCTGCGGCGTCTGAGCGGGGACTTGGCGCTCTCTGCGCGCGGTGAGGCGGTCTGAAAGAGATGGGTGATGAGCATGGAGCGGGGTGGAGACACAGGGCCCGACCCAGGACCCCTGAACCACCAGGAGGGGCACGGGGCCGCGTGGTGGCGGTGTCAGTGTGGCGGGAGAACCTTCTCGAGGGTCGGCCATCGGGCTAACTCTTACTGGTCTAGTGATGTGAGGTTTATCAAAGTGTGGAGTAGTTCAGGAAAAGAAATGTGGCAAATTTTACGAAAAATGCATCTGAAGCTGAAACCTTACTACGAAAAAATAACAGCAAAAAAAGCAATGCTGTTGACAACTGAAAATCCAATTTCCAATCCATTCGATTCAAGATTTAATGGTTATGAAATAACCTTGTCTTTTCTTCCATCCATTACAATGGGAGAGACCGACACAATGACAAGGGGAAGGGAGGAAGAGCATTGTCATTAAAACATGAAATAAGAAACAGATTCACACAGGAACCAATCAGGGAGGAGAAAACTGATTAGGAGACGCATGCTGTGGAGCTGGCGGCCCTCCAACACAAAAGACACAGGAGGAAAACTGTCAGGATTCAGACATGCAGAAACGACGTCTCGGCTTGCTGTGAAATGAATACGTGGAGGAGGTCTTACGAAGAACCCGGAGGCTGGATTAGTGAGTCATTGCTGGGCGACCAGGACAAGGGGAGGGAACCAATGTATTACACTCAAACAATGACTGACAAAGAAGAAGAAAAGAAGAAAGATGAAGAAAATGGCGGAGGGGGGTGTGATGCAGACCTGAGGGTTTTTTCCTGAGAGGAGAAGAAAGTGTTTGTTTTTTACCGGCTGTGGTTCATAAAAAGCCGAGCCGTTTCAAAGTCATCCAGAAGCAGCGAGTCGCTCTTGAAGGTGCAGTGGTGGTGGGGGGGCAGGGGTGAGGGTGGTGGTGGTTGAGGTTGGGGATGAAATATAAAATGACAAATTTAGCGACGGGGCGTTTATCTCCGATTCGGTGACAACGTCTGATAATAATAATTTAACTTAAAGGGTTTGTTTAAGTTAAAGATAGAATATCTGAAACAAAGTCCGCTGGCAAAAATATCCATTTCACCATCAATTTTCAAATTGATAAGGAATATCAAATATTTTCTTGTCTTACGGTATTTAAGGTATTACTGTATCCGAATCAGTACTTCTACTCTGTAAAGTAGTAGAACATGTAACATGTTTCGCCCGCCTGCATTGATCTCAAAGAAGACCCAAGCTGGTCCTTGGAGTAAAATAGCAACGCAGCATGAAAGAGAAGAGGAAAGGGATTTGGAAGTAAGTATACGGGAGTGCACAGGGTTAGCTAGTATATGCGGACAAAAGCCCAAACATGAAAAAGAGAGGCTCCTTTGGAGATGAATACCTTATGTGTGTGTGTGTGTGTGTGTGTGTGTGTGTGTGTGTGTGTTTTTGGGGGGGGGCAGGGGTGTTCAATGAGTGAGGAGTAAAAAAACATACCAAGCCCAAGACATCTCTCCACTGGACATGAAAAAGAAACAAACAGCACCATGGTGATTCTGAATTTATGATGTACCCAGAACTCCTTCCAAGAAATGTACCTCCTGTCCGAGAACTGTTATGAAATGTCACTATATTGCATTACTAGGAAAGGTCTGTGATAAAAGCACACATAAAAGGCCTGCACAATTTGGCGGGTTGTGCAGGCCAATATTCAAATATTACATTACAATAAAGTGTGCTTCGATTTGAGACCAGAAAATACCTTGATGATGTAACTAACTAGAGACTCACCTTGGACTTAGGACGAGGAGAAGATGAGGATGAGACCTGAGATTCAGACAAAAACAGTACTTACTTGACAACATTTCGACATAGTACACATGTATATAGGTTGTTACATCACTATATAAGAGCGAGAAGAAAAACGTTGATAATCGAATGCATGTTTGTTTGAATAAGTAACTGCTAAGTTGTCGGTGAGTTGTCTGCATTTCAGACCACAAATTGCCAAAACGCCAAAAATAATTCTAATAATAGAGCAATGGAGCGATATATAAGTGCAGTTTTGTTAGTTTCTATTATTCGATGAACTCTGCACAGGGGCTATAAAGTGTACTATTGCAGCTCATAAAAGTGAAAGCTTAGCGACATCCAGTCGTGCTACATCAAATCTATATAGTGAAAGCTTAGCGACACCCAGTCGTGCTACATCAAATCGATATATATTCGCTCTAGTTTTACACCTTTAGAACATTTTTTAAAGGGGGAGGAGTCTAAAGCCAAGACACTTACGAAGCTTCTGAAGAAATGTGCAACTGCACTCTCGTTGGGCCGGCGGCGAGCAGAGGCCCCCTGGGGTGACGTGGACAGGTGTCCTCGAAATGACCCCTAAACAGAATACACATTACAAAAGTTTTACAAAACAGCCCATTTTTACTGAAGACGATTCCAATGGATGGTATTCAAACGGAAGAAGTAATAATCACTTGGCCATGGCAAGTTGGCAATGACACCAAGCTGAGTTCTACTGTAATACTTCATTCCAAAGACAACTTGAATAGAAATGCTGACGGCTAATGGCTGACATGAAAAACCTCAGAAACGAGCTTCTACCAACAGACGTCAGACAGTTCTTATCTCCCCAGAGCCATGATGCATCCTCTAGGAATCATGCCTGTTGTTAATTCAACTAAGCCATTTCCTTGCCAGTCAAACTGTATTGCACGCGGAGGAGAATTATGATTAATTAAAACATACAAACTTTACATCCATACGTTTTCAACCCGCTGTTTATCCGAATAATGTGCTGTAATCCTATCAACTCTTGTGAAATGACACCTCTGAAAATCACCTTCACACCGCAAATGAGTGTCACACCTTATTAAGATATCTATAGAACATATATTCTTTATGATCCAGAATGAACAGGACCAGGTCTACAAGCTGAAAAGCAATGTCATATTTCTCCTTAAAACCGAAAACATTATTCAACCACGAGACTGGAAATATCTCCGGAAGATTAAACAGAGATTTTCCAGGCCTACGCCTTGGGGAATGTCTGACAACCACACCCATCATCGTCCTACGCGTTGCTTTAACCCTGCAGTTTTCATTAGCATTTCCGAGACAATGGCTCTGTTCATTTGGTGAGACCCGTGCTCTGTTTATAATACATATTATATGCAGCTGTTTTCCTAGTGAAAGTTAATATTATTTTTGTCATGCTTGGAAAAGCGCATGCAGCAGCAGAACCATAGCGACTGTTTCATTTGGGATTCCAATATGGACATGCTTGGATGGAATAGTTAATGGACTAAAGTTCCATTAAAGATAAAAGAGTTTTCCTTGCAGGACAGAACCAAGGCTCTGTTTCACTCTAAAAACTGCCCTGCAAAATCCGTAGCACTCGGAACAACATGATGAGAGTTGTATTATAGTCCATCATCGTATGCTACAGTCTTGGTGAGTAAAGTGTTGAATGGATTCAATGAAGTCGATTCATGACCCAAACATGGTTGTGAGGAGGCTCAGATGTTGGCACCCCAGCCAACATCCTGCCTGCTCCATTCCCACTGATCCACATAGACCAACAGCTACCCATGTTGGTTCCATCATTTACCAACTGTTAATACCAGAGAAAAACGATAATAGTCAATGTAGTCATGATGTTTTCCTGTGTAACAGATGTTTTGTTATCAGGATCTTTGCATTTAAATCCTCTGGGACCAGGTGTGTCATTCCAGTTGGTAAAACTCGTGATGAGGTAGTTGAACCTCACCATTCGTCATTACCAACCAAGATCATTTCTATACGTTCTGAAAAAGCTGCAACATTACAGGTCTTCTGAGTTTATTCTGGGTGTTTATCCTACAACTATATCTGGGTAGTAGGAGAGAGTTGTTTGTAAAGAATTCTGTGTGATCAGAATCAAACTCCACCAAACTCAATAGAATGGTTAGTACTTAATCCCAACATCCATCCAATATGCTTTTCAAAAGGAAAAGTCCCCTTCTAAAATATTAGATATAAGTAGAAAGACCAACTTTTTATCGTCGGTCAAAACAACTCACCTTGCTCCTCTTCTTTTTGTCTCCTCCGAAGAAGGTGTTGATCTGATCCATCAGGCCTGGAGCGTTCTTCTTCTTCCTGCTCAGCCCTGAGGAGCTTGTGGTGGCCATGCTAGCTGCTTTGGGTGGGTTCGGTACTGTCCGCCTGCAAGTCAATCCAAAAGTCCCGTGAGGTTTGAGTGTGCTGTTCGGTTTGTCTCTGAGCCTAACTGACGCCACCGGGGCCGCCTTTGAAGGTGTCGTCCGTCCCCCCTTCCACCCCGCCCTCCCGAACCGGTGCATCATGGGAGATGAGGAAGGGGTCAGGTGGTGGTTGTTGGGGGGGGGGGGGGGGGGGGTGGGACGTCCATCTGTGGCATGGCTCCAAGCATTCTTTGGGTCTTCAGTGCCTGTGGAGTCAGTCACTGCCGCCCGGAGCATGGGCAGCATGGGTCATTGTTCCCTTGGCTGTCGGGCCCACCGTGGCCGGCAAGGACAACAAGGGTGATCTATGAGTGTGAACTCAGAGGCCGATGCTAAGCAGCCTGTGTGACTGTGAGGCCATTGTTGAGATAACACCCCCCCCCACCCCTTCCCTCCGTCCCTCCATGTTACAGCTACTAAATGGATCGCTTGGATCTACATTCTCAATAAACTGAATGGACATGCATGGAATGAAAGGAGTGGAACAGGAAACACATGAGCGGTGTCAGACAACATGAGGAAGATGATGCAGCAGAAGATGACAAGGAAGATACGACCAGTGGTTGCAAAGTGATCTGAACACTGCAAATCTTAGATGTCATAATGATTCAAAGGGCAGAGTAGTCTCATGGTGCTCATGGTGAAGGTGCTTGACTAGGGGTACTGGGTATCGGGTTCAATCCGTGGAGACATTCTTGGCCCAGAAGCGCTAAACCCCTACCTGCTCCTTAATGACCTTCATGACATGTGAATTCATTGTAAGCCATTTTGGATGAAAGTGTCTGCTTAATGACTTAATAGGCAAACATAGTTTTGGTTGTATTAATGCAAGTTTTAAGTTTAATTTTGAACCTGAAACGTTAACCTACAAATGGAGTAGAGGTAACAGACTGCACTGATTCCCAGTTCAATCACATGTTGTATGTATGTTGTTTGAAGCAAGTACGATGTTGTTTTGTTGAGTTTGTCTGTTTGCAGTTGGGTTGAATCTGTCATTGTGCCATTAATAACCCTTCCTGAACCAACTGTCATATTTAGTCACTGAGGCATCAAGGAAACAATGGTTTTGTGTTGGAAAAACTCCCTTACAGAGGAATATCAATATAACCGAACAACAGACCTCTTTTGTTTGTAGCTGGCTTCTAATCAAGTTCAGATGCTTTTCAGAAAAGGAAAACTGTTCTGTTGGACTGAAATGGGTGTGAGTTGAAGTCGGGCCTCCCAGGTTTGCTGAAGGTGTCCATAAACAAAACAAAACAAAACAATTTTGATTATTTATTATTTTTTCTTCGCTAAACCCTATCATACCCTCTCTAACCCTAAATAGCCTCTTTGACTGCCTTTTAGGGTTAAAGAGGGTTTTTCAAGAGTGTCTGGTTGCAGACTAATGGGGGAGTGGAGCTCCACTAGAACGGAAATACGTCACCTTCACTTGAATAAGGAAGTAAGTTGTATAAACAGAGTGAAACAATAACGACCGCTATATGTATGTGAAATAGATTGTGACTAATGCAGAAACATCAGGGTATTGTAATGTTCTGTTATTGTATTGTAATTGTCGATAGTGGAGGCAATGTATTTCTGTTCTACAGTGGAGCTCCACTCCCCCGTGGGTCTGAAACCAGGCCCCTCTCGGGTTTTTTAGAGATTATTTAGTTTTTGTCTTCGACACTATTTTACTATTACGCTATTTGTTTTTTGAGCAGAATCATGTATGTGGTTCTGTTTAGACAAAATGCAAGAGCATGGCAGAAACCCTAGGGATCGGGACATGTATATCCTCATTGTAACATGCTTTACGTGAAGACTTGTGCATGTTATGAAGGCACAGGTAGGGGCAAGGACATTTTGCTCTGGATGCCTACAGGTAGGTTGTGTACATTGAAGGTCAGCTGGGAGCCAAAAACCTGAACCAGGACCACTCTGCACTATTCTGCCCCCTTATAAGACTCATGTGCCATGACGTGAATGGACTATATATATATATATATATATATATATATATATATATGGGTAAAATCTGAACCATGCAGTGTTTGACATGGTGCCCAGTCACACACAAAATACCACAGGGGCAAACGCGTGTCAAATGTGTAGATCCACATTCCAGAAACTCTGTATGACAGGGCCAAAATGGCCGCCACCGCCAATGGCCATTTGCTGGCCTATGAACTCCTAACACATCCAGTTATGTCGGCCTGGACTCCAGCACACAATATATACATGCCGCGCACACTGGCTCATGTGTTGACATCGCGGGCCCACGGACCTCGAGGAGCGATAGCGGGCAGGAATGCAAGGAGTGGGTGGAACACAAACCCTGATGACTCTAATCTTTGTCTCCCTGGTGAGGGAGGGAGGTGTGGAGATGGAGATGGAGGGAGGGGGGGTGGGGGGTAGGATGGAGACAATAGTGGCCATTGGAGGAGAGCAGTGGGACACAAACATGGCAGATACCCCACCACCGAGGAAGAATGCTGATCTTGACCAAGACACCCACCTCCCAGTCCGCTTGCATCTCTGCCCAGCTTCCGTGGGGGGGAGGTGAAGGAGGGTAGAGCGATAGAGGGAATGAAAAGAGAGAGGGGAGATGGAGATAACGAGTGAGGGATAGAGGAAGGGAGAGATAGGAAGAAAGAAATAGCAAAAAACTCTGAGGACCATAAGGGAGAGAAAGCCTTCTTCTGTCTGTCCAGTGTCCATTGGAGATGAAGGGAGTTGAATCAGGGCTGATTGGCAGCGGATCCTGCTGAACAACTCAGGATACTGTAGTGGCAAAGGTGTGTTTTACTGCCAGTCTGTAATGTCTGCCCGTTAACCTGTAGGCTCCCTTGAGCAACACACCATTACCCTCTACGTCTAGCCATCTGAATCGGCTCTGAGTTGCTCTGCCTTTTTCAACACTGCCTTAGTATGAGTGGACTACCATTTAGTTTATCTATGTTCACCTTTACAACGCTAAAACGCCCTCAAAGACAGACTTTTGAACAAAATGGCCAATCCTCTACTTTATCTCTACATCTTTGACTCCAAGTCAAAGCGTGGGTGAAAGCCTTTCCTAAATAGTAGTTCCAAGTGGTTGAGGAGGTGGAGAAGGTCGTCCCATGACTGGAGAGCAGGGTTGCTGGATTCCTATCGCTTCTCCAGGGCATTGTCTTCCTGCCTGGTTCACGCTGCCAGTGGAGTGTGCAGGTGTGTTTGCGTGGTTAAAAGTGACGCATGAGCTGCAAAGTGATGTTTTTATAAAACCTTTCGATTCCATCTTCCAGCTCACCAAGATTTTGTACTTAATGACTCATGTAGGCAAGGTGGCCATGGCCTTCTTTCGACTGTTGTGGATGAAGTACTTAAAGAGGTTTAAATCAATTCAATTCAAACTTGAGAAAGTAGTTTTCATG